>NC_133030.1:58503333-58809791 GCF_048771995.1 Taeniopygia guttata | reverse complement strand
GGTGGTTAGAGCCAAAAAATGTCCTTTTTTTTTTTTTTTTTTTTTTTCCCTGATTACTCTCTTTCTTGCTGTTTTGTTCTCTTTTCTTAAAGATTATTTTTGTTGTAAATACCCCCTGGTACGTAGGCTTCCAAGCTCTGATTCTCTTCACCAGTATCACATGCAAACACCCAAATAAACTCACCTTGGGGAGCTTCCTAATTGGTTTGGACATGGAGTGAGGACAGATGGAGAGACAAAAGCAGGGCACTGTCCATTGTCACTCAGCAGAGAGGGGCAATCCTCACCTTTAGCTCTGGACACCAAATATTCCCTGGCTGTTAGACCTGGCAGGAAGGAGTGAAAACACACAGGGATGGTGCAAGGAGAAATCCTCCTCAGCAGTAAATGACCAGTGGGTGTTAGTCAGGGGTGTCCTGCCAGTGTGTAGAAGCCTGGGTCTACTCCAGCATTTTTTAAGACATTTGGGATCTAAAGGAATGGCTTGGATTGGGTGCTCTGCTCCTAAATATCAGGCAGGTCTGTTATTTTGTGCACCACTTTGAATTCCCAGCTGACAGCAAGAGCAGGATGAAGACTCTGGGTTGAAAACTACTAAAGAGCTGCAGCCACCTAGGAATTGATAGGAGCAACTCCATGTGTGTTGCTGCATGTTCCCTGTACAAAATGTTCCTCCTTTTTCTGAGAATCTTTCACAAGTCCCTTGTTTGCCACCAACCTTTCCAGTTGCCTAAAGAAAAGCCTTTTTCCTGCGCACAGTTCTGGGTTTGGCTGGGGTAGGAGCTGTTGCAGATCACTGCTCCTCTCTGTCATCCTGATCATGAAAATTTTAAGGCCAGGCCTGTGTGGCTGCTTCTGTAAAAGCAAAGCAGACGGCAGTGAACGCTCCTGGGATGCTCTGAGTGTATGCATTATGCATAGATGTACTGATATTTTCTTGGTTATGTGATCAAATGCATTCTTTTGTTACTACTCCTGCTTCCTTCAGGGCTTGGTGATGTTGCCATTGAAACTCTCACTGACTTCTGTAGAGCTGAATCAAAAATCTCTGAGACGAAAGTGGAGGCACAAAGGCAGCAGTAAATGTATAGGAAAACCAGAAATTTGGCATTTGGAAAGATTGTTCAGACAAAATTATTCTTGTTTGTTTTTGTTGTTTTTCTAACAAGCAGGCAGACAGGATGTATGAAGTACCTCTGTATTTCACACCTCCATGATGTATTTTATTCAGTAATTTTTTTTTTATTCTTGGGTAAGCTTGGAGCAAATGATAAGTTATTCTTTCTACTTGGTAACACTGCAGTGAATTCTTGAATTATTTATTTCATGCATTTTAGCTTGGTCTATTTGGATGCCTGTAAGCTAACTTTGTAACTCACTGGGTGTTTGAAATTTCTAAATAAATACTGGTGGTTTGAAATACCTTGCCAGAAAAAAAGAGGTCACCCTTCTTCTTCCCCCACTGTCTCCTCTGGGGGAAAAAAAAATTAAAAATCCCACATGCCTCATTATGAGCAGTGGGAAGTTGATTTGTAAAACAGATGCTGCATAGAAGTAATTGAGTTGAAGTTGCTAGAAATATGTATATGCTACACAACATCTGCAGATCTCAAGATGTATTCATTATCTTTCCAGAATTTAGATTGTAATTAGGGGCCCTTTATTTAAGTTTCCATGGTGATGTAGAAAATGCTTCCCCCTTGTCCTTTGCTAATCAGGCCACTTGTGTGTTTGAATGGTGATGGTTTTCCTCTCCCCTGGGTTAAGTTACTGTTATTAATACAGAGATATTAAGTTGACAGGGAGCTGTCGGCTGCTCAGGCAGCGATTCAGCAGCAGGCACGTCAGGCATTTGCTGCAGATTCCCCAGTGCCACCGTTTAATTAGCCCGTGTGCTTCCCAATGTTTGTGAGGAACAGCAGCCACTGTCATAACAAGTGATGCAATCGTGCCTTAGGGACTGGGGAAGTTGAAATCAAAGTCAAGCAGCCAATAATAAATCACACCATGCCAAGCTTCTCTCCTCCATCCCTGCACCCATCTCCTTCTCTCTAAGGAAAAAGAGCTCTGCTGTGTTTTTTATGGGGTTGCAGGTGGGTCAGTGCCCTGACAGGAGCTGTCCAGGAGTCCTGCATGCACATGGCCTTTGCAAGATTTCTTGTAATAATCAGAATTTCACATTAGGTTAAGGCACATTTATCTAAGTTTACAGCCTCACGCCCATGGACCCAGGATTTTAATGTTACAGTTGTTCGAGAAAATGGTGAAAGGTATGGTTTAATTACTAAAGATGTTATTTTACACAAGTTTTTTAGAAAGTTGAGAATGTGCTGAAATGTGAGAATGAAAGTTGAAATGTGGCCTTTTGGTTAAACTGGGATAATTTTTTATTTTTATCCTAATCATCCAAAAGACATACACATATTAATAGAATTTTATAGCATTTGCAGAGCAATTAGATACATTTGGTAGAGCTTACATGAGCTGCAGGTATTAGGCTGAAAAGGAATGTTTATTTTTATGTGTTTTGATTATTTGACTGGATTACATTTAGGCCATGGGGTTTTACAGCTTGAAAAAATTTTTCTCCAAGAAAATTTCAAAGAAGGTTATTTTTAATAGCTTACATAAAAGTAATCAAACTTTATTACAGCTGTTCACCAACCATTTACAAACTAATATTTAAAATTTTTTCACTTTTATCAGAGTAGGAACACAGCTTTTTTCCTCCAGTTGAGAGCTGTTTTCCAACAGGAAGAGCAGGCTTGTTGTCAAACTGTGGCATACCAGACCAGAGGGTCAAACCTACCAGTGTGGTGGCATGGAAGGAGTTGGCTTCTGCTGGGATCAGCTGGATTTGGTGCTCTGTCCTGGGAGAGGAGTGCTGCCTCCTGTGCAGCAGCAGGCAGATTTATGGAGCTGTGACAGCACTTGTCATTAAGTTTATACTGCAGATTTTCAATAGACCTAACAGAGTGTGTAAAAGCAGGTCCCCATTTCCTCACCTGAGGCTGATGTTAGGTTTGGGGCGGAGGAAAGTGCTTTCCCTCCCAAAATGGGAGAGCCTCCCTCTCCACCTGTTTGCTCAGCTGCTGGGGTTTGCCATGGAGATTATCAAAGTGAGTCTTGGCAACCAAATCATGCCCTTGGTGCTGCAGATCGAGCAGCGGCCTGGCCACGCTCCCAGCTGGGCTGTTCACACACAAACCCCTGTGAGCACAGTGCCTGCTGCCATCCCACTGCTCCCAACACCTGCTGTGCTCCCGGTGCTGCTGGCAGGGACATTGTCGAAGACCACCCTAGGATGCAGAGTGGCTTTGTATGGTGGAAAAATCTCTCCTCCAAGCCATGCTTCCAAAGAAAGGCTCAGTAGTCTCATGTTGTTCGGTCTCATGGTTGTTTATTGCAAGTTATCTAAAAGATTTTCTTCTCTGGCTGCTGTGGTTTGCTCAGCAGCTCAGGCAGAGGCACACACACACCCTGACACCCTCTTGGTCTGCTGTCTTCTTCTTCTCTCTCCCCAACCCTGGGCTGCTGCTATCTTTTATATGGTACATTACGTGTTACATGGTTACAGTTTCCCCCCAATACCTATTACCTATATTAAATGGTGCCTTTCTACTCTAAACCAATCTGTGAGTGCCAACATCACCAAGAACATGGAGGTAAGGAAGAAGAAAGAGGAAGGACAGGGCAGGCCCAAATCCCTCCATCTTAAAACTTCTGACCCCCATGTACAAAACTAAAACCCCCCTGTACAGCACTCAAAAATTCTTCCCTCTACTTTGTGACTACTTCTACTATAATATCTAAACTTTTGTGTCTTCTTGTTCTTCCTGCAAAATTGGTAAATCATTCCATGGCTCAAACTCAAAGTCACAGCTGTTTCCAGCTGCCTGCCAGGGTCTCAAATGCGTCTGACTGAGCCTGGAACCTCCAAAAATGTCTGAGGGACATTTTGAGTTCCCACAGGACATCGGCAAAATCTCTGTGTTTCCATCCTGACCAGGCCAGACCAAGGATACAGAGCATGTCCTGAGCCCTCCTTGCCCCATCTGCAGGGTGCTGATGAGGGTACAGCCGTGTCCCACGCATGTGATGGCAGCAGGAGGGCAAGGGCAGCACGGGGACGTGCTCAGCTACGTTATCTTCACTTTTAAAGGTTATCATTTACAGTGGTCTCCAGAGCTTGTCTGCTGCTGGCAGATGGAACCAGCAGTGCCTGTTAGCCACATGCCGTATTTATGTGTGGGTGATGCTACCCTGAGCAGATTACATCTGAGTTGCTTTTTCTGCACAATGAAGTTCTCTCCCCACCTTAGCAGGGGAATTGAAGCAGGAAAAAGTTTTCATGTCCTTTGTTTGCTACTTTGTCTTAGCCCTTGCAAATGATTTTACAAGGTCCTTCTGTGTGTTGTGACTTTGCGTTTTGCTCTGTTAAATATCTTGATTTAAAAAAAAATAGGTTAACATGCAGAGTTGAGCAGGATCTAATAATATGTAAATGTTGTTGATACAAAATGACATCATCAAGCTTTCCAGAGGTTTGAAGAAGCAGGTGCTTTTCATGTTTATGCCCCAGTCCTCCCTAAATCCTTTGTGATTTCTCCCCAGAGTATGCCCCTGAGAGTCAGAAGTGTCCTCTGGCTTCTTGGCCAGGAGCAGGCGGCTGTCTAAAGCCTGAGTTGTGTTTGTGTCCCAGTGAACAGATACAGGGAGGAGGATGAACAGGCAGCATCTTCAGGCAATAACCATGACATGGTTAGGCAGTTTGAGACCTCTATGTCATGGTCACATAGTTTTCAATCAGAAGTATCTGAATAAAAAGTAGGTGTGGGGTGTAGACCCAAATTCAGCCACTTTCCCTGCAGCCACAAGGAGCACAGGACAGAGGTGTCTGGATGCAGAGGTGCTGCTTGCATGGAAACAGGGTCTGAGATCTGCAGCCTCAACACAGAGATGTTCTTTGCTGTGGAGAACAAGTCCTAGTTCTTCCCTTCTCTCTTACTAAGCTAGATTTCCTGATCTTACCTGCAGCTAAAATACTTAGAGGGAAGCATCCAGGTCCAAGACTTGCTGAAGTCCATTAAGATCTATCCATTAATTGCATATTGTTATTGAATTCTGTTTCCTTAACCCACAGGGATTCTCATGGATCTTTATTGGAAATTTTTCCAGACTGAAGACTGCAGGACTTGTTTGTAATTATTTTCTATCTGTGCCACATAAGTCATCTCTTTAGCAAGCCTTTTAGCGGAAGCTGAATGTCTCCTTTTGTAACAATTTCACAAACACAAGGTGAACATTGAATGAATTATGCTGTGTCATTTGCCAGCGCATATGCAAAATGTCAGGCAATGACAGAAACTAAAAATTTATGGCACAGAAGGGAAGAATTTTATGATCTTCCATGGACTAATGTAATGACTCTTTTATACAAACAGAGATGAAATGCATTTAAAAACATAGCTATTTAGAAAATTGGCCTGAACACATTCTAAAATCTGGAGAAGTTCATTAGAGGGAAGAGTCATAAAAGAGCCCGTTGTTTTTAGCTCAATAGAATGTTTTAATTTTGAAATATAATTGCTGGAATTTAATGCACCCTCCAATTAGATAATTTGAAGAGAAGTCTTTCCATCTACCTCTTCTGGTACAACATGGTGCAGAGTTGCTCTTACTTTTATTTTCAGAGGTACCTAGCTGGTGCCTAAATCACAAAACAAAGACTTGTGGATGTAAAGCCATCACTGTGCCCCAAGGGTGTATCACACACTGTTCCACCTGAGCAGATCCTCTGGGTGGGAAGGATGAAGGACCCTTAGGATGTGCTGAGTCCAGACTGGGATCATGGCATGTTCACACTTTGCCTGAGACTTCTCTTCTCCTTGTGTACTCTTAACAGACCTTTTACACATACTGCTGGTAGTTTTCATTTCTTACATAATCCAAAATCTGTAGCAAACTCAGGCAGAGAGCAGAGCTGAGCATCTTGGAGAGCCCTGAATAACTTCTCTCCCACTCAGACTTGGCATACAGCAGAGTCTTCTCACACCGTGTTCTTACAGGAGAGTTTTCTTGACCCTGTGCTTCTGTTTTCACTGTTGTGACAGTCTGCACTTTGGACTCATTTAGCTTTAACTTTTCACCTGTTAAAAAATCTTTGTAGTAACCTGAATAGATCCTGGAGCGCTCACAGCTTGAAGGAAGTGTTTGGAGGATGCTCTGGGGAGTTGAACGGGCTCGAATGCCAGCTCTGCCCACAGCCTCTCTGCAAATCACCCTGTTAATAAAGAGCCTATTTTAGCTCTGGAAACATGGAGCCTTCTCAGGCTATTACCCAGCATGTGGTAAATTAAACAATCTTGGCCTGATTGCATAAAGTCACTTGAAATTTAAGATCCTTTTTCTCTTTAGCCCCTAAAATTTACAGGCCAGTTTTGTTTCAAATTATTGTAATTACATAATGATTCTGCTCCTTTGAGGCTCTTCTAGGAAGTTTTTTAGCACTCTTTCGGTGGCTAATCTCCAAATTACCGGGGGCAGGAGCACTGCTTGGTCTCCCTGTGGGTTTGTTTCAGTGCAAGGGGTGCAGGGGTACTACAGAATTTGGTAGTAAAAAGTAAAAGAAAATGGTTTGGAACTGGGGGTGTAGCAGTGGCCAGGCAAGAGAATTGCTGCTGTGTGAGGGCAAATATTCCTCAGGCCCACTAAGCCATAGCTCTGCTGTCTTTTAGGAAGATGGGTTGAAAAATCACTGCTTGTAGCTAGGAGGATTTCAAGTCCAGAGGTACCTAGGTCCATACTGAAATCCTTTCTTCATCTGGACTATATTTAAACAGGTTCTTAACTTTCATCATGAGTTTATATACAGTTTAAAGAAGGGATCTAATTTCTTTCAAAGAAAAGACATGTTTTGGGTTTTTTTTAATTTTAATTTTTTTTTTTTTTTGCATGGGAGCAAAGTGATTCCTTAGAGTTCACATAGAAAACATGCCCTTGGTCAGCACAGGTAACAGGCACACAAATTCTTCATCTGTGGTTCTTGCTGTTTAATGAACTGTGTAGTGTTAATTTAGCAAGATCTACCAGTCCCCATCTTTTAACACTGGCAGTGGATTTTAGGAAGCCATGAGACCTCTCAGGACATTCCTTTGGCACAATATAATGATTCATAGAACTGAGAGATTGTGTGTCATATACTGTAAATTAGCCAGAACATTTGCCTGCCAATGTGAGGAGGGACTGTACAATATTTTTCCAGCCTGGTTTTCAGTGTTTGCTGTGCCAAGCATTCCTTGTATCTTTGGAAAGAGGCTTCTGTAGCCCAGCTCCTGTTAGGGTTCTACTGGGAGGTCATGCTCATCCTTTCATCTGACAGTTTTTTCACAGCCAGCTCACTAACCCTGAGCACATGCTGTTCTGATTTATTGGTGATTTCTGCTACCCACTATTCCTCTTGCTTCCTTCCTGCATTGTCAACATGTGACCTGAAAGGGAAAGTTTGGGAGACAGAATTCTTAAGAAAAATCACACTTTTTCATTGTACAGTACTATCTGCCCTTAATCTTAGAATTGTCTGTTATTGCTCTGCAGGGAGTCTTGGCTAATTAAAGTTCAGACAATGCTGCCTCAACCTCTGTCCCTGATGCTGTGCTGTTTATTCACGTCAGGTATTCATAAGATGGTTGACATTTTCTTCCTTAAAGATCTCTCAGGTAAATTACAGGCATTTTACTGCTCTGACCTTTTCCTTTACAGGAAGAACTTTTGTTTTCAACATTTATTTTGTGAATACAATGTCAGAGCGGATGTAATTGGAGAGGTGTAGTTGTTCTAGTCTGTATAGTTGGTCTATTACCTGTAATGATTGTCTAATACTGGTATTTATATGTGATTATCTCTTACCAAACTGCTTTAAATTTAAAGAAAAAGCAAGTCTGTTTCACTGATTGGTTTGGGTGAATCACCTTTTTCTTTACTTCCCCTGAATACTACATTTGCTCTCCTAACACATTCATTTTGTGCCTGAGTCTCAGGGAGATGGTTTGCTCTATTAATATATTTCTGGAGTTCTCCTCTTACGGGTAGACTTTTATGGCTTTAATGTAGTTTTTGAAAATTCCTCTATTATTGATCTAGATATTATCCCAGCAGGAATCAAACCCACAAGACAATTGTGTGAGGATAATTTCTTACTACAGAAGCATTTTATTCTGAAAGCCTGCTGTGTGGTGTGTGCTTTGATGGATGACCCACTGTTTAAATGTGTATTAGACATCGGCTTGCTAATTAAATGCCTTAAGGAGTGCCTGTATCCATTCAGTCTCAGTAAATGCGTGGAATTTCTGTTATTTTATTTCTTGCTTATGCTCTTATGTTGAGTTCTTTCTGTTTTCTGACCTTGTAGAGAAGGGAAGTAATGGCAAAAAAAATTGCTTTCTACCCTCACTCAAGACTTTTTGCTCGGGGCAGAGGTGAGACAATGAGGGCTCTCAGGTTAGAACTGGGTCTGCCAGATGGGAGGAAGAGGAGACGAGATGGGTTCTGCATTTCAGAAGGGAGGGAGAAGAGCACTCACCTGGAATTTGAGAGAGATGAATTTGGATCCCTCTTTGCTCCTGAAGGACCATTTCCAATGAGGAAGAGAACCATAATTATGAAGCTATGAGGTGCTCTCAGACTTGTTGGTTGAAGTGCCTGCGCTTGAAGCATTTTACTGGGAGGGAGAGTGGAGTTTGTTCATAGTTGAAGAGAGGGGATGAAGTTATTCTCCTAATTTCTGAGTTCTTAAATTTAAAGAGCTGCCAAGGACAAGAACAAGGACTTCTGTTCACCTGCAGAAAATGTTTCCTGAGTGTAATCCCCATTCCTCTTGTTGAAAATTTGTGTGTGTGTGGAGCAGATAAGATTCAGAAACAGTGTATTTGCTGCTAAGGCCAAACAGAATTTCTTCTACTCAGAAAGATTTGGGCTTTTTGTTCTAAGACAGAGGGATGTATAGAGAATCATAGAAAGGCTCAGGATAGAAGGGACTTTTGAAATTTATCTAGTCCAATCCACCCACCTTGATCAAGCTTTTCAGAGCCCAATCCAGCCCGGCCTTGAACATATCCAAGGCTGGGGTACCCACAGCTTCTCTGATCAGCCTGTGCCAGTGGTCTCACCACCTCACAGTAAAGAATTTCTGCCTGGTATCCAATCTAAATTCACCTGTTTCAGTTCAAAACACCCTTGTCCTGTCACTACAGGTCTTGACAAAAAGTGTCTCTTGATCTTTCTTGTAATCCTTCTACAAGTACTGAAATCAGCAATAAGGTCTTCCTGTTGAACCTTCTGTTCTCCAGGATGAACAGCCCCACGTGTCTCAGCCTGTCTTCATGCAAAAAATATTTCAGCCCTGAGACAATTTTTTTTTTGTTTTGGACCTGTTCTAACAGTTCCATGCCTTTCCTGAATGAGTCAGTTCCCTCAAGATCCTGGAATGCATCTCATCAGGTGCCACGGATTTGTGGAGGTCCAAGTCCTTCAGAGGGACTCATCTTCTAAGATGGGTGGGACTTCATTCCTCTACTCCCTGCCTGGAGATTCATGGGCTTGAGAAATGTGAGACAAGCAGCTGACAGTGAAAACTGAGACAGAAAAAGTTGTTGGGTACCTCAACCTCCTCCATGCCAGTTGCTACCAGATTCTCGATTTCATTTATCAGACAGGGAATAAAAACATTGATTCATTTTAAAAAAGCAAACTAATGGTTTTCCATTAAACACAGTAATTAATACTATCTTTTGAAATTTGAATTTGAGACCAAATCTGAAAAAAATGATTGTTCTTTAGTAGTGATCTTTGTAGGAACATAGACGTGGCTCTTCTTGAGCAGGGGAGTGGACAAGATGATCTCCAGAAGCCCCTTCCAACCTCAACTCCTTCTGTGAGACCTTTAGACCCAAAGTAGCTCTGTTTGGAGAGGAAATTGTTATGTTTTCATTGCTGCCATCACCTGTCTGGAAGCACAACTCATTCTTTCACTGTGACTGCTTTTTGTGTATTTGAAAGAGATGGAAGCAGAATTTGTCTTTCTGTGTTCCTGAAGCAAGCAAGACTCATCACGAGATGCATTAGGAGGAAGAATGTCCCTGTTTTTCTTCTGAAAGTGCTTCCAGAACACATCCAAGGCTAAATCATGGTGTTATTTTCATCTGTGTCCCTGGACATGTAATTATCTGTGCTGCTCCATCCAGAGAGCTCTCACCGGTGCTTTCAAGTAGAGAAAAGTGCCCTGTGTTTATAATAGAGATTTCAGTGATGTAGAAAAGGAATCTGTGGTGAAGAGAGGGTTATTTTATTCTCATTAATGAAGCTTACTCTAGCTCATGGACTGTGTGTGTATAGGACAAGATGAATTAAAACTAATAAAAGCAGTTAGGAAATTGGGTAACACATCTCCCCTTAGCTGTCCTTGGGAGGAAAATTCAACCCAAGCATGGGATTTAGAGATTCCTAGCTGGTTTTTGGAGCTGGTCATGCTCACCTAAGCTCTCAGGGATGGGTGAGAGGGTAATGCTGGCCCTCTGTTATGTCTGTGAAGATGCCTTCCTCACCAGCATCATGCTCTTGAGGACAATGCTAACTTCTGTCATCTTCTCCTCCTTCTGCACAGGAGGAAATAATGATACCTGTTCATCAGGCCTCTGCTGTGCTTTTCTGTAGTTTGATTTGTGTTTTCATAGAAGAGATTGCTTTGGGAATGTACTTGAATATCCCAAACACTCCACTTGCATTTTGTGGATAATTTCTTCAAGAAGAGGCATTGGGTTTCTCAGTTCAGTATGGGGTGAGGAACAGCCATGTCCCCTCCATCAAATGCTGATTTAAACAGGGTTGGTTTCTTTATAGTTTCAGTGCTGCAGGAAACAGAAACTATCTATTGTAAGCACTGGGGATTAGGGAAAATTAAAAAGAAAAATAAAAGAAAGGAGAGAAAACACATTTTGGAAGGGGGTGGAAGTTGTTCTAATCCCTCTGAAATGATTTTCTAATGTTCTAATTATGTTCTAATTATTATCTAATTATTAGATCGTGTTCTAATCCCAGAAATTATTTTCTTTCTGAAAATTGTTAGATCTGGATGGACTAAGCCAACTGAGTTACCAAGACAACCTCTCCTGTCGTGAAGATGACCATGTATCTGTGGATTCAAGAACAACAACCAGGAGTAGGGGCACTGGGCAGCACAAAGGGCCCAGGGTGGAGCCCAGAAGTGGGGATGGTGTCAGCCAGTCACACAGGGAAGGATGTCTGGAAATGGAAACAGCATTTGTCAAACAGGGATTGGAAGTAAACGATGCTACTGACAGCTCATCGGCTTGGAGCCCTGAGGTATGGTGGATTGTCATTTATTACACACAGTGGAAGCTTTTGAAGGATATTGGGGGCCAAAAAAGGTTACAGGAGAAATGAAGTGAAAAATTGATCAGCACAGCACAAGATAATGGTACTCCTGTGTGCTTGTGTGCATGACCATACACCTCTTCTTTGTGTTTCCCCTTTTTTCTGGTATTTACCTCTTGCTACTAACACTAATTCACAGAAAGGCTGTCATTGCTTGGTTTCTGACTGCAGTCTCTGGACTGAAATTGGAACTTTAGCTGCCCAGGAGCATTTACTGACATTTAGCAAGGAGCTCTCTGTGGTGGCCCAGGGCTTGGTCACCGCTGTATTTGCAGGGTTTGTGTCCCAGGACAGGGTCTGTGGTCACTGGGTCAGATCTGTGTCCTTTTCCCAGGTAGTTTCTATGACTTAGACAATGGAAATAATCAGAAAAGCTGGAGGCAACTGGTGGGGGTGGCCTGTGACCTGCCCAAGTGACCATAACCTTGTCCCCATTGAAACCAGGCCAACTTTTAGGGAAGGAGAGAACCTGAGTCTGCTTTCCCTTAGTTCTGCACTTTTATTTTGAATCCTCAAGGAAACATTTCAGATTTTAAGGCATTATAAACACTTGATGACTTTGCATCCCCCTTTTCTCTCCTAATCTCTCTGCATGATGTGTTGATTTTCATTATCTTACAGCAGGATTAACTTTATGGAAAAGTATCAGCTTACATCAGACATATTGAAAGAACAGCACAAAAGTCATATCTTCTGCCTGAGTTAAAGGACAGCTGTGGAAACCCATACCTGCATCAGACTGAGCAACAAGGCTTTGAGGGAAGGTCCCTATCCCTGGAGCAGGCTGCCTGCAGCCAGTTCAAGGCTGGAAGGCAGCTCCTTGGTGCAGATGCTCCAGCCCTAGGGGGTATTTGGAGCAGCATTTTGGTTTTTTGCACAATCCAATCCTACAAAACACTACACAGCACATGGGAGCTGCGTGTGGCAGCAGCCCTGCCCTCTCTTTGCTGGGTTTCTGACACACACAGTTTGTCTGCCCATTTCTCCTTTTCCAAGTTTGATGTGCTTTGCCACGGTTCATGTGTGCTGCAGTGTCTCCAGTGTCCCTTTGTATTTCTTTGGAATGCATGGCTCATTTTACTCTTGGTGTCTACATTTTAAAAATGCAAGGAAGGGTTCCAGCATACTGGAGCAGAAATGCCCACGACACAGTTTATCTCCTACAAGCAGCTTCTCATTCAAAGGTATTGTGTGGATTAATGAAAGACTTTTTATTGCAGGAACTAAATGTTCTGACATGCCAGAAATGTCCAAGTGTTATTATGCTCCACTCAAAGGACCTCTCTTTAGAGACAGAAATGGTAATTTTATGCCCCTGCAGTGGAACCACAAGTACCATTTCAAGCCTTGTCCATAATTAGCTGCTCTTTCAGGTTTCTCTGGCAAAAATGGACTTGTTTTGCTTAGTGAAGTGGATGTTGGCTGTCCTGAATGACCAGGTTAGACATGCAGTATCAAGCAGCACACTTGGCTTGGCCTCTCAACAACTGGGCTGGGAAGAGAGAAAGAAAGAAATAAATTTGGATGAAGTACCTAAAACCCCAATATTACCTTGGATTCCAATTCATGTGTCTGTATAACCAACACATTCACAAACCACTTGTAGCCTAGCTGGGCTCCAAAAGCAGGGAGGAATTCTGTCAATGACTTCCACAGAAGGAGGATTTGTAGGTGTGCAGCAAACCTGCATGGGGGTGAGCCCTGAAGAGCACAATGATATCAGAAAGGGCTGGTCTGTGAGGTCTCCAAAGCTTGGTTTTCCATGGAAAGCTTACTGCCAAGGAGTTTGACATTTCTCTTTCCCTCCAGATCATGTAGGCATCTCTGCAGTGGATCTGGCCACAGCCCTAGCAGCACAATTTGAGCTTTCCTGAAATCCAAATATTTTCTAGCTGTTCAGTCAAAATGCAGATATCTGACCTTCAGTCTGCCTTACACGCTGCCAGAAGGTGATGATATCAGCCCTGCTGGGGCAGGAAAGTGTCTCTTGGATTTTCATTCCTGAGGGTTTGTGCTGATGCACTGGAGCTCACATTTTCCAGCTCAGACATGTAGATGAAAGCCAAGTTTTGCTTCAAGCACGGTTGTCTCCAGACCTTAGCAGCAGTCCTTAAATGTGCCTTGATTCCATCTCCTCAACAGCAAATGCACAGATAAAAGTGTGGGGGGAAATATGAGTCAAGCACAATCCCATCCCGTATTGAATATTATTTCATCAACCAGACAGAAATAACTCGACTGCAACACAGGAGCACTTAACATTTTCATAACACCATGCTCTCTCCAGGCAACCTGGCTTGCCTTACATATTTGTTTTTAGCAGTCTGCTGTTCATACAGAAAGGTGTTTCTGTAGCCAAGCAAGTAATTTTGTGTGTTGTTCTCCCTTTGACATTACTTCTTGCAAGACATGCAACAGCAGGTCTCTAATCTGCACACTCGGACTTTTGTGTTCATGTGCACACCTCTGAAAATGTGAAAATCTGGAGCTTTGCATGTCATGGCAGATGAATCTGGCCACTTCAAAAGTAGATTGACAGGAAGTAAACAAAAATTTTGATGTATATCTGAGGCCCTGTTTGAGACACCCAGGCACTTCTGAAGGGACTTAACACCAGACGTCCTGTGGCCCATCATCTGTTCTCTGAGCAAAAAGACTCCTGTGCTGGAAAGAAGTGTTACTTGAAATGTGAAAAGAAGATAAATGTTTGAGGAGGAGGGTGACTCAGATGCTGGTGACAGGCCTTAATTCACCTTCTGGCTATTAACTGAAAATCTTTCCCTAGTACAGTGTATACTCATGTTTAAATACAAATCATTGATCACTATAGCAACCCCTTTATAAGATGAAGCACATTCTAGCTCTAAGATAAAAAAGCACTGTTGAACAGAAACCCACACACCCACTCAGCAAAAGGTAAGGTGAGCATCCATGGTTTCATCTTGTTTTATCATGATGGTTTTTGTTTTAAAAGTAGGCAAAAGATTGTGTGTGAATTGGTCTGCACATGTTGTGATTGTTTATTTTGAATTTTTATTCTGAATGTATTAGTACCCAATGTGAACAGAAGGAACAGATGCTTCTCTTGGGAGATTTTAGACGGGTATAAAGAATCAATATGTATTTAATCAGACTGCTTTTCCCCATTATCATTGCTTTAGCCATAGGAAAAGTATTGAATTATGGGTTAGCATCTAGAAATGGAATTTCTATTCCACAAGAAATTCTTACATGATGATTTCCTCCTCATATTATATATAGTGCCTATTTTTTTTTAAATTTCTAGCAGAACAAAATATCAAAAAAATTAGCAGGTTTGGCTGAATTGTTTGATTTTAATATGTAAAAAAATTCCACCTTGAGAAACAATTCCAGTGTATGTTCAAAGTAACAGGTTAAGTAGGTCAAATTGTTTTGCTAGTGCCTCATATTGACAAAAATGAAATTGTTTAGTTTTTCTCTATGTATAATATTTGCCAAGTTAACCATCTCCTGCAAAACACTTAAATATTGATGAAACTTTTTATTGGAGATGTTTCAACAAGTGCTGTTGCTTACTAGAGCGTATGGGGACTATTACACAAATCACAATCAGGCAATTAACTATCATTGGCCTTTCCAGAGACAGTGGGATCCATATTTCACACAGCAACTGTCTATACTTGCAGGCACAAGTGAGGAGAACAATTTCTTTTTAAATGGAGTTGGAATCATCGAGGCAGCTGAACTCCAGTGGAGATTTTACTTCTTCCTTCTCTTCGCAGGAACACAATGAAGTGAACAGTGTGCCAGCTCATCCTTGTGCCCACGAGCCCATCTGCAAATGTGGTGACCTGGATGTCATCTTCACTTATAAACCCTCAAGCCAAAAGCTGATAGCCACTGTCCTGGCGGCCAGGGACATCCCAGACAAGGACCGCAGTGGTGTCAACACCTGGCAGGTGCACGCGGTTCTGATGCCGGGCAAGAAGCAGAGGGGTAAGACGAGTGTGCAGAGAGGACCCATCCCCATCTTCCAGGACAAAATCACCTTCAGCAAGCTGGAACCACAGGAGCTGAGCAGCCACGCCGTTCGCTTCCGCCTCTACGCCGTGCACAAGGTGGTAGGGGAGAAGATGATGGGAGAGCAGTTGTTCTACCTGAGGGGCATCAGCCAGGAAGGGGAAGTGAAGGTGACACTGCTCTTGGAGCCACGGAGTAACCTGAGTGTAAGTTTGATGAAGGACAGATGGAGTCCACAAAATGGTTTGGGTTTTGGTGAATATGGTGTTCCTGAAGTCTTTCATTGATTCAGGGCTGTCAGGGTGTGACTGGCAGATCTGACCTGCTGTCACTTAAGAGCTTATCAGGAAGGGGAAGCTCGGGGCATTTCTTCCTTGTGCAAAGCTGTGTTTTATTAACAGCTCAGCTAGCAAGCTTACACAAAATCATGTGGCTCTACTACATCTGCAAGACTCACCACATGCTGTGCCATTCAGATACAGTAGGTTGGTCTGGGAACCACCAAGGCATAATTAATCTTAATTCCAGTAAGGGCAGTGGTTCTTGTGCACCACTTGTGCAGAAACGATCTAATTTGGCCCTAGATACCAGCTTGTGTATCTCCATTGTGCAATTTCCATCTTGCCAGAAATGCTTAGTAATGTTCTTCTACATGACAGATGGAAGTGGAGAGCTGGGTCATGTGAAGAGGAACTGGCTGTGCTGCTTCTTAATTTTCCATGCACATCACAGTTGTATCCAGCTCTGGCTATGCCAATCAATTTGTGTAGATGAGCTCTGTCATGATTCATTGTCTACAAAAGCTCAGAGAGAGGTTGTGCACGTGAAATGAATAAAACATCCTACTTCAGGTGAAGTGGAGAATAATGAAAGCATTGTGGTAGCAAGGAAAGAAAGTAAGAAAATGCACAGTTCATGGCCAAAAACTGCCAAACAGAAAAGTGTATTCCATCCAAAAGCCATTATCAAGGAGATATACAGAGTATTAATGTAGTAGGATGTTTGCTTATCTCAGAGGCTTTGATTTACACTCGTGATAACACTTTACTCAGAGTTCCTCATCTTTAAAGAGAAAGTTCAGAGATGTGTTTCTGTAAAAGTGACGCTCTGATTCTTCTGGTGCCCCAGCATAATTAATTCTCAGTTATTGTAATTTCTTAAGAGAGATCTTACTAAACAAGGCCACAAGATACAAATTAAGGGGAGGAGGAGGGGTGGTGAACGTCCTGATGATTCTCTCAGTGCTCTTTCCCTGCAGAGTGCAGCTTCTCAGCTGAGTCTGTCAGCAATCTCTCACAGTGATAGCGCTTCCTCAACACAGTCCCTGTCGCATGGAGGGGTGCCAGAGCTGCTCGTGGGGCTGTCATACAACGCCACTACAGGGAGGCTGTCAGTGGAGATGATCAAAGGCAGCCATTTCCGAAACCTTGCAATTAATAGGCCACCTGGTAAGTACTGTCACTGCTATTAAATAGCACCCTTGAGCCAAAATTTGCTTCTTTATTTTCTCCCCCAAGGTACTCAGCTAGAGTGTTCCTGCAAGTGTTTCCTTGCAGAGTACCTGATTGAAAATTAAGTATTATTTCAGATTCGTGTGCTGATAGATAGCACAGGGTAATTGGAGGGAATCATCTGAAGGCTCAGCTGATGGGACAATAATACCCAAATGTCTGCTTTATTGCTCATACCTCTACAATAGCTGATTATGGCAAAAGTGCTGCTGTACTCAAAGCACAGAATTCTCAGCAGATCCATTAAAAAAGGCGAGATGCACTTTCCAAGTGTTTAAATGTTACCATGTGACCCACAGAGGCCTTGCCTGGTGCCATTAAAGTTTCCCAGGACTACACTTGGTTTAGTCCCCTTGCTGTGCTGCTGACTGCTGGGTGAACTGGTGCTCTGGGCCCTTTGGGGACCCTCCTGCTGTGAATTCTCCACTGCTGCACAAGGAAATCTTCTGCAGAAAGAAGATTTGAAAGTTGTTGCAACAGCTGAGTTCCCTTCCTCGAGTCCTAAAGGAAAAAAAATGGAAATTGCCTAAAGCAGGTTTAGTTGGTGCCTGAGCTGCAGTAAGTCCTTGAGAAGGATGGTGCTGGTAATGTCCATGATAGAGATGGAATCACAGCCAGAGTCACCTGTTTGCTGCTGGTTGCCTCATTCAGGGGTTGAACAACAGTGCTTCATTCATCTCCTGCTGTCCTTTGCCTCCTGTCTGAAACCAGCAGCTAATGGCAATGTGAAACAACCTTTTCGTTTGCTTTCTGTGATGTGTGCCTGCTTGTCAAAGTAGGTAAGCCTTTGGCAGTTGCTTGCTCTCTGGATTTGATAGAGTATCTGAAGCTGCAAACACCGAAATCGCTTTTGCAAGATGCTCTGTGCTCTTTGGTTCAGATCTAGCAAAATATTTATGAAATATTTCAGTACATGCATGTGAAAACTCAGGTTTTCCACTAGACTATACTTAAAAAGATTACAGAAATAATCTGTAATCAGTCAGACCCTTGAGAATTAAGGGCAAGTCTGTGCAACATAAAACACTTGACCCCAGCCTGTGCAGCCCTCACTGTCTTTTATTAGCTATGACAGCATACCTCTCTATGTGGGCTACTTAAAGGCATGTTCTTGTTTGTATGTACATACTTAGATTTTAAGTTGGGATCTTTTTTAGTAATTTAAAACAAGGGTAGAGTAAAGCAACCATGCCCCAGTAGGAAACCTCTCCTGTTTCTATATGCTGCAGAGTAGATACATCCTGAAGTTTTACTCTCAGAAATGAAATTAAAGTAGTTCCAGTATAGGTCCCAATTAATTTTCAGGCATCTGTAATGCCCACCTCTTTTTCCCATAAATGAAATTTCATCCTTTCTGTATCCAGATGATACAGACCAGTGTCAGACCAATGTCTCTCAGTGCTAGATCAACTTTTAGGTGAAACACAGAACTCCATAAATTATTATAGGCAAACTCTGAACCTATCAAAATCTGCTTCTTTTATTCCAAGTCACATTGTTGCTTCTATCTTCTGAATTGTTCTTCTGTGCCTGTAAAGTCCCCAGTAGTGATGAGAAAAAGAAAGCCCAGTGAAGCAGAAATTGAAAGAAATTAAAAAGAAGGAAGGAAACCAGCCTCTGTCTCAGTGCTGGAGTAGCACTTCACTGATAACCCCCCAGGCACTGCAGAGCAGTTTGTTACCGTCTGAAACATGCTGCTGGCTGAATGAGATGCTCAATAAGTCCTTTACAAAGTGAAGCTAAAACTGCTGAGCCCCTTTCTGGAGGATAGGCAAAGAGCCCTTGTGTTTTCTTAAATAGGTTCTATTTGAAATTCTGTTGTTCCAGGCTCAGAGGGAGCGATTTCTTTAAACTATCATGGAAATTTTGGATACAATAGCGCTGTGGAACACTTGAACACCGAGCCTAAACTGCTATTCAGGGCAGCCATTTATGGTAAGAGTGAAGGGGCAGAATTCCTCAGCATTCCCAGCCCTGGATACACAGACCCTGAACAGGACCCATATGTGGTCCTGTCAGCTTTTAGGAATGGCAAAGGAGTTTTGCACAACAGCAAAGTCTCCAGCTGTGCTTTTTGCCCACCTCGACCCTCTTCTCTGCCACCTGTAGACCCACACCATGTGTGCTGCCTTCTTGGCATACATGCACAGGAATTTCACTGTGTGCAGAACAAGGAACTGGACTGGGGTATTGGTGATTTTAGGTGTTAAAGGCTGCAGGGGCTGAAGCAGATGGTTTTATAGAGAAGAAAAGGGAGAGATGGTGCTGTCTCAGGGTTTCCTGGGCACATTTTCTCCTTCACTTAAACCTTTCAACTGAGTCAGGTAAATGTCAAAGTCATGGTTGCTTACGTGGGTAATAAATGGGTTAGAAAACAGCTGGGCAGCTTACAGAAGCTAAAATCGTGAGGCAGTGTCTTCTCTTCAGGACATATATGTGGGATTTAAGAATAGTTTGGTCGAAGATAAGTGTCCAGGTATTGTTCTGGGGAACATGCTGAGTTACAGGCCTAAGCTTACATTCTCTGATCACACAAATAGATCCATTATCACTCAGAGCACTTAAGAGCACTCAAGAGTATGGCTCCAGCATCAGACCGTAAATTATCTGGGTGTGCCAAAAAGCCTTGTGCAGAAAAGCATCTACAGCTTTGTCAGATGTGGACACTGCTGGTATTTTAGTGCTAATGGCTTGTGTGCTGGGCACCTCATTCTCCTTGCTTCTTGTAAATGTAAATGCTCTGTGCTGGCATTTTGTAGGAGTTTGTATTTTGGTCTGTGGTCTTGTATCTTAGAACAAAATGCAATGTGTTCATTTAAAGGGTGTTTATTATAAAAAAAAAAAAAAAAAAACAAACAAAAAAACCCAAAAAACAAGAGAAGCCTACACCACTGGCAGAAATGTCTTTAAAAATTTATAACCAGTTACATACTATGTGCATGGAAGTAGTACCTTGGGATCACAGTGATGGGCCAGGAATCATTTGAGCTAGTCTGTGCATAAACACAAAGCACAGAAATGTGTCTGCCCATGTGATGCTAAACCTTCATCCGCTGCTCTGCTGGGCACAGCTCTGTCTCCTCTAATCCAGCCTTCCTTCTATTCCCTTCTGCATTTCTTTTGGGGTTTATGTCTGTGTGTAATGCAGTGTAAGAAGAACTATTGTGAAGTTATTCCCTCGCCTAAGAAAAGTCCTCCAAGCTTTTTGGTAGCTGCAGAATTAATCACACATAATAATTGCATCCGTGCATGATCATTATTATACCAGCAGCATATTAACCCCATTAAACAAATACAATAGCACTGATGCTGGAAAAGACAGGAGGAGAGAGAACAAGCTATCAGGATTTCTATGGGGAACAGGAGAAATTCTTGAAGTAAAAACTTTTCTGAAAAGAAACATCTACCTGAGCCACAGGTAACAAATGCCAACAAGTACAGAGAATATTCCCATAGGAAAATTAGGATCTTTCAATTTGCATCCTATTTGCTCTGGGATCAGAGTGCCTGAAAGCCATTGGTGGATTTTATTTCATCAGCTTATTTTTGAGGGAAGAAAAGTTATTATCCCTGTTACATTCCTGGAGAACGAAGGCACAGGTTAATTCCTTTAATTACTTCAAAGCAGGCCAGGAAGCTGAATAAAATAAATTAACTTTTAACCTGCATATCTTGCTCTGAACAGGGAACTTCCTTGAGCTGCTAAAGCTTTGTGATTCATGTTCCCATGTCATCAGTAATAGAGGAGGAATCTGTGCCAGGGCAAGCTGGGCTGGATCCAGTCTTCCAGACATTGGATAACAGAGCAGTAGATGTGCTGGGAAGCTTCTTGCTGCTGAGTGCTTGCCAGTCAGTGACAGTAAGATTGTAGAAAACCACCTCTCCTTCTGCACATTCTTGCTGCCCATCCATGAATATAGCTGGAATAAGCTGATAATAAGAAGAGCTGAGGAAGCTTTGCTCTGGGTGGGAAAGATGAGGCCAGATGCAAGGAGCCCCAGGAGGATGTCTCAGTAATGAGCAGCTGGGCAGTGAGCTGGAAGAGGAAGTCTGGATGAGTGTAAGATATTGCATGGGGACACAGGTGGAATTCAAACCACCTGTGATCTGGATGGACTCAGAGCCACCTGGGAGTGAAATATTAGGATTATGGTAAATAGCTGCATGAAAATGTCTACTCAAGGGTCATCAATAGTAGTGAAAAAAAACCCCAAATTTAAGGTGGACAAAATGGAAAATTGGTATTTGATTGTAAATGCACATTTACTGGTGTAATGGACACCGTTTACAATTCTGTCTTCCTCTGTTCAAACAGAGTATGACAGAACTGGAAAGATGTGGTGAGGAGTGTTGGAGACAATCAGGGGAATGGGATCAGCTTCCAGCAAGCTGCAGCTGAATAGACTGTGCCTCCTACGATGCTACAACAAAAGGAGGGTGGGGGAGGATTCACGGAGGTCTCTAAGAGTCATTGAGAAAGTGAATTAACAACAGAAATTTGCTATCTTCTCCTGATACAAAACCAAAGGGTGGTAAAAGGAAGCGAGGAGGGAGCAAGTTCTGAGGAGGAGACAGCTTTTCACCTGTGCTGTCAAATTCCTCACTAGGGAATGCCATGGATGCTGGAAGCCTGCTTCAGTTCTGTGCAGCACAAGAGAAATTCACCAAGTTCCACAGAGGATTGTTAAATACAAAGCCTCTGACTGAGGAAGTCCCTGAACCACACATCGCTGGAGATTCCAGAGTATTTGTGAGAGAGCCAGCATATGTCACATTTTCGTGAATTTACTGCTGTGTGTGGTACTGGGTGCTGTTGGGTGGATGGGATCCCACAACATGTGGGATCTGGGACTGAGTAGGCTTAGGAGAATAGGTGTCACAGTCAAAACAAGTGAAAAATGGGCTTTCAAGGAGTGACTCTGAGATTTTTGCAGGGGATATTCCATAATAATTAGACATCCTGGGATAGGGCGTGGTTATCCAGTAATGTTTTCAATAGCTTTAGGTTTCCAAAAGGTCTGTGAAAAGCATAGTCCATGATGCAGTTGCTAGGTATAGAAATTAAGATCTTTCTGAATCAAAGAACTACATTTGGAGTGGATGGATGGTGATGCTCTCCCGCTCCCATGGCTGTGAACAAGAAATTCTTCCCCTCCTAAAAGAAACAGAAAAAAAAAAAGCCATTTCTACCAGAGTGGAACCATCCCAATTCCAAATTTCAGCTGGAGCTGAATGTTTAGTGCGAATCTGCAGTGGCACAGCAGCAGTGTTTGCAGGAGATCTGATCACAGGCTGGGTTATCAAGCCGTGCCCGTGGGCACTTAAGCTGGGTTTAAGCATCCTTACATCCTGTGGCTCCCGTTGCTGGGCAGGTGTGTATCCTTGCTTCCTGATCTGCATCCCTGCTTTCTCTGGTGAAGTTCTACCCCCATCTCTGAGGCAGCAGCAATGCACTAATGTGGGGAAGAGTAGAAATGCCCTTTTTAGAGGATGCTGTGCACCCGGAGAGGTGTCTGTGCTCTGCTTTAGCTGTGTCAGCCTGGACTGGAGCTGCACCCCCTCAGGGCTGGGGAGCACAGGCAGGTGGTGAACTGGCCCTGCAGCCTGGCCCGTGTCCCAGGAGAGGGCTGTGAAATGGAATAGACATGGGATGTTGAGGCAGCAGAGGGGGATCACTGAAGAACTGAGCTCCTAGGTGCTCCTTAAGGAGCTTTCCTTCCTGGGAGACCTCTGCAGTTGCTTCCAGGGAGCCCGTGAGGTAATACACGGACTAAATAAACAGAGTCCACAACTTGGGGTAGTTATGAAGTGGGTATGTATTGTCAGCTCTTGGCACAAGTGAGATATTTCTCCAAGAACTTGTGCCCTGATCCTTAGACTGACCCACACTTTTATTCACAAAGGTGTTCCATTATGCAGTACATTGCACAACTTATCAATGCATATTCAACCCCTGGCCCCGCCTGTCCTCACCTCCCATGCTAAATAGGTCCAGGCCCTTCTGGGCACAGGTGGTTTGCTGTGGTGGTCCTGTGGGAGTCTCTGGTGGTCTCTTGAGGATGAATATCACGGGTCTTCCTCAACCTTCCGGGTTGAACTTTTGAACTTTTCTCCTTTGTGCATGTGCATTTGGTCCTTTGGTGCTTGCCTGAGTACTTCTGTCAGTCTTGGTAGGCTTAGGGACAGAGGAGCCTCTTTCTCTGGGTTCTTTGTATCTTCAGTCCTTTCTGCTATTGTTCATTATGCAAGAAGCTTCAGAAATTTGCATTTTCTTATGCCCTTTTGTACCATGGCAGAAGTTTCTTAAGTAAAAGTTTAAAATTCAACACATAACTCTGCAAGCTAGAATATAAATGCTTAATTCATTTTGTTAACTTAAGTGAACTCCAAAAATCTCTGTTTCACCCTCATCTCCTGCCCCTCTTGCAGATCACTGATGCCAGCAATTCCCTCCTCTCGGGCCAAGCAGTGCTTCCAGGGACCAGCACATTCTTTTCTGCTGCATTTTAAATTAAAGGCACTGCTGGTGTGTTCTCTGATGACTCACATGTTGTGAAGGTTGCCAGATCCCAGCCTCTCCCTTGTGAGAGAGCTGCCAGCCCCAGGAGAGGGAACCTGAGAAGAAGAGGCTTGGTGGAACACAGAAAGGGAAGTTGGTTTCTCAGCAATGTAGTAGGCAGCTCCCAGCTCTTGTATGATTTATCCAGTCAGCCATAAACTGCCTTAATCCAGACTTTCGTGATGTGGGGTTGGGATCAAAAGCTTGGGTCTAATTCTCCTCCCTGCTATTTTACTGATCCAGCTGCAGCGGGCCCAGCTCAGAGCGTGAATGTTCAGTGTTCTGCCCCACTGCTGGTTGAAAGGGGAGGCAAAGGCAGCACTAATGCTCTTCTGGGCCTCAAACTGAGAGCTCACGTCGAGCTGCCTGTACAGAGCAGCGCAGAGCCGAGCTCTGGGGCTGCTCTGCCACGGTGCTGCCGTTTATGATGTAGGCTGGGAGCGTGGGCTTGCCAGCTGGGGGAAATTAAGCTCCAGGCCCAAGGCTTTCTGCTGCTGTGGCTGTTATTAGTCTGGATTGCAGCATGCTGACATGGTTATCCTGCTTTTGGAAATGAGCTAGCTCGCCTGGAGCGCGGGTGGGAAAGTCTGCACGGCGCTGTGCGGTACCCTGCAGACCTCAGACGTGAGGGGTCAGGAGTCTTTGGTTGTTTACTTCCTTTCTAAATATAAATTCAAGCAGGGGGTTGGATGCTTTTGTGTTTGCAGTGCTGTTGCACACGGGTCAGCTTTACTAATAATGGTGGTGCTTAGTGTAAGTGAAAGCAGAAGGCTGGCTCGCTATGGTCCCTGCTCCAAAAACAGGAATGCATAAATTACAGTTGATTATTCCCCTGAGTTGTCATTATCAGTTAGCTCCCTCAGAAGAATCATGACAGAAATGGGTCATTAGAAGAATCCTGGAAAAACTGATTGCCTTTGCAGACGAGCTCTCCAGAGGTGTTTGATGGTTGATGGAGACAGAGCAGTCTGCACGAGGAGAGGTTTGCCCAACCCTCTGGAGTAAGAAGATGCAGCACTAGCCCAAAATGTGTCTGGCTTATTACAGCATTCCTTGATTTAGTGCTTTTCAACCTGATATTAAATGCTGAGATGTTGGTATTTTATGTATACATGAACATTGTGCAGTCCACTCATACCAGAGAGGCAAGATGACTTCAGAGTAAAAATGCTCTGAATGCTGCAAGAACTTCTGTTCCAAAACCTGTATAGAAAGGAAAGCCTGGAAGATGCCCTGCTAAAACTGGTCTTGGCAAAATTAGACTTTGTTCTTGAATCTTCACAGACTTCAGTGTAACCGTGGGCAAGCTGCAGTCTCAGGCACTCCCAGATATTTAGAGGTCTCACTCTTCCTCATGTCAGTGAGATGGGTGCCTAAACAGAAGGTGAGCACTTAGGCATTTTGAAGAATGTCAGCCCTAATCGCTTTTCCTTTTGTGCTTGATGGAGGTGGCACAAAAGTAAACATTCTGAAGAGCACAGAGTGCTGCGACACACGGTAATGAGGCCATTACCGAACCTGAGCATGTAATTAGGTAGAAAATGTTTGCCTTCATAATGAATAGATACTCTTACATTCCTCAGTAAATCGTCAAGTTCATCCTTGCTGTAGCTCCACTAATTTCACTGTGTAACTGGGGATGGATTTTCTTTGGCAAAGTCAATAAGAGGGGAGAGATTTCCACCCCAGAGGACCAGACTGGATCACAAGAAAAGCTGTGTTTTCTGATGAGATACCTAAAAAGATGCTGCAAAGAGCACAACGCAGGAAGGGAAAACTAGAATCTTAAAATTTAGTTATTGAAGCAGAATAACAGCTCAGCCTCGTATGTACCAAATCTGCAAAGCAAATTTCAGATGCTAAATATATGATCCACACCTACTCTTTTATTTCTGTTCAGGCAAGCTCGATTCTTTTGGCTGGTAAAATACACCCAGTGGAATAAACTTGAGGAGAATTAGCCTGATTTAGTTGTCACTTGCTCTGGTTTTGTGCCTGTGTTTTCCTGGGGGTGAACAGGGCTCCTGGTATTAACTCTGCCTTGAGCACAGTCTCCTTCCAGCCTGATCCAGATGATACATACAGAATCCTCACCCACCTTACTACTGGAGTCTTGGTGCAGAATTATGTAGAAATCTGAGGTATATTAAAGAAAAAGCCAAGTTTTCTGACTTTAACTCATCGGTGGTGTTTTTTTTTCCGTCAAAACCAGCTGTGTTATCCCTCACTTGAGAAAGTTGAAGCTTCTATGAGTGATGTGACATCCCAGAGTTTATGACTGTAGGACACTCATCGGTTCATTGCCTGCAAAATTAACTGGGACATGCTGAAACAGTATCCCATGAGGTGCTTTAGCTGCGGCACTTCCTTGAGTGTTAACACCTAAATCATCTGTAATGGTATCACTGTCTGCTAGATCACTGCTGAATTATGGCATCTGCTTTTTGGATTATGAATTGGTTGATTCCTCTGGGCACTGTTCAGATGAATGTGCCTGAAGTTAGGTGTGATGAATCCCACCTGAGCTGCCAGTATTGGTGAAAGTCAGAAGGAAGTATGACAGCAAGGGATACTAAAAGTAAAAGACCGTAGACCTCAGTGCTTTTCCTGTCTTCTTAGAAAAAGAGATGCAGTCATGTGTGGGACATCTGTCCCTAAAATAGCATAGGAAGGTAATGCTGGGTTGGTTGTGAAAAGAAAGAAAATTTAAGAAAATTTTTGAAGTTCAATCAGAGAATTGTACTAATTACCTGCTTGTTTGTATTTAAAACTCAGCCTGGTGGAGTTCTTCCAAAATTTTGAAATCCCCTTCTCAGGAAAAAAAAAAACAAAAAAAAAACAAAACAAGAAGTATGAATACGTTAAAAATATCCGTAAAGCCCCTACTTATCTTTATTTTCAGGAGTTCCCTGCAGTCAAGACCAGCAGTCAGGACTTACACGTGAGGAATGCTTCAGTGCACATTTGTGGTTTGCCAGTGCCAAGTACAGTGATATCCTACAAATACTGTAGGAGTTGTGTCTGGTTTCACATTGAGTCAAGCTGGAACAGGGGGGCCTCTCTTGGGCTTTGTGTTCCTGATGGGTCTGAAGTTGTTACAGATTCCAGTCCCTCAACACGGAATATTACAGTGGAAATTAGTGCACCTTTCAATAAAGTGTGTTTTTTTTTTTTTTACTTCCCAGATATAATCAGGAAATTAAATCAAAGCTTTTCCTTTCTGTGTGACAAGCTGGTCTTTGCTGGCAAGATCCTCTTCATCCCCAGTGTTATGCTGGGAGCCAAGCTGGCACCCCCAGCTAATGACTGGGCTGAACTTTCCCCGCAGTAACTTGATAGCTGTACAGCTGTGCAGGCTCACAATTTGCTCCTTGACTGTCAGCCTCCTGACAGCTTTTTCAGTGGAACAGTTTGAGAGGAGCGGGAAGCCCTGCTTTGGAGACATGGAAGTGTTTTCACACCTGAAGTGTAATTTCACACCTTGTGTTGCTCAGTAGATAAGTGCGTAAAATAGCACATCAAACGGGAACAGAAGAGGATAGAAATGCTGCAGACAAGAGATGGAGGCTTGTTATTTATTTCCTATCTTCAGCACACTCTGAAATAATACTCACTTGCAGGAACCCGGGCACAGATTATGAAGAGGTTAGCAGAGGACTTGTCTAGCCAAGCAATCTGTCACTGTCATGTGCAGAGCAAGGTGAAAACTTACACTGAGCTGGGTCTGCGGAGCACCAGGAGCTCTGACACCACAGTATTAACAACCATGTAACAGAGGAGAACTGATTAATACAGTAGGCAGCAGGAATTTAAAGAGTAGATTTACAGGAGCACTAAATTGGACCATCCCTTCCTTGTATTTGCTAAGCATGTTTTACTCCTTGTGTGGACTTAAACTGTAAATAAAATTGACCCACCAAAAAAGTAATATGAGAATTTGGAAAAAATATGAAACTATTATGGGAGATCAAATAATTTTACTGTTTATGCAGGTTTTTTTTCCCCTCCTTTTTAAGACCCTTATTTTTTGGTATCTCAAACAACAGATCATAGGGAGTGGTGGAAAGGCAAGGGCAGCTGAGGGAAGCCTGGGTAAGATAGCCCCAATGAAGTTTGATTTAGAGGGAGAGGAAGGGAAGGTGAAGGCACCATTTGAAGTGGACAATGCATGGAGATGCTCATAGTTTTGGTTAGACAGGTTTGCCAGGAATGGATACCTGATATCCTGTTCTTTCCAAGAGAGTGGTACAGGTACACAGTTTGTGGGAATTGGGAGTGGGGCTGTGGCTGAGCCTCATCCCCAGTGGGCACAGCTGTGAGCAGCAGGTGAGCAGCACTGACAGCAATGAGACAGGGAGTGCCCAGGGGCACTGAACATCACCAAAGGGAACAGAGGGCACACAGGGGCAATGCATGAACATGGGGTATAAAAGGTTGGGCTAAAGAACAAGAAAGAGCAGGTGCTTGAAGCCTCCTGAAGTGCTGTGGTGTTACTCTGTATGGGCAGATGCTCAAAGCCTTCTGAAATTGTGTGGTGATGCTCTGTGTGCTATGGCTGTCCCAACTGTGATATATGCTGCAACAGAGTGGGGCTGAAACATGCATCAGTTTTCTTTTCTCCCCAGCTGAATATGAGAAAATCCAAGAGGTTCTTTCATCTTCTGCTTCTCATCCCATGGATTTTACCAAGGAGTGATATCCAGCCCTCATCTGCTATTCACTACAGACTAAACTGCTCTACTTGGATGGTTTTTGGGGGTGTTTTTTTTGATTGCCTGGGACTTTTATTTAGCCTATCACTTCCACCAAACGTGCCAATTCCTCTTTTTTTTTTTTTTTTTTTTTTTTTTGTCTTAGACACCTATGGAAAGCTCTGCCTGCGCAACTCTGTGGGTCAGGAGATGTCTCGCTGCAAGACCTCCATCCGCCGGGGACAGCCCAACCCCGTGTACAAGGAAACTTTCATCTTCCAGGTCGCCCTCTTCCAGCTGTCTGATGTCACCCTGCTGATCTCCATCTACAACAGGCGCAGCATGAAGCGCAGGGAGATGGTGGGCTGGATCTCCATGGGCCAGAGCAGCAGCGGGGAGGAGGAGCAGAGCCACTGGCAGGAAATGAGAGAGTCGCAGGGGACGCAGGTCTGCAGGTGGCACACGCTGCTGGAGTCCTAGTGGTGACCAGGACAGCCAGCAGGTCCTGGGACAAAGGGCTGTCTTCCCTTGTTCTCTGGCAGGGCACACAGCTTTAACCTGCCCGCTCAGTGTCAGCAGCTGTGGCTATCAAAGGTGGCAAGGCCTTAGAAAGCAAGATTAGTTCTTGCCTTTCCAGCTTGCCCTGCATTTTCTGCATCCACGTAATCAACCCTAGTGAGATGCAGTGGGAATACCTGCAAAAACCTTTTCTCGGACTTTGTCTTGCTCATTTTTCTATCGGCTTAATCGCCACAGGCTGATTCTGATGTGATGCTGTTTTCTTCTGGGGTAAACTCTCACTTCCCTCTTTTCCCTTGTTTATATTAATGAAGTTTGCAAATATTCTTGCCACGCAGATAGCTCACAGAAAAGCTAACCTGCATGCAGATCACATCCTTTCCCTTTTATTATTGTGTTTCTAAGTCCTAGAAATTAGCATTTGATACCACTGTAGACTGGATGATATATTTTTCAGGCAGCATGAGAAAGCACTCTTGAATTCTCTGTCAACTTTTAAGTGCCTAGACTTTACTACTGTTCTCCTGTACTAACAATTGATATAAGGACTAAATACTACTGGTATTTTTAATTAGGCACCCTGTGCACCTGTTAGCCTGCATTGACATAGGTTTGCACAAGAGATAACAAACATCAGTTTTATATTGCATTATACAATGCATGTTTAGATGTTTACTTGAAGTTATGGCTTCTGTCATCACAAATACCAAAAAAAGACCAGAACAAACTGCACAGCCACCTTTGTGCCTGAATCACTCATTTCTGCATCATTTTGCCTGTGTGTTAATGTGATTTTTAGAAGTGAGGCTCATTCTGTGAGCATTACAGGAGAGGGCCTTAGACCTGTGGTTTTTCTGTGATTCAGCAAAGCACTGCTCTGTTTGCTGAGGGCTCTTCTTCAAATCTCCTGTAATATCTCCTTGGGATATGGAAGGGGACTATTTTTGGCATGCTTAACAGTAGAGGATGCCAGACCATGTCACCTAACCTTGGTAAGGAGCTCTCTTGCAGGCCAGGAATGGGATCCAGAGGGACTGCTGGCTCTGCTCAACTAGCAGTGGAGAAAAGAATTGTGCTTCCTGCCTCCAACTGAAAGCAATGCAAGGAGCAGCCTTGCTGGATGAGGTGATGACACTGTCACATGGTTACTTTTCAGTCTACACTGTCCTTTTCCACTTTAATCTCTTTTCCTGTCTCTGTGAGCTGAAGTCATGGAGATGATGGATAGAGGATGTGTCTCAGTCTGCTGCTTGGCTAAGTGGTTGTTGTAGTGCTGTGTGTGACACAAAGGAGTATGTTCCTCCTCAGTGGAATGTAGGCAGTGAGGTGCTGAGATCTCCAAATGCTATCAGCTGCCCGATCTCCCATTCTCCACACTCTCAAGGAGAGGACTGTCTTTTCTCCCTTCCTGCTGATGACAGCAAGACACAGGAAATATTTTGCTGAAGAGGTATGTCTGTCCTGAATCACTTCATAGTTTGTTTTTGCCATTTCCAGAGACCTGGCACCAAATTCTGCCTCCTCCTGCCTCACAGCCACTTCCTTTGCTTCAATGGTGCTGTGCAAATCTAACTAATGCAAACTTTGGCGCTGGCTGTTTGACCAAAATTGGTCCTTGGTGCTGGTTTTTGTCACATCCAGGCTAGACAGGCCCCGAGGGCACTGCTGTGACTCTCACAGGTTATCACTTGGTGTCACAGAGGCTCTGTCTGTCCCCGGGAGGCAGACAGAATAATCTGCACAGAGAAGCACTGCTGGTACAGGTGATACAAGTTATTCTACAGACCACACTCTTGTACCTTCTTATCACCTGTCTGAGCATCATTTTTCCAGGGAGACTGGTGGGTATCCTCTGCAGGAGGGTTTTCCTCCACTGTCTAGATAAGCTGGCATGTCTGCTTTGCACTACTGGGGCTTTGAAACACAAACCAGGGTGTAACCCAAATGCAGCTTATCCAACAGATATGTTCTTGACTGCACTGCTAAAGCTGTTGTGTTACCAATGCATGAAAAAGTGAACAACTGAGTGGTAACCAACAGAATAGAATTTCATTTACCATACACTTTTCTGCTGGGGAAAAAAAAAAAAGTAGAGAAAACAGCCCAATTCAAAAGATGCATTTGCTTATTCTAGTTGTTTTCCAACCTCTCCATCTTTTGTCCTGAACTGCATAAAATGTGTATGCAAGTGTTTATAATTAATTTTATTACCTGGAATGTGTGGGTGTAATAAACTTACTGAGATTTTCTTCAGAACTTCTTGAACTTGCAAAGCCTTGCCTATGCTTCATGATTAGCTAAGGAAAAAATATAAGTTCAAAATACATTTCAGCAATGAACTGGAGCTAACCCAGATTTATAACAGCATGATTAAAAAAAATTAATGAAAAAGATAATTAAAAAAAACAATGAAGTACACTGGGTTTGGACTTCCATGCTGTTTTCACATTAAGATCTTTTCTGAAGATATGGCATTAAGGGAATTGTATTTTAATATATAATTTCATTGTAGAGTTTTTGAAGTCAGTGAACAGCAAGTGAAAATGACTTACTTAGAGTAAGTCAATACCTAAGCACATGTTAAAGCTTTGCTGTCCAAGGAAAGCAGGTTGTTCCATCCTTGCTGCCACATTTTGCCCTTGTATTTTGTCAGAAAATGTTGGAGAGAGGGGGCAAGGACCATGACAGGGGGGCCATTGGATTTTTAGAGCTACTGTGAAAACTCTTGGCACATCCATCCCTTGAGAGGTGCTTTTGTGGGGTCATTTGTGTTCCCACTAAAGCAATGGAAAAAATCAGGAATCTTGGGATGAACAAGGTGCTGGGGGTACTCGTGTTTGCTAGCTATATTTTGGGATTTTTATTGCTTTTGTGGTTTATTTTTCCTTCCATTATTGACTGTCTGTGAAATGGAGGCTTTGCAGCAGCTCTGGCATATCCCAAAGCTCCTGCAAATTCTTCCCATTGACAGATTGAATTAGTCATTGCTAATATTGATACAGGCTGGGCTTGTGCCCATGGTCTTTCTTATGTAAACACCACTGCCCTTTTAGTCACTGCTTTAGCCCCTTGTTTCTTTTGGAAGTGGCTGACAAGACTGAATTTCCAGGAAGATTTGCATTCCTTGGGAATCCTGACTCTCACTTGACTCATGGATGGCTGGAAGACCCTGTTCTCCCCTGGCCTTCTCCACATGGATGCTGATGCTCTCTGCTTCTCTGGGGCTCCAGGTGGGGAGAACAGCTGTGAGAAGGCCTTGGGGATTTCAGGGAGCAGGATAAGAATGGACAACCTGGTTCTGGCGTGCTTGGGAACTTACAGGTCTAGATTATGGATCTTTCCTAATGCACTCATGTTTTCTAAGACAAATAATTCCCTTTTGACACCACAGTTTGTAATCTCTTTATAGTTTATTAGAATTTTCTTGAAAACAAACAAAAAAAAGGCCTGAAAATGTGGAAAGGGATTAACTGCATTGGCCCAGAGTATTATGGGCAAGTGCCCTGGATACATCCCTGTATTTTGAACAGCATTGTTCAGCTGATTGCAGTTTGTTCTTCCCTTGTTCTCTCCCCAGCCACCATGCCCCCGTCCTGCCAAGCTCTCTGCTGCTATTTTATTTTTTTCTTTTTTTCAGTGTTTATTGACAACAGAACAGAGTGATCTCACCGTGTTTATACTCCCCATAATAACGGTGATCTTCAACTGATGCCCACAGAAACCATTTCCTTTTTTAGCCCACTGAGCTGCAGCAGTCGCTCACTGAAGTGCCCATTTGCAAAGGCTTTATCTGGATGATCTTCCACATCCTTTGATTTGTCTGGGTTTCCTTTTTGCCAGTGTCTTTAATTAGCTGGACCCTGCTGTGGCCGGCTTGCTCTGCCTTGTCTGCCTTTCCCTCCAGGGGCAATGTGTGCTGTGCAGCTCCTGGGTAGGTGGACAATGCTTGGGTGTATTTTTAGCAGCTGCAGATCCCGAGGAGTTATTTGGTGCTTTACATAGCTGACTGATCTTCAGTCATGGATGGCGTTAGAAGTTCCTGGATGCACAGATCCAAAGGCTGCCAGCTCCTATTGATCATTTTCCCAGCATAAAGCTGAAGGTGGCAGCTTGGCAGAGGAGCAGGCTTTTCCTCTGGTGGCAGATCGTTTTCCCCTTCAGCTGGAGCTGGCAGTGACCTTGGAGCTGGCGCGCCTGCAGTGCTTGCTTTCCGCTCCCATATTTATCATCATTTTTAATCTGTGTGATCACAGCACTTCATCTCTCTGCCTCCCTCTCTCATCTCTCCTGCCTTCTGCCCTTCAGCATGAAAAGTGGACTGAAAGGCTGAGCAAAGACTATGGCCTTCTCCATCGTATTATTCCCTCCCAGAGGGGTCATCTCAAAGTTGTGATGCTCCCAATCAAGACCTTGCCTCCCTGCTCTCTTGTCCAATTGTGGAGTTTGAAGTTTGTTGGTTGGGCTGTGATACATAAATATTTACAGAGTGACACCCATTCACCTCGATGTGGACCAAGTTAATGAAAGAAGAAACAGCCTGGTTTGTATTTGCTTTCTTCCTTTTCTCATGGGCATTGTGTTCTGCAAAAGGACAACTGAGCCTGCAGGAATTAGTATGCAGGAACATCCTCTTTCCATTTAAAATGTGCTAAGTGTGATGTTTGCAGCTATGCTTTGAGGGGAAGAAACAAAGCAGCCAGGGTTTGTAGAGCAGCTCACACTTTGAGGCAGGTTTTTCCCTCCAGCATGTGATACCCCAACAAATACAATCTGATATCCCAGGAAGCAGTGCTGGCTCTGAGCTCATCTGCTTCTGTGATACAAACAGCCAGAAGCTGACAGATCCTAAAGCTTGGAAAGGCATCCAAGATAATTCCATAGAGCTGGTCTGGGTGTTTATTTGGGATCTGGTGAGGATTTAACAAGCTGTCATGCAAGAAATGAAAACCCCAGGCAGTGGTGGGAAGGTGGTGGTGGAGGAGAGAGGCAGGAGAGGAAGGCTCTTGATGTGCTTGTGCTGCTGTAGATCTGGGAATTTGCTCACTCCTTACTCCAGAAAGCAGCACAGCCAGGCTGCAGTGGCATCAAGCCTGAGCTGAAACCCAGTTTCTCTGCATGACTTTTGAGCTCCAAATTTGCTGAAGGCATACAGCTTTTTTATTCAGTGCAGAGTGAGCTTGTGTCTTCCTGCAGCCTACACTGTGGGCCCTAAGAAATGAATGTGTAAATATTTTGTCTCTCACAGCAGCCCAAGGTCATCTTTCTGGAACAGCAAACAGGCACAGAATCCAAAGAAGATCAGTCTGTCATATGAGTAAGGTTAGCATCTGCACTTACAAATGACAAAGGCTATTAATCCTCATGCTGTAATCCCCAAGCTGTTTGCCAGCTGGCAGCAGGAAGATGCTCCTGCTCAACCCACACAGCTATCCATGTTTTTTCACCTTTGTAAAGCAGATATAGGTCAATACTGTAGCCTCAATAAAATACTTGGCATATGCCATTCATCTCTTTTGGCATTACAATCCCTCTCTTCTCCACACAAACCCTCTATACTAATGAAGGGGTAAGAGGAGAGCTCTTACATGGGCTTGGCTCTCTCTGTGCTGCTCCCCCAAAACAGAAGGCTGAAGGTGAGATTTTTCTCCCTCTTCTCTGCCCCTGAGTTTTTCTGGGTGGATGAATTTTGAGATCTCTCTGCAAAGCTGAACAACCTTAGCAAAGCTCTGTCAGCAGACAAGTCTTTACACCTAGAGCAGGGAAAAACTAATTCTCGCCTAAGGCAGAAAAAATTCCAGTGATGGCACTTTTTTTGGTCTTAATTTGAGAACCTGCATGGTATTAGTCTATTGTCTATCACAGGAGCATAAACCCCTGAATCCTCTGAGGTATCAGTGGTGGAGCAGAAGGAAGACTGCAGGTAGTGATGCAGGTAGGCTGTTATAGTCTGATCTCAAAAACCTGTATGGTCACTGGGTTGCTCCTAGCGAGTATTAGGCAGCTGAGGCTGGAAAAGCTGAGGAAGAAACACAAAAGCCAGATGGGAGCTGTGAAACTCCATTCGTACATGTTACTTGCTCATCTCTCAAGGAAATTGGAAAGTAATTTTTTTTTTTTTTTTTTTTTTTTTTTTTTTTTCTGTAAGAGAAATCACAGCTGCTTTGGCAGCTGCAGGTGTGAGGAGCTAAGGATGTTTCCTCCTTGCTTTTTATTTCCTCTGGCTGTAGTGGGGGACATCAAATAGACACCAAACACTCTGGAAATGTTTCTCCCCTGTGTCATTCCCACTGTGGACTGGTATTACTAAGAAACAAGAGACAAAAAGCTGATATTGGCCGTGGGTGAAGAACAAAGGTTCAGGGTTCCCACAAAAGCAGGATTTTTTCCTGAGCCCTACAATCATTTATTAGCTGTAACCTTCAGGGAAGGTGCTTCATCATGCCAAATACTTGCCTCTCCCTTCATTTCTCTTAGGGTAACATTGCAAATTTCTCTCTTCATTAGCAAACAGGAAAAAAAATTGCCAGCTTTCACCATACCTGTTATGTCTTGTTAGCACTTTCCAGGTGTTTTTCCTTCATGCTGTCTCCACCATTGCATTTCCCATCCTCTCATTAATATCTACAGAGGTCTGGTCCAAGGCAGGTCAGTGCCTGGTAGCAATATTTTATGTTCATGGTGCTCAGAATAAAACCTGTCCTCCAATCCCTTGTCACTCTGTGACACCTCAAGCACAAGTTTTCCAATTAAACTGGTACTACATCTCTCCTGTATTCCTCTGCTGTCATTGCTGTGGTTTGTGTCTTGCTGGGCTTTATCCTCAGCTGTAACTTCATTGACTTTTTTCCCAGCAGAGAGTTTTGTTTGTCAAGAAGAGTAAATGAAGTAATCATTTGGTAGACTTAGCATTTAAATACTGCGTGACATTTATATGTGTGTGTATATATAAAAAATGGTTTTTATGGCAGAGTGCTGCGGGGCATTTGCATGAAGCACATCTCAATGTATATTTGACTGTTGATTTAAATACACGGTATGTAATAAGTTATTTTTAGTGTGTATTGACTTCTTTCTATATTGGAACAATATACCATCCCTGGCAGGGTTTTGTTGTCTCTGTTGTGGGCACAGTTGGACGCTGGAGACACTGAGGTGTGACCTTGTCCTATTTCCTCCTTATTTTCCATGGGGTGGGAGTTGCTCCCCTCAGGAGCTTTGTGGGTGGACAGAGGTTGCTCCTGGGGTATTTTTTTTTTGCCACAGGACAGTGTTGTGAGCCTCCTACTGCATCTCCCTCCTGGTGCTTAGTGGAACATTTCATATTCTCCTTTCCCTGCTGTCATATCCTCAGCACAGAGAGCTGCTTGGTGTTTGGAGTGATTCAGCCCCGTGGCTGAGGGAGCACCAGGAGCAATGGAGATCTCAGCTCCCCTTTCCTAGCCTGAGATCACAGAACCACAGTAGGTTTGGCCTGGAAGGGACCTTAAAGACCATCTCATTCCAACCCCCTGCCATGTGCAACCTCCCACTAGACCATGTTCCTCAGAGCCCCATCCAACCTGGCCTTGAACACTTCCACAACCACTCTGGACAAGCACAAAATTTATCTATGAATTGTTTACTTCAAGAAATAACAATACAAGCAAATTAATAAAAATGCCACATCCTTAACTTCTGTTGTTGCAAAGGCAAGTCTTCTAGAGCTTGCATTTATTGATGAATTATTTTTATGGTAAATAAATCTATAAAGGGAGAACTTTTCCTACTGTGAAAATTATAAAAAACAAATTTATATGTCCTTTTCACTTTTGTAAAGTTCAAAGATTTGCACTGAAAAATTGTACCTTGAATCTAGTTACTGAATGGTTGGTATTGACTAGTGAGGGGCCACTGTGAGCATTGTTTCACTTGTTGGGTATGTGATTGAAAGAGATATCTGCAGTGCAAAACTGTGATAAAAAATGAAAAGTACAAGGAAAAGATGTTTAGATATTCAACTGGAAATCTGGTTTGGGTTTATTCTTAGCTTTTCATGTATTTGACAATGAAACATTTTTTATTTTACTTAAGTGCTAACGTGCATGATCATACAATATATTGCCTCTTGCTAATTATATGCTGCGTTAGGAATACTAATGTCTAGATGATATCTGACTGGAAAAAAAAAATCAGCATTAAACCCAGCTTCTGCAGAATTCTGGGCTGAAACTACCCCTGCACACACGCAGCTGTCCACACCTTAGAAACAGTCTTATTTTGTTATGGAGAATGCTGCTGTTACAGGTTTATCAATAAAATAGAAGCAGATGGCTCATGTAGACATGCAAACCCAGCCTATCTTCCTTTTTGTTCTGGCTGTGGCAGAACGGAGTGAATATTCATCCAGGAGAGATGTGCTTTGTTCAGAGCAGGGCTGCAGGTGCCTGGTGCATAATGCAGGACTGGGAGGAATGGGAAGTGTCAGCCCTGCCCTTGGTCCCCTGTCCAGCCACATGGACACAGGGACCCTCTGGCAGCAGGCTGGGGCATTTCAGGGGCTGAAGAGATTCCCATGTCCCACTGATGCCTTGGAGTGGCTATCTGAAACAGAGGCTAGACAAAATTAAGAGAATAAAAGTGGATATTTATTGAAGGCCTTCACTAGGGACACCTTGGGCAGTCAAAGCCTACGAGGGGCTACACCCAAGATGGAAATAAGTCACAAGATTTTCATACAGTTACAAGTTTTGTCCATTTACATATCAGGGGTTAATCCTGCAATTACAGTTTCAGGTAATGAAGTGATTTACTCCAAGTTTGCCCCCCACTTCACTGTTATTTGCATCTCTCGGGTCTGAGACAATGAGGTGTCCTTGAGTTTCAGGACTAGAGAGGAATTGTTTGTCTGAACAAAAGGGGAGAACAGCAGCTGACAGGCTATGGAGTTTTAGAGTTATACACTAAAGCAGTACAGGACCTGAAAAATAGAAAAGCTAAATCCTAAGGCATCACCCTCATGTCTCTGCTTCCCTCTGCACAGAGCCATCCAGCCAACTCTGTGTGGGGAAGGAAAAGTGCTGGCTGTGCCTTTGACATCTGCCCTTCCCTGCTGTCTCATCCAGCCCTGGCAGGAGTTGGGAGAGAAGCCCCCCCAGCCCCCTGTGTTGTGGGACCCTGGCCTCAGCAGTTCTCCTGCACACCAGTGATGTGGTGGCACATGGAGCCAGTGCCACCAGTGTCCCTGCTGTCTGCAGACACCACCTGGGATGCCCCCATCAAAGCTGGGGTGGCCACTTGGTGGAAACAAAGGTAAGAGCTCAAATGATGAGGTGGAGAGGTGAAATTGGGCCAAAAAAGGGTGTGTCTGTGTCTGGTGGCTGCTTTTGTTTGCATCCACCTTTGGTCATGATGTATTTGTGAGTGGTTTACTTCTGGCAGGTTGCAGTTGTAATTGCTGCCCACATTAAGATGGAGAACGATAGAAGCTAAAAAAATTCCCAGATTGGAATTTTGACTTTGAACTGGGGTTAGTTTGTTCCTCTCAGAATAGCAGTGCCAGATTTGAGGGAGACATGAGAAACCATGATTTCTGCAGCCCTGCTGGCACCCACCGGGTTGGCTTTCCAGGACCAGCCCTGAAATAGAGTTTCTTTTTCTGGCTTCAGTGCTTGGAAACCTCAGCAAAGGCAGTTGATGATACAAGACATGTCTGAGGACAAAGCAAACCCAGCCCAGGGGGTCATCTTAAAGGCAGTGGAGAAATGGGATATGCTGGGAGGCTCAGAGAAAAACGAGGGAGTTTGGAAAAACTCCCCCACCTTGGTGTAAACTGGGGGTGCAATACATGTTTTGCTAAGGGCTGATGTCTGTGGGTGACCAGGCTCAGCTGAGAGGGCTGGCAGGGCTGCAGGGTGGGCTGGGGTTTGCTCTGGGTGGCAGCAGTCCCCCAGCAGCTCCTCCAGGCACAGAAGAGGGTCTGCAGAGCCAGGCACTGTCTGCTCAGGGATTTGGGAGCTCAGGTGGGTGCTGCTGCCAAGTGTGAGTGAGTACCAGGACAGCGTTTTCCTGGCTCGGTTACCCTAACACTGTTTCACCCCGTGCAATTTCTGAAAACCAGTTTAAATTCTCCCTGCCCAACCAAGCAGCCTCAGCTCTCCCACCAAGTCACCCTTCTCCTCCCCAGCCCCCGGTGCCGAGGGATGTTGGTGATGGCTCTGGGGGACTTGGGCACTGCTGGGAGCATCACACTTGCACTGCTGCTCCTACAGCCTCATCCTGGCCTTGTGGGAGTGTCCTCAGCCTCAGGTGGGTTTTCCCAGGCTGATTCAGGGCTAACCAGCCCAAGGTTTGTTCCATTCCTGCAGGCAGACTTGCCTGTGACCCCGTGTGAGCTCAGCACACTCCACCATGGAGCTGCTGCCCCTGAACTCGGGGAGAGGCCACGGGGCCATCGGTCTTGGTGCCAGCACTTGGTCAGCTTGGCCCAGGTGAGTCTGCCCATGGATTTGGTAGTAAAAACTCAGGTTTGTGCTCATGCAAATGCAAGGGTTTAGCACTCCACTTGCTGCTCCTGCTGGGACACCACTGCTCAGCACGAGCACGTGTGGGCCCCACCGGGCTCCCGGCTGGGTTATGTTTTATCCTTCTGATTATCCTGTCCTTCCTCCAGCTGCATTTTAATTCTTTAGAATGACTTCATCCCTTGGCAAAGCACCAAGTGCTGCTTTGTCAAGGCATCTTTTTTTTTTTTTTCATCCTAATTTTGACCACTTGGAAAAGTCACATTTTTAATGTCAGGAAACTAAGTTTTGAATTTCAGTGAAAGAGTGATATCATTTTTCACGAGAGGGTGAAAGCATTCCCACTTCTCAATCAGCTCAGTGGAGGCTAAAGCTGAGCTCTCTGCCATCTGTCTCCTCGCCAGTCTCTCTTCCACCACCATCACTTTTTAACAGGTTGGCCAATTTCAATCACATTTGAGAGCAGGGTAGCTGTCTCAAAGACAGTTATGCTTCTACAGATTTTGTCAGCTGGCAGAGGATCATTTCCAGAGAAGCAGAAAGGAGTGGGTTTGATGGCCAAGGGCTGGTGAGCTGGTCCATTGTGACAGCTCCAGCATGTGCTGCCTCTGGTCGAGCTGGGGGTGCCCAAGGGGACATGGTGGAATTTGGCTGGGAATGTGGGGAGAGCATAGGGAGTAAAGAGCACAGATATGTAAGAAAATTAACTTCATTTTTTCTTCTCTTCCCCAGCTTGTTTCAGAAGGTTTTAAAGAGTTTTTCTCAAATGTAAAAAAAAAAAAATAATTACAATAACAACAAATTTTCTTGTATAATGAATTGGAAGATAGAGGTGGGAAATAGTATTCTAGTACAGAAGGAGAAAGATCTGTCTGCATTTTAGATGGAGGTAGGATTAGCCTCTGAAGGCATCTGGTCCCTCTGAGGCTGGCCAACCACTGGGAGGCTTGAACAGGGTCCAGAAACTGGAGCTACTCATCTTCATTTGCTGTGACAAGCCAATGGCTGGGAGAGCTTTTGACAGTCTGTATCTGCTGGAGGCAGCTGAGTGGGCCAGGATGAGGATAAAACCTAGCCCAGGATGCAGCTCCTCACATCTGAAACTTCTCAGGTACAAATGCAGAACATTTTGGGTTCATTTTATTTTTTGAAAATACCTGCTGCATGCTGTGTTTAGAAATGCAGCACCTGTGGAGGTATATGCAGCCTGGGAGGGCTGGTGCTTTTCTACACACATCTTTTGAATGTGCTTGAATTCAAAAGGGCACAATAATTTAATTCATTTTTCTTTAACACTTGATTTGAGGAGACATAACAGCTTTGGAATGAAGGAACTGATTTTTTTTTTTTTCCTAATTCTGTGAGATAGTTAAAGTAAATGCTAATGTTCTGGGGTTTTATATTTCCAATTGCTCTAAACCATTCAAAACCATGTATTTGTTACAGCACTGAATATGTCAGGCAATCCTGCTTTCAAAAAACTAAAATAAAAGGGAAAAGCTGCTCTTCTATTGTCTGCCTGTCCAGGCTTTATCTTTTGCAGAACACATTTAAAATCTTATCTTCTCAAATAATATCCCTGTCAATAGAGACTTTGGTCTGTTTAATTTCTGCTGCACTGAAACACTGTGTGAGTCAGCTGGGCAGTGATTCCTGACCAGGCATCCCTGGCAGAGGGGAAAATTCCTCTCCAGACAAGGAGGGGAGGTGATTTCTCCTGCTTCCATGGCAGGAGGAAGGAGATGGGATGGGGTGAGATGGAACATCTTCTCTCCTTCCTGATGGAGGTCCCTTTGAGCCAGCAGAACAGTGCTGGTTACACTGGCAGGGGAATCTGCTTCCCTGCACTCTCTGCCCCCTTTGAAGGTGGGCAAAGAAAAGCAGCTACACTTGGATTGTGGAAGAATTTCCTCAGTGCTGATCAGGGGATGGAAACACTTCTTGGATCCAGCTGAGGAAACACAGCTGATCTTTTGGCTGTATATATAATTGCCTGCTACTAAGTCCTGCTTTTGTGCTGACAGGAGAGGGGAAGATGTGTCTTTGCAGCAGAAATTGTCTTGATTGTTAGGAAAAAATACAGTAAATTTCACAGAGACTGGTGTGAGTGATGCTGTCGTTCATTCAGCTTTTAGGCATGGAGTAGGTGCTTCTGTGTCTTCCTTTTCTATCTCTGCTTATAGAAGGGATATTACTGAATTAATTATGACATCTTTGTGAAGAGCTGAAGAATTGCTCAAGTCCTCGATTCAGCAGTAGAGAAATGTCAGATTCACCTCACAGTAAATTTAAAATTACACCAACCTGAACTACTGCTACTGACAGCATAATAATAAGGCAGGTAATCAAAATCAATTAAATCCTAGTGCCTTCCTATTGTCCTAGAAAATTCAAATCTGAAATTAGTTGGAGTTTCATTTGACTTCTCAATAAAAGAAGCAGAGCTTCAGAGATAATTTGAAGTAAATATGTGGCCATGAATGATCTTTTCTCAAGCTGCAAAGACCAGGGGAGCCATGTGTGCCCATGTTTGTACAGACTGAGCACCAAATGCAGCCAGGTGACCCAAGTCAAGGGAATAACTGATCTGAGGCTGCTGCACTGACATGTGCTAGCTGAGTCTCAGGCTTGCCAAGACCCAGTTTGTTAAAATTTTAGAGAGACACTGATCCAGGTGGATGCCAAAAGCAGTGCGCTTCCATTCTCCCTGCCTAAGAGGGAAGAGGACAAAGCCTGGTGCAAAATCCTTCATGGAGCAACCAGAGGGAGGGGAACTCTCTGTGTCCTTCCAGTAGTGACATGACCAGGTAGAATATGCATTAGACATCTTACATATCACAGGGGAGCAGGGAATTGCCCAGGATCTTCAAATGCTGTTAAAATGAGTATGTTCCCACTGCACCTTGCTTTGTTTTTGGCACTGTCTGAGCTTTTGATTCACCTTTAGTATCAGTGGGAGATGGCAGTAGTTGTTTTGGAAGTGTTTGAGGTAAGGCTGGATGGGGATTTGAGCAACGTGGTGTAGTGGGAAGAGTCCCTACCCATGGCAGGGAGTGGAACAAGATGATCTTTAAGGTTCCTTCCAAAACCATTCTGAAATTCTCTGGGCTGGACTGAGTGACTGCTTGGATAGGGAGGCTGTGACATGAACGTGAGTCTGTCACAGTGGTGTCATCCACGGTAGCTGTGAGGAAATGGACACACCTGGCAAGTGCAGAGGCAAATTTATTGTCTAGTGATGTTTCTTCTTGCAGAAAAGTCCTGATCAAAGCCCAGGCTTGGTGCTGGGCCTGATCTATGCCAGTGCTGTACCAGTAACTCCAGTGCAGCCATTGGCACCATTTAGCTCATCTTGTGCAACTCCTTTTCACTCTGGGAGTGACACACTTCTTCCAGAGAAGGTCCCTACACATAGCTGGTATATAAAAAAAACAAAACACTTTTTTTTACCTTCCTATCTGCCAGTATTTACATACAGATCTGGGCTTTCAGGAAAAGGAACTTCCCCTCTTTTTGCACACTGTATTATACAGGTAGGATTTTGCTGACTCCTTTTGAGCTTTTTCTGGGCCTTTCTGGGTGGACACTTGGTTGTGAGGGTAGGCTGAGCCTGCTGTCCCACCTATTGCTCTAAGGAGTGTGCTCAGCAGTAAAATCTGACTGAGATGCAGGAGCTGTCCTATCCCACAGTGACCTGCTCTTTCATTCGAGTGGAGGTCTGGGTTGTATTGCTGTGCAGCTTCTTTCTCTACAGCAATCCAATTCCTGGCTATGGCATCATGAGTGTAAGTGCCATGGTGGGAACCAGGGCACTGTGGTGGAACATCTCAGGGGGAAAAGTGAGCCAGGATCTGATGGTGGGCATGGAGGGAAAAAGGAAAATCATAAATCAGGAGGGAAGAGGAGCATGACCCAGTAAGAGAGCAGAAGAACTCGGCTCTCTGCCAGCAGGACCGAATTGGACTCCTCTCCCTCAGCCCTTCCAGGCACTGGGTTTGTTTCTCCCAGTCTTGCCCTGCAGCGAGCAGAGCTCTCTCCCTCTCTGAGAGAGAGACTGAGCCGGCCCGCTCCGCGCATCCCTCAGTCCGCCCTGACGGGAGGTTTTATGGTCCCCCTTGCCCACCCCCTCCCCAGGCTGCTCCCCCCTCCCTGTTCTGGCGTTTCACGTCCCCATCCTCCGCCGCAAGCCCCAGGCAGCTCCTCACCGCCTGTCCAGCTCTGAGCCGCGGTACCCGCTCCATCCTCCGGCTCCACCGGCACGGCCCGGTCCGGCGCGGAGCATCCCGGTGGCGGGACCTGCTCCTCCTCCTCCTCCTCCCTCCCTCCCTCCCTCCCCGCGGCCTCGAGTCGCGCCAGTGATGGAGAGAGCGTCACGGTCTCCTAGCAGCGCTCCTAGCAACGCTCCTAGCAACCGGCCAACATCTGCTCCCGCTGGACCAATCCGCGCGGGGAACATCTGGGCACCCACCTCCGCGGGCTGCGGCCGGGAGGTGATGCGCTCCTCAGTGGCTGCAGGGACCCGCAGGAGCTGCCACCGCCACCAGCAGCACCGCCGCCACCTCCTCCAGGAGCAGCGAGGGAAGGACGGAGCAGCCTGGGTGAGGCTCGCCGGGTGAGTGCCACCGAGCCGGCACAGCAGCGAGCTGTGCCGTTGTCCGTGTCAGCGAGGTGGTTGTGGGGTTTTGCCGCTGGGATCTGCTCCAAAGGGTTTAGCAGGTGGCTGGTGGCGTGGAGGAAGTTTTGCGGTTGTTTGGGAGCTCTCGTGGCTTTGCTGCAGCGTGGGAGAGGGAAGAGTGGAGAGGGAGGATCCGTCCCGCAGTGCCACGGGCAGAGGTGCTGCTGCTCTGCCGGACTCTACGAAAGGTCATTTCAATCAGAGTCCTCTTTTTACGGTCAGAGCTGAACTCTGAAAAGTAACCACAGCTTCTCTTTCCATCGCCTGGTAATGCTGTCATCCTCTGGGATGACACAACTGTCTAAATTTAGTTGTCTTATAGCTGCGAGACACGAGTACGCACACACACGAGCTCTCTTTTCCTTTCTCTCTTGCAGGATTTAGGCATGTCTAATTTCGTTCATGTACTCAAAAAGTCTGAGTGTCTCTGGCACACGCATGTAAAAGCGCAGAGTTTAGGTATACACATTATCTGTGATCGTATTTCCCCATGAGAGCGGGAGATGTTCTTACTACAGCGTGCCAAATGCTTCACCCGGAAGGCAAATGGAAAACGTTCGACAGGCAAACTCTGAAATGTGCACCCTGTTAGAGAGAAATGGGAATCTGACTGTCCCCAGACCTGTACTGTTCTGCAGGCAGTGTGAGAGTGTAGGATAGAAAATTAATGCTGCTACTCAAAATAATGGCATGATTTTAATAGCAGCCCTTTAACTTTCCTCTGAGGTTGACAAGAATTAATGGAGAAAATAATGTGCCATTTTAAGAGGTGATTGGGGCAGAATTAATGTTCTAGCTCCAGAAACATCCGGATATTTAGAGGAGCAAGCTGTATTTTTGCATCATTTGCTCTGAGAGGATTATAGTTACACCACTGAGAGCCTGAATTTTTTTTTTTTTTTTCCTTAATGTTTTATCTACTTTCCTGATGTGTGAAAGGGACTCCAGGAAGCAAGGTCAAAGTTAGAGAATTGGGTGTAACATCAGAACTCTTATTTATCCCTGTTACTAAGCCCTGTAGGGATGCTGAAATAGCACTTTCTCCTCTTGTGGTCCAGCTGCTCGCTGTGTTTGTCCTGACTTTGCCACCTGAGCCATGTGTGTTTCTCCTTGATCCACCACGGCAGGTGACCGTTCAGCAGTGCCGTGCTGCCAGAAATGCTCGCTGAGCCCGTGCGAGGGGGAAATCTTACCAGAACTGCTGAGATTACCCCAGAAAGACCCTTTGCAGACTGACTCCGCATCCTCAGGTAACTAACAAGTTTGCAAACTTCAGCTGGTTGGGCCGAGTGAGGGAATTTACTGGGATTAATGTGGAAAGGGAGTGAACCTGGAATTATTTTGTTATTCTGTTGGGGAAAGCAGTGGGACTCTAAGGAGGGAGACAGGAATAGTCACTCAGCCATTAAGTCTCATGCCTTCATGCCCTCACGAGAGCTATTCAGACGCTTGTGCCTTGTATACAAGTGTGTGCCCAGGGAGAATCTGCAATTAGGGAGATCTGCAGAGCAATCAGCAAGCTAAAAGGCGGTTTTCAAGTGCAAAGGCAGCAGACGAGAGTGCGGCTGGGGGTCCCCACCTCGCCGTGAGTCAATGAAGGGGGGCTTGCTCTGGCTGATAAGGCTCGATATGCTAGGAGGGCTGCCATCGATTGGCAGCCGCGTGAAATCCTGGGGCTGGCATGTGTTTTCGATCCACATGTTCATCTGCCTGTGGTCTGGTAGCTTCGTATTATCAGTGAGGATCCCACAGTGGGACCAGCTGCTTATGCTGCCCTAGGAAAGGAGAAAAGCAGCAGTAGAGCATGTGAAACCAGGCGCACGTTTCAGCCGAGCACCCCCTAATTGCGAGCGCTCGGAAGGTTGGAGAGGGGGAGTTTGTCACCGCGGGTTGACAGCAGTCGCAAGGACACGACGATACGACCTGCCATGTCAAAGTCACGTCTCCCGCTGATAATAAAGGCCAGTTTCTGTGTGCTCAGGAGCCTCGGGTTTTGTGCTTGAGCACGCAAGAGATGCTCAGCGGAGCTCTCCGTGTCGGGCAGCTGTAGCTCGCATATTGATCCCGCTCCTTCAGGCGGCGATAGGATCCTGCGGGGCAGCGGCACATTGGAGTCACCGCCTCGGTGCGCAGCTCGGCGGGGCTGGCTCCGTGCTCACCCCCTGCAGATGTCTGCAGCAACAACCCCCGAGTATCGATTCGGACGAGCCCTTTTCTCTGCAGCGCTGAGCAGGCAGGGAAGGTTTTATTTTTCCCGAGGAAAGGTGGGGAGGTGCGGGAGCAGGCAGGTGAGGGGATGCTCCCAAGGGCTCACGCACAAGTTCTGTGACGAGGCTTGCAGATGTCTCTCTGTGGTTTGTGATGCAAAAGCACAAGCTCAGGTGTTGTTGTTTGTTTGTTTTTTTTTTTTTTTTTTTTTTTTTCCCCAATCATTTTTTAAACCCCGACTTAGCTCCTGTCTCGGCTAGGCTGTGGAAATCGCCCGGCATTAATTCATGCCGAGGAGGGGCTGCTGTCACTGGGGCGATGCAGGAGCGCAGGTGAAGTGACTTTGCTGCAATTTGCAGTTCAAATGGGAAGTTGCCACGATATAAATCTATTTCCAATCCAATTTAGATAAGACACCCCTCTGTCCAAACACGCCTTATAACTCCGCGAGTACCACGCCACAGAGCACCATAATTATCCCTGGAGGAATAAACAGGAACGGACACACTTTGCTCTGTTGAAAGTGCAATTAAAGCCCTTGTGAAGCAGACTCTGAGACAGCGGCGCCTTATTCCCTCACTGCCGCGCGTGGGATTTATACCCCGAGCTTCCATTAGCGCTAATGGCAGCTCCAGCCGCCGTGCCCCGATGCTCTGCGGGTTCCGAGCAGGCACCGGCGGGGTGTGAGCAGTGGGCAGAGGGGCTGCCGAGCCCCCCGGCACCTCGCAGCGAGCCCCCGGGGAACAGCGCAGGGCGGGCGGCCGAGCGCTGCCGGGATGCTGGATGCGCTTTCCCGACCATCATCCAGCCTGGAAGGACGAACCTCAGGCTCAGGACTCAGCGCTGGTGCTGTTTGGTCCCCGTGGGGAGATTTGGCCCCGTGCCTTGGCTTGTGGTGGAGCGCTGGAAAAAGCGTAATGTGATTAAGATGTATCTGTCTCAGAGCTTGAGCGAGGCAGAGGCAGTGACTCACAGCACCTTGCTGGAGCTGTCAAAACACTTGGCTGGCGAGAATAGCCTTCCACACAAAAAGCACTGATTCGATGTGTTTATATTTAAACAAAACACGAAGGGGCTGATTCACTGCGGCATTACTACAGCCTTGGGTGGCTGTAACCCCAGCCAAGCAGCTCCCAGCCATGGAGTGCTGACTTCCAATAAGGGTTAGAGAAAGGTTTGGTCCTCTCCTGCATGGAGAGGGGTCCCTCGAGGGCTGTAGCATCGCTGCTGGTGTTGAGGGCACAGTGCAAGGTCACGGTTCATGCTCTCGCTCCCCTGAACCTGCAGACAGATGTGTGGGCACCAGCAGCAGCCACAAAAGATGATGGTGATGAAATGAGCAGTGGTGGGATGGCCGCTGCACTGACCACAAAAACAGACCCTGAACTTCTCTTGAGCAGCCTTGGGATGGGATTTGAGTGCTTCCAGCTCACTGTCTCACCCTGCAGGTGTGCAGGCAGCACCCCTTCCCTCCCGGGGAGCTGAGCCTGGGGACAGCTCCCTGGGAGCTGCTGAGCTGGGGAAGTGGGTGCTCCACTCTGCAGCTCTGCCGATCTGGAGCTGCTGGGATTTGCTGACAGATGGTGTGGTGTCGAGCGGCTTGGGGCTACTTTGCTCTTCAAGCAGTCTTTCATTCAAAACTGATAACATATTTCAAGCCAAACTTACAGCCTAGAGATGCTCTTGGTGTTTGCTTGCTCGTTGTTTCCCTTCCTTGCTCCAAAACTAAGTTATGGGTGTTGGGGTGAGAAGGTCATGACAACTTTGCTGCTTTAGAAATTGAAATTCAGCCAACCAGGGGTATGTTCCAGGCTGGTGCTGAACCTAACCCCAGAAAGGAGATGCCAGCTGGGTGCTCAGTGAACCCACTGCCAGGATGATCATGTGTGTCCCTCAGCAAAATACAATTTTTCTGTCTGCTCCTGCCAGCCAGCACCAGCTTCCAGCCTGTGTAGCCCAGAGCCTTCCTTCCCTCCCAGCCACAGGCTGCCAGTGCTCCTTCCCTTGTCCCAGCTCCCTGATGTCTCCTGCACCACCTGTGCTCAGGGGATGCTGAATTTCACAGTCACCCTCCATCTCTGGGGCAGGGAGTGGAATTCCCATGGCCTGGAGCAGCAAGGGAGAGTTTTGCATGGAGCTGGGGGAGCTACAGAACTGAGCTGAGATGCTCTGAGTGCTGTGGTTGTCTGTGTTGTCCCTGCACTAAAGATTATTTTCTGCTTCCACAGCACACAGGCAGTGATAGGGTTGTGCTTCCAGCCTTTTCCATGAAAAACACTAGGAAGTGTGTTTTAGCATGTAGAGGTTTGGTTTGGAGGAAGGTACCTACCTGTGTGCTGGTTTTGGCTCCTTTCCCAGCCCTGACAGCCTGGGTGGCTATGGGAATGCCACTTCACCTGTCTGTGTACCTTTGTCTTCCTCAGAGCAGTGTGAGGAGAACTGTAATGTTCTCCCATCCCATGGCACTGGGAGATAAATGCATTTGTTGTTGTGCTCAGATAACACAGCACAGTGGGATTTCCACCTGGGAGAACACAATATCTGAGTAATTAAATATCCAGGCTGCCCAGGCTCTGGTGTAACTCAAATATTGGAATGAAACCTGCAAGCAGAGGAGATTGCTGCACATGAATTTAAACCTGTGATTTAAACTCAATGCCAGTGGAGTGGTGAAGACCACAGCCTTGCCCTTGTCCTTGAGAGCTGAGGTGGGTGCTGGGAGCATCTCTGATGTGTGTGGTGGTCCAGGGCAACTAGAACCCTGACAACCTTGGCACTGTAAGAGCAATAGTCCCTCTCCTGGAGAAATGCTGCTCTGAAGTGCAATCCATGTCCTGATGAGTCCCAGAGCAGGGCTGAGGGGTCTTGGCTTCAAATGGGGTGTCATCCCTTTAATGAAGGATTCTGCAGATCTGTACAGAAAACAGTCAGTTTTCTGTGCAGATCTGCAGAATCCTTCATGATAAACCTCCATCCTCACAGGCTTAAAATTCAGTGAGGAAATGCAAGAATCCTCTCATAGAAGGGATTTTTTCTTCAGCCCTTTCTTGAGGGTTTTTGATGTAGAAGAAGGAAGGGAGAACACATTGCTCCTTTCTGCTAGTGAAGAAAAGATGCTGTCAGTCCCTGGAATGGTTGTGTGGGTATCTCATCACCCCCAGCAGCAAATAAGGCTCAAGGAGCCCCTCATGCCCCATGGAAGGATCCTTCCAGCAACATGAAGTCTGTGTGAAGTCTGTGTTCTGGCTGTGCAGTACATTATTGCTTTTCTACTGTGTCAGGGAACCAAATCCTTTATTTCTCCAGAAAATCTAACTTTCAAATGCTCCCATAAGGAGATCCCAATTTGGGGAAGAAAATAGTTTCTATAGGACCTGACTTTGAGTTATTCTGTGCAGTGTCTCTGTATACTTTCTTCCCCTGGATTGCCTTTAGACATCAGTATAATAAAGCTTTGGTGGTGTTTTTTTTTTTTTGTTGTTGTTTGTTTGTTTGTTTGTTTGTTTTAAGTACATTGAAAAGCAAATAACAGAAATTTCTTATAAAAGGGATGGTCTGGAAGGAGGTTGTGGCTCCTTGTGTTTTCTGGTGAATAGCCAAGCAAAGCCCAGTCCTGGCTCTCACAGGGACCCAGTGCTCACCAGGCTGAGTACCGTGGAATTATGGACCACTTAAGGTGCCAAATTAGCACCATGTCACCTTTCCAGGGAGATGAGCAAGCTCAGATCAGGCAGCCAGGCCTGGCTGCAAGTGCCCAGAGTGCCCTGGTCCTCTGCAGGGCTCAGCTCTGGAGGAACAGATGTCCCCATGGCTCTTGTCACAGGACAAAACCCCAATAATTCCTTTTCTTATCCTAAATGTTGAACCTCCATCCTCTGTGCCCTGAAAAACAAGCCGCCCAGAGAACAAACCAGCTCCATCACCCTCCCTTTGAACTGGGGCTCTTCTGAGACAACACTACCATCTAGTGAATGCTCTCTGCATTGGTTTTCCAGGGAATCCACGGAGCTCCGGGCATGATGAGTGGAAATCAAAACCCAATCCTCGGCCTGCACACCCCACAGCAGGGCACAGGGTCCTGCACACAGGTGGCCCCATCCTGGTCCCTCCTGCAGTGCACGGTGACATTCCCACCGAGGGCATCTCCTGCCTGCTCTGTGAGGCTGTGGCTGGCCCCAACACCCCACTCAGCTGTAGGACCAGGAGATCTGCCTGTGCCCAGTGCTGTGGTGGTCACTCCAGGGAGGGCAGAGGGGCTGGCTGTGCTGGCAAGCCTCAGGGTGGCTGTTTCAGAGACAGCTTCACATTTGCCAGCCTCTCAACTGTTCTGCCAGCAGATTGAGGGCTGCAGGCTGAGGCTGAGTGTTGTCCTGGCTGCACTCCCCCTCTGGATCCCTCCTTGCCCTGCACACCCCAGACTGCGATGCTGCAGCCACCCTGGCCAATACTGACTTTCTTTTTCCTCTTTTGTGCAGAGCTGATCTGATCGGGGCCTACCAAAGACATTAACGACGTCGAAAGTAGCTTACTTTAAGAGAAAATATGCAGAAGAAGAACATTTACATCAGGATTACCATGAGTATTGTCCAAAAGTGAGTATCTCTCTCGCTCCAGGACCCCTCCCTCTCCCTAATTTCATTCCTTGATGCTAAAGACCCATCAATTTACTCCCCAGCACCTGATACTACCGGAGGACCGGACTTGTATCCTAAAACTGTCTCTCCAGAAACTCCGCTTCCTGGACGACCCCGAGGCCTATCTCCGTAGGTCTGTATTAATTAACAATCTGTTGAGGAAGATTCACCTAGAGACAGAGAGGGAGAGCTATGAATACTTTAAGGAGGCTCCGTGCTATAGGACTGCCTACTCTGATGCACGAAAACGGCTGAAGCTGATGGTGCAGGAGTGCTGTTCCCAGTCGCTCTATTATGAAGAGCTGCACTCGTATCGCATCGTGCCTTACTCTGCAGAGAACGCCGTCTACGGGATGGGCTACACGGGCAGCCACCTGGAGCAAAATTCTCAGTTGCTTATTTATAAAATGAATTAAAAGTAGCTGTTAGACCCACTGATGTTTGTTTCTGAATGCTTGGACTGCTTGTTGAGGTGTTGAGATGAGGCACTAATTGCAGATGTGTTTGCAATGGAGGCGGAGGCGCAGGGAGCTGAGTGGAAGGTGCTTTGGAAAATGCTCTGCAGCCCCCACTGTTAACCCCCGGTGTGAAGCACCTTGCTGTACACACAGAGAGGTGCAATACAGAGGTCCTAAACCTGCAGAGACTGCGTGCAAGGCCGTTTGTAGAAACAAAGCTGCACTTAAAGTTACCTGTGTGTAGATACGGATGCTCCAAATCCTTTTTGCAGTTAAATTACGCCAGCCCCGGTGCAAGGGGAGCCCCCGAAGCAGTGGAGTAGTCTAACAGTGAGGAGTAAAACACAAGTTATCTGCTGTAAAAGTATAGACAGAAAGTTTCTTCGAGACTTGCTTTGACCATGAAGGAGTCAGTGCCAAAGGAATCAGTCTTTAGCTTAGGATTTTCGGAGACTGAACTCGCTTGCTACTTACAGACACTCTATACTGAGATTTGCAAGGGTTTGTGGGTTGGTTTTTTAAAAAAATTAATTGCATTCACTTTTTACTTATATTATCTCTTAGCTGGTATCTACTTTGCTATTTTAATACAAACCAGAATGACTCACAGGAAAGATTGTTTCTTCAGCCCATCATCAGTGTTCCCTTAACTTCATTTGCCTCTTTCCCTAGCTGTTTCCCTGAATACTTCTTTGCATGCTAATTTGCTGTTTGGCCTGAGGTTCACACTGGTGCTAGGGAATAGACAGCAATTTCTTTTTATGTGGACTATAAAAGGCAGAAAAACAATGATAACTCTCATGGATAGAGAATGAATGTATCTGACAGATGATGGTAAGACCTCAGAGGCTCTCCTGATGAAACGGCTCAGCATTAATAATAATGTTTCAGGTTAAGTAAAATGTCTAATTTCAATCTGGGTATTAACTTTAAAATATGTAAATATATATATTTCACAAGCTATGGCATGTGGGATGTTCAGCAAACGGAATGACTACAAGTGGAAAGTTTCATAGCTGCCAAAGCTACGTCACGAAAATACCAAAGAGTAACATTAGGGAAAAGATGATGCTCCAGCAATGGGGTCAGAAGCAGAGATTGCACTATAATTTGGAGGAATGTGATTAACAAGCCTGTAAATTAGCTGTTAGGGACCTGCATCCCAGAACTGCTGAACAAACACACGAGATGGTTCAAAGCCTGTCAAAGTCCTGCAGGTCTGTTGGCTTTGCCTCGCTGGCTATCACCACTTTAAAGCTTTAAAACAAAGTAAATAATAGCGCACACTCGGCTGGAGGCAGATATATATATATACATATATACATAGATATACATATATATCTAAGAACCTAATTTTTTATTTGTTTTGAAAGGCTTTGCTCTTGCAGATGTGGCTGATGCTATTTCTGAAGCATTCTATAGTGTGAACAAATACTGTGGCTTGCCAGGAATGTGCTTTTTGTGTCAGATTCCTCGTCACCCTGCTCAGAGCGCCCTGGTCGTGTGCCTCTCACATATCGTCACAGCTCCCAGGCACATGTTAGTGCAGGAGAAAAGACAGAAAAGCAAAAGCAAAAAGGTGTGAAGAACAAAGTTAACTCTGGTGTCAGTAGTTAGAAGACAGTAGAGGTTTAGGAGACAGAAGGAAGCAGTAAAACCCAGATTTTTTTTAATTTAAAAAAATTAATGTCAGCAGTGTAATTCAAAACAAGGATAACCTGCAAACTGGAGAATATAAACATCTCAGATACTGTGGGAAGGCTGAAAAAACAGGGCAGTGCTGTTTGGGAGGTGCTGTTAGTCATGATGACTGTTCAGATCTCTGTTTTTGCTTTGAGACAAGTCATATTTACTTATCTCTTAGAAAAGGGTGTCTTTCAATCCTTAGCCAGTGCAGTTCAGCCTCAGAGCTCCCTGGCTGTGCATGGTTTGATTCCTGCTGTCCCTGGGCTTGCACCAGCCCAAAACCATGCAGCTGGTCCAGCTGCATGATTTGAGAAATGGTTTCAGTGTAGTTTGACAAATTTCCAGTGGAAAAGGGGCTGGTAGAGGCCAGGCTGCTGAGCAGGTCTGCAGGACAGCCCAGTGTGAGCAGTAAGAGCTGGCAGAGAAGCCCATTTGGTGTTGTCAGAGGTGCCATTATCCCTCAGGAGCCCTCTGGCCTCTGCGGGAACGCCCTGAGCCACCCCAGGGCTGGGGGAATGGTAAAGGAAAATTGCTCCTGTCTTCTGATTTTTCAAACCATGTAATTTTCCACTCTGAAGTGGTTTGATTTATGCTTTTTTTTCCCCTCTTCGTGTCGGTTTTCATCTGATTTCATAACGATCTAGCATGTACAGGAAATGCTTAAATGCTTCTTTTCTCTCGCTGACTGACTTTTTATATTCATAGGATGGTTCTGGCTTGAATAAACAAATCTTTTAACTTAAAATTAGAAATGTTTCAGTGAAATGAAAAAGCTCAGTAGGATCAAAGTCTTTAACATCACCTGAACAAAAAACATTGGCCCTGTCAGATTCACCTTTGAAGAGGTTCTTTGACTGCTGAAAGAGGAAGATACTTTCTTGCCTGTTGAAAGCTTCTCTGTGAAGGAATTGTGATAACTGAACAGATATAACAGACAAAAATCTGCATCAGGTCACAAAACTCCTTGGGCTACCTAGGAAAGAGGATGATAATTTAGTAATTTAGTTTTTCTCATGAGCTGTTTTCTTGAAGAAAACACATTGTCTCTTTTTTTAAATTTTCACTTGCTCCAGGAGTTGTTAAAATGGATTATTTCTTTCTAGAGAACAAATTGAGTTTTTTATGGTTGACTTTTTGATATGGAATTGAATCAAAGGTTCACTATTCTATGTGCTTTAAGTCTGCTTCGGTTTTTACTGCTTCTGCTTTGCCCAGCATTGGTGCTGCTGAAAAGTGGGTCTGAAAATTTTGATTTGAGTGCTTAAAAATAGTTTATGGGGTGATAAAGAAGTACAAATGTGCAATAACATTGCAAGTGACTCCCGAAATATTTGACACCTTTTGAATTATATACTTATATTGATTTTAGCATTTAGTTGCCAAGCTACTGGGTACCAGCATTTTAATACAGCTACATACAGTGATTTTTCTTTTTTGGGTTTGTAGCTACAGTTCAGCTCTTCTGGCTTCTGATGTGAGAATCTGTCTGTAGGTGGTCAACTTTCACTGAGATAGATTTTTATATATATATATGTTCTATTATGACTGCATTAGGAACTCCTACATATGGTCTATGTTTGCACTGGATGTAAAGAAAGTCCTTGCTTCCCTTTGACTCAGTTGCCTTGGAGATAGAATATTCATCAGAGGGAATATAGATGAGCTGGGTAACCAGGACAGACTTGGTGAGGAGAGCTGATCATTTTGAAAATGACTGGCTTAGGACAATTCATTTTCACCTGGGAACAGCAGCACACTTGGCTGTAATTAGTGTTTCCATGAGTTGAGTTTTCTTTGTGCTGCTTTTCTGACTGGACATGCTGGTGAAGGGTGCACGGGGCACCTTTGTGGGGGCCACAGTGTGAGTGGGGATGGGGTCTGGTGCAGAACCCCAACACTGAGTTGGAGCAACCTGCTCTAGTGTAGGTGTGTCCCCACCCATGGCAGGAGGGTTGGAACGAGACGGTCTTCAAGGTCTCTTCCAACTCAAACCATTCCATGATTCCATGATTCTGTGACATTAGGGCCCTGATCCTGTAAATGCTTGGGTTATCACCCCATTTCCTCACTCAGACCCTGTCACTGGAGCCCGAGAGGCTCCTCGTGTGCTTGATGCTCAGCATGTGCATGAGCTTGAGGCTGGGGCTGCAGATCCCCCTCAGTCGCCGCCTCATCGGTGATGGTGAGCCCCAGGCTGCCACTTCAGCTCTTCAATACATCTCTCTTGCACTGTAAATTGAACTTCTGTTTTCCAATGAATGTGTGGAGTATATGGACTATTGTGCCTTAAAGTCCCATCCTCGTACGAGCCTCTGTAAATGTCCTGTAAATCCGCAAACCGTCTATCGCTGGTATCTCTGTGCACTCCCTACAGATCTGATTTGGTACTTGGCAGGACCTTGGGAAACCCAACCCTGACCTCAGTTTGCCATGGACATGAGAGGGGATTTGCCAATTCCCTCTTTTCCTTTTTCAGATTGCTTTCCTCTCCGACATTCATGAAATTCTGTTTGTCTGGTTCCTGCCATAGTTGGGCTCTGGGCCACCTGCAGTGCCAGGAGCTCCTCGCAGGAACTCTGAAAGTTGTAAAAAAGTTGTCTCCAGATTTTAAAGATCACCTGTAGAACACTCCCAGGAGGGAATCACAGCTGCATATGACAACTGTGGCAGGTGTTGTCAAGTATATCATCATATATTTGACATGATTGACAAAGCAGAGAAGGGAACACCTATTTCTATTGAAATGCATGAGCCTGCATTATGTTAAATACATGGTGATTATACACCAAATAATTGGAATAATACCTACTGGTTCTGTAACAAAAAAAAAAAAAAGGCTTTTAATGTTTAAAATTACCTGGGACCTGACTGAAGGTTTTTATGAAATTGTTTTCTAAAGTGAATAGTAGAAAAAATGTATATGTATTTTAAATATACGTATGATGTGCATGTTATTAATAAAGATCTATTTCTATTGAACCAGATGGTTGTTGATTGTATGTTGTTTGATTTACAAGATAACATGTAATGTTTCTAAAGAAAAGTTTCTAACTCCACCAATCCCCTAAAAAACTTATAACCACAGATTATTTGAAGGACTTGGATCAGAGAGCGAACCTGGGGTAACTCCTCTGTCATTCACTTGTTCCATTCCCTGATCCCATTGTTTGCATCCCAACTTGCCTCTGGACTTGCAAGACCCTTCTTCTTTTCCTTGTTTATGTATTTTATTTCCAAATCTGTAAGTAACCATTTTCCTAATGATGTTCTGCAGGGCATGTTCCAGATGCTGCCAAAGGGTCAAAGTTAATATAGTTAGCTTTTAGAGCTTTTCAGAAAAATGGGATTTTTTTACTAAAAAACCTGATTATGACAGAAAGATCACCATCTTCCTTACCCTCAGGAATTTTCTTTAGGATTCTTTTCTTGAAGAAGCTGAAGTGAAACACTGAACATGTTGAAGAGATACTGAAAAGGAAAAATATTTACAAAAGATCACAAGGAAATATCTCCCAGGGCCAAGTGTTTCACCTCCCATGTGCAGCCAGGACCTGGGTACCACCTGGGCTGCAGGTCCAAGTTTTGTAAAGACTGAACATCCCAACCAAGTGCCAAAGGGTCACAGCAGCAGATCAGTCACCTCCTCTGAAGCTGTTGCATCAGGAGCCAGCATCTGGATGTTTCAACCCGAGTACAGCTCTGAAACCACTGACCCTGGGAGATATTTCCTTATCAGACACAGTCCTTTACCTGTCTCTGAACACTCTTCTTTTTAACAAAAAAGCAATACCTAGACCTTGGCCTGGGGATGTGCATGACCTAGAGGAATGGGCTTGCTGCATGTCTGCAGTTTTAACCTGCCTTTTTTTTTCCCCCATATTTTGTGTGAATGACCAAGTGTCTCTGGCATAGAGAAACATATTCAAATGCCCAAAATTCCTCCTGGATGCAGGCACAGAGTTTGTGGTGATTGGGAGTGGGGCTGTGGCTGAGCCTGATCCCCAGTGGGCCCAGCTGTGAGAAGCAGGTGAGCAGCACTGACAGCAATGAGCCATGGAGTGCCCAGGGGCACTGAGCATCACCAAAGGGAACAGAGGGCACACAGGTGCACTGCATCAACATGGGGTATAAAAGGCTGGGCTAAACAACAAGAAAGAGCAGGTGCTTGCAGCCTTCTGAAGTGCTGTGGTGTAACTCTGTATGGGTTGAAGCTTTCTGAAATTATATGATGATTCTCTGTGTATTGTGGCCATCTCAGCTGTGACATGTGCTGTGAGACCTGGATCCTTGCTGGGAGCTGCCACCTCTGAGGATTCAGCACACAGGTAAGATATGCTGAGGCTTCCTTGGCCCAGTTGTGGGGAGAACTGCCTTAGTGTGGAAACAAAAGGCACTGGAGCAGCTTCCCACCTCCCAGAGCAGAGGCACTGGGTTGTCCAACGCAGGCAAACACTTTCCCACTATGGATCTTTTCAAGGTCATCTGGATCATCCTGCCACAAAGCAAATTCAGCTGCAGATTTAAGGTGGGCTCCTCTATGCCAATTCCTCTGCTGTTTAAGGAGGTGATGAAAATACCATGGCCAGACCATTGTGGGTTTGTTCTGCACTCAGCTATATTTTCTTTTCAGCTCTTTACAGCCACTTTGAATTGAAGTAGCTGCTGGACTGCCCTACCTTGGCACTGCCAGCCCAGATCCATGAAGCAGCTGGCACAGGACCCAGGGAAGCCAGCTGAGAGCTGTAACTCATCATTGCATCCCAGCCTCGGTGCATTGCAGGGCTTAATTAATTCAGACCCAGGGATAAACAGTGCTGATGGCCAAACCAGGTGATGCTTTGAGCTCCTGGCTGCAGAGTGCTGAGCAGAGCCTTGCAGCCCCCCAGCTCCCCTAGTCCAGTGGGAGGCTCTGCTCTGCCTTGCTGCCTGCAGGCTGATGTGCCACTGATGAGAAACTGTCCCACTTAGGCTGAGTGGTGCCAAATTGGAGCTTACTGGTTGAAGGAGTCTTTTTTTGTGACACAAACTGCTCAGTGAAAATCAATGCCAATTTGCTGCAAGGAGGTTTGTGTCTAACATCTGCTGTTGGGGAGAGGAAGGCTGGCTGGAAAGGAAAAGGTCTTTTTCCCTGTAAGGTGTCAGGATCCCCTGCTCATAGTGGGGAAGCTGTAATTGCTCTCCTGTGTTTAAGGCTCAGGGCCATGCAGATATTTCAGGCGTGCTGACACCATCCCATTACAGGGTTCCCTGGGTCCTGTGCCAGCTGTTCCATGAATTTAGGCTGGTAGTGCCAGGGTAGGGCTGCCCAGCACAGTCTGGGCACCTGACAAGCCCACAGCCCATGCTGGAAGGAGCCACAGGAGTTTATTAATCTGTCCCCAATGGGATCATCAATCCCATACACAGAAAGCATTCCAAAAGGCTGGATGCACCATGACCCCAGACTGGGTCTCTCCCAGAGCTCTCTAGTGAAGGCAAAGTTGGCATATTGAAGTGGTGTTATCCAGGGAAATATTGGGGGTTTGTAGGTAGATGGAATTGCAGGGTGGGACTTTGTGAATGTACCCAGTGTGACAGTGTCATAAGGTCCTGCACTGTGTTTGCAGGTGTTTATGCAGGTCCTGTGTGGTCAGGTGTAGAGTGTGATATCCCATAAAGATATCCCACCTTTTGATAATGGAATTGGAGTGCTGTTCCTAATGATCCCAATGAGGTGTGTGGGAATCCAGGGCTTCCCTCTGGCTGCCCTGGCAGGTCTGGAACCCTGGCAGGGGTCAGGAACCCCCCTGTACAGAGCACCCAGAGACACTGTCTGTGATCTCTGTCCATGGAAAAGAGTTTTCAATCTTACAGGATGAATTACAAGCTTTGAGTGTTTGATAAGAGTAATAATTAAGTGTGACACGGGTGCAAAAGTAAAATTATAGGTTTCTAGATTAGGGGTTCAGAGGGGACAAGATGGAGGAAATTGGGTGTGTCTTGTCCTTTTTCTCCTTCTTCATGCCCTCCATGTTTCACTGTGGTGTTGGCATTTTTCTGTTGGTTTAGGCTGGGGACACACTGTCCAACGTAGGTGACAGATATTGGCACATTATTGTAAATCCAGCACAGGTAGTTTCTGGTATTTAATGTTTGTAACATCCCACTGAGGGCAGAGCCCCACACGCTGCCCTGCAGGACAGAGCTGCGGCAGGGCAGCAGAACATGTCAGAGATAAACAGAATAAACAACCTTGAAAACAGCACAGACGAATTATGGCTTCTTCTTTGGCAGCGGGGCAGAAAGACAGAGACTTTCTACAATCTCGGAATCGTCAATACCACAGATTCTGACAGAGGTGGGTCACTGGCTCACAGCATTAGTGTAAATAGCTTTTTTTCTGCAAAATTTTGTGCCCAAGGCTAATGGGTATCTCAGTACCCTTTAGGAGCACAGGTATATCTGCAAATAGCTGCAGTGAAGAAAAGTCTGCCCTGGAGGAGAGCCAGAGATTGTGTCTGGCTGCTGCTCAGACAGGTGCAGAATGCAGATGCTGCTTTGGGAGCACCTGAATTAGGACAAAAATCCTGGGCTGGAAGTTCTCCATTCCCAAAAGTCATGCACTTGCTCCCAAGGAGTTACTCTTCTCCTGGGATTGTTTTATCTGGCAGTTTGTGTTCTGGGAGATGGGCCTGAGTGAAGACATGACCAGGGGCTGATGGACTGGCTCAGAGCTGTCTGCTCTGGTTCCACGTGGGATAACAAAAATCAGTGGAGGAAGGGACACTTGTCATGAGGCTGAAAAAGCCCACATGGATCTTGCATTTGCAGTTCTCAAGGCTGGCATCACCTGGAAAGCGAGGGCAAGCTGCAGAGAGCACAGGGGCAATAGTAAGTGAAATTCTGGTACCCTGGGGACTGAGCCTGCCCTCCAGGACACCTTGTCCCTTCCTCCCCGGGCAGGTCGCTGTTCCCCCGGCGGTGCAGGGCAGGTTTTGTGCCTGAAGATGGCACTGCTGCATTGAAGGATTGCTGGAAAATTGCTGGCGTGGAGCTGCGTGGGCAGAGCAGGGGAGCTCAGGGGAGGGTGCAGGGGTGGGTGCTGGATGGGTCAGGGCTCGAAGGACCCTGCTGCCCACTGACAGAACACCCCCAAACAAGGCTCTCTACCTCTTTGCAACATCATCCTGAGTTTTTCCTTAGCTTTTGACCCCAGAGAGCGTCCAAATCTTGAGAGTTTGGTGTAAACTCTCTCCTCCCTTAAGAAGCTGTAATGTGTGTTGTTCGCTGAGGTCTGCTGTGAGCAGGACAAAATGCAAGGAGCTGCTCTTATTTACAAGGGGCAATTCCCTTCTTGCTCTGGTGGTTAGAAGATGGATGGGAATGTGACCCAGGCTCTGCCCAGGGGCTCACATCAAGTAAAAAAGCAGTGTCCAGAGCCAAAGGTGTGAATGAAGTTGTCTCTTCTGGGCTCCTGCTTTCCCTCCCCTTCACTTCTTGAAGGACCTGAAGAAGCAGCAAATGATCCTTAAATTGTGCAGGTAGGAATTAGACCTTGCAGTAAGGGAATGATGACCTTCTCTGACCCCTGGATGACCAAGATGTCCCAGATCTGTTGTCTGACCAGCAGCTTTGGCTCTGTTTCATTACAAGGGTGATGAGAGGGCAACTGCAGTCAGGGTGACTTGGCTGTCATGTCTTGAGCTGGGTCTGGATTTGCAGTTTTCTGTGCATTGGCACCTCCAAATGCCACCAAGAGAGAGAAGAATTCTTTACTCGTTATGATAACTCTGTCTCTATCCACAGACACAAGAAATGCCTGTGTGTCTTTCTCTTCACCACTGGAGGGCTGCATTTACCTGCAGACTCTCTCGAGGTTCACTAAACCCAGAGCACCTGTCACTGCCAGAGATGTGTTGTGCCAGCGTAATTGGGGAAGGCTGAAAAGCAGAAACTGTTTTCTTTTGGGAAAAATCTGCTGTAAACTTCGTCGGTTTTCAGTGAAAGTGCTTTTTTTCCCCTGTTGGAAGCTTTGTGGTTAGCTCTAATAAAGGCAGTGAGTTGGGAGGGAAGGGGGAAAATTTTTTTTAGGATAACAGGGCTGTGAAAATAGAAGCTTTAGCTTGTTTTGAGCAGTGTTCCCTCTTTCATAAATTAAATACTAGTGATGTTGGCTATGAAGAGGTCCTTGATCTCCTGGGTTTACTCCCAGCCATCTATTTCTGAGCTGTGTCTGAGCTGGATGATGGTTCCCTGAGGCTCAGCCCCTCTGGTCTCCAAACCCAAGCCCTTCTTGGTCCCCTTGGGATCACCTTCCTGCAGAGCCTGGCAATGGGCTGAGCTCCCTTTTCCTGCTTAACCCTCAGGACTGAAAGGTGCACTTGGGCAGCGGGAGCTTGATAAGTGAAATATTTTATCTGCAGATGTGTTACGGTGTGCTGAAGAGTTGGGCCTCTCCAGGGCTCTCTGCTCAGACTGTTGTGGGGTTTTTTTTCCAGTTTCACACAGAGTTTTCAGATTTCTGTTCCAGCTTTGAACTCCTGTAGCTTGGAGACACAGCAGAGCCACTAGGAACAGCAAGACAGGTACTGCCTTAAGCCATGCCTGTTCCCTTTCTCACTGCAGGGTGGTGGAGTTTGATGACTGACTCTCAGGCAGGGCTCCCTTGGGGATGGGAAACCCTTGGGATGACTGCCCCAGTGAAGATTCACTCTTGGCAGAGTGACTTTATTGCTTGTCCTGTTGGACTCATCACCTTTTTCTCACGCCTCGGGCTCTCACTTCCAAGGGCTGCTGGAGAAATTCAGCTAAAAGCAGTAGCATTCCTGCCAAGGATTGATGGAATAAAGCTCTGCTTGGACTACAGAGGGCAGCAAATCGTTCAGAATACAAAAGGCTTCATGCCATGGTTATTTTAGCAGCTGCAGCTCTGCTGGAGAAGTTCCCTGCAGCCGAGAGAGGAATGGGGCTCCAGAGCAGGGACCAAGTGGCAGCAGGGTCCCTTCCTCGCTGAGGGTGGCTGCTGTGACCTGTGGTTCTTCTCCACAGACTCCTGAGGAGGTGTGTTTGCCAGCAGAAGATACCTGGGGTGGAAAATTGTGCTTTGTGTTTTCCAGACTACGGTGTGATATTTAAAGTTGTTTTCCTCCCCATGTAGCTATGTGCTCTCCCCTGAAATGAGAGGAGCAAGCAAAGAAGGGTTGCCAGGTTAAAACCACAGGACTCCATGGATAAAGTCTTGTGCATTGATTGCAGGTGTTGCATGTGCACACAAATCCCTCTACACCTGAGTGTTTGTGCTTCTTGCTAGGAGTGGGGCAGGGAAGTGTTTAACTGCTTCAGTGAAAGCTTTTGGGGATTTCTTAAAGAAATCTTTCATGGAACTTCCCATTTTGAAAAGGTCTTTCTAGCTGTGAACTCACCTTTCTGTGTCTCTCTCCCTCCCTTCCCAGATGACCAGGTTCCCTTTAAGCTCCTTTGAAAATAAAAGCTTTGATAAATAAATCAAACAGCATTGTGCTTCAGAATCACTAATGGGATCTGACACTGCTCAGATACCAAATTCTCCCTCTGAAACCCTTGCAGAAAGGGGAACTGTTGTGTTGGGTATCTGTGTCCTCCTGTCATTCACATTTTTGGAATTGTTTACCCAGAGAAGCTGTGGCTGCCCCATCCCTGGGACTGTTCCAGGCCAGGTTGGATGGGGCTCTGAGCAACCTGGAATCGTGGAAGGTGTCTGTGTTGGTGGCAGGGGGGTTGGAACTAGGTGGTCCTTAAATTCTTTTCAGCTGATAAAATTCTGTGATTCTTTGAGACATTTCATTTCCCTGGGAACCCATAGCACAATTTTCTTTTTGGCATACAGGAAGAACGGGCCAGGAGAAACAGCCATGCAGCTCTGTTGGTTCCTGCTGAACTCCTGGCTCACAGAGCTTTCAGAGACCTGGGAGTGGTGGTGTCATCTCTCTCACTACACTGAGTGATGCTGGTGTGAGGAATGCCAGCAGAGCTCACTACTGGACAGCAGAAATGAGTGGTGAAGCTCCTGCAGCACAAATCCCATGAGAAGCAGCTGAGGGAACTGGGGGTGGGCTCAGCCTGGAGGAAAGGAGGCTGAGGAGAGACCTCATCACTCTACAACTCCCTGAAATGAGGCTGTAGCCAGGGTGGGGGTCAGTCTCTACTCCCAGGTAACCAGGGACAGGACAAGAGGAAATAGCCTCAAGTTGTGCCAGGGCAGATTTAGACTGCATATTAGGAAAGATTTTCACTGAAAGGCTAGTTAGGCATTGGAACAGGCTGTTCAAGGAATCAGCATCCCTGGAAGTGCTCAAAAAATGTGTGGATGTGGTGTTTAGGGTCAAGGTTTAGTGATGCACTTGTCAGTGTTAGGTTGATGACCTAGGCTGACCAAGCTTGGTTAATCCTGTGATTCTGTGAATGGGCATAAATGGAGCGAAATAAAAGCATGACAATTGTGCATGCATTTATTTAACCCCCTTTTGCCCTTCCTGCCTGTGGGGTGGTGGGAGCAGGACAGACTTGCAGCAGGCTGTAAATGTTTCTGGTGTTTTCTTTTTTTGCAAAAAGCATCTTCTTTTCCAGTTCAAACATACACCAAAAGGGATGACAGCAGGCAAGAGCCAGTTGGGATAAGGTATTAACAAAGTGAAAAGGCATTGGACTGGTTGTTTTGGGTGGTCTCTTCATTTCAAGGATAATTTTGATAGGGGCACAAATGTGGCTAAAGTCCCAGGTAAATGTGGGCCTAAATACCACTGCATTGTCATTAATAGCAAGGATTATTTAATTTTTTTAAAAATTGAGTTATTTTGAGGGCTTAGATAAGCTCAGAAGGAGCTGGTAGGTGAATTTTTGGTAAATTCTGGCTGGCTTTCCCTTTTGAGCTCCTTAATGGGTGACAGAAGGGCAACTGCCAGAAAGTATCCAGTCTTGATTTGGAGACTGTCCTTTCCAAGTAGCCTGTCCCAGTGGTCACAACCTCTTTAAAAGGTTACTTTTTTTAAAAAAATCCTTTTTAAAGTGTCTTGTTTCTAACTGGAACTGGTCTGGACTCAGCTTCTAGCCAGGAGCATTTTGTTAAGCTGCTCTCCAAGATTAAAAAATCCCTTTTAAGAGCCTGTTTTCTTCTCCATGTCAAGACAGTGTAATCAAGCTGCCTCCCACTCTCTCCCTTTTGAGACTAAACAGATTGATCTCCCAGTCTGTGGCTAAAAGACCTTTTCTAAACCTTCCATCAGAGCTTCACTTGGGTATCTGGGCCTGAAATGGGGCTGTAATCACTAAGTGAGTCCTGGGCTAAAGTGATTTTCTAAAGTATAACGTGAAGCATTAAGGGTTTATTGTCCTGTACAGAGTGTAGTCTTTTTTTAATCCAGTTCCTTGACTCTTGCCTTTATGTTTGTTCCAGTGGTTTGGACTCTATGATGCAAAATTGATTCTGGATATATCACCTTACAGTGCCAGGAGACAGGTTGTTGGCTTGGGGTGCAGATCCCTTTGTCAAACCCAGAATATTTCATGTTCTTGTTAATTCTGGGTCATTCTGGAGAGAGAAGGTGGAAGGACACACCTGCTGGAAGGGGTCAGGGAGACAGAGTGTCCAGCTTTGAACTCAGGTTATATGGCCCAATATTGGGGTTCTTAACAGCTCCTCATTGCCTTACCTGATGTTTTCCTAGCACAGAACTTCTGATATTAAATTCTTCACAGGTAAGAGATCTGTTTTTCCCTTTACCACAAAGGTAATTAAAAAACTCTGCATATAGAAAGAAAAAAAGGGAAAAAAATATAAAAAGATGGATAACACAGGAAGAAAGAGGCAGATGAAATAGTTTGTTGTCCCCTTGAGTGTTGCTCAAGGTGCTGTCTGCAATCCTACCCTCAGAGCTCAGGGGATCATTCAGGCCCCAAAAGCCTCATCCTCACAGTGAGTGCAGGGTTCTCTGAGACCACCCAAGTGTTACAGATCGGTGTTAATCAGGAAATCTCAAACCTGGGATACCATACTCTGTCCCTGTAATGTGAACTTCAGAAACTCCTGAGCGCTTCTGTAGTCAATGCTAGGAGCTGCTACTGCAGGGCAAGACCAAGAGAAATTCTGTTAAATCAACATTTAACATTTTTATAGCACTATGACTGATGAGGAGGCAATCTGCCTTTGCACTGATACTTAAAATTCATCCTGATTACTGTTGCAGGAGCTGATTTTGCTCCCCCTGGAATGCCCTTTATTGCACTAATGCTCTCCAGAGCATGCCTTCATGGAAAACCTGGTGTGTGTAAAACTCAGATTATTTTAAGCAGCTGTTGAGGCACGCTGGATCCTTTTTGTGAAGCAAATTTCCACTGATGCAGTGCAGACTTACAGTGCAAGTGGTGGGATGGGGTCTGGGATGTGTGGTGGGAATGCCAGAAACCATTTTAGTGGTGACTTGTCACTTGGATGAGTTTGTGCAGATGGGTTTGCTGCTGGCTGATCCATTCCTGGGGATGAAGGAGAAATGCAGGGAGGAAGAAACAGCTTTGTCCAAAATAAGAATTATGGTGGCACATAACACAGATCTGGTGTGTGTCTAGTTATGCTCTAAACAATGTCTAGGGATGCAAGGAAGGATATAAAGTTCCTTCTAAGAACCAGTAGGGTTCTTTTCATTCCAGATAGTTAATGGTTTATGTTCCTGTTTCTCTTTTATCAAATATAGTAACAATAAAGCTCCAAGATTTATAATAACTATAGCAAAAACATAACATGGAAAGCCTTTTCCTTTTTTCCTGGTAACTCCCCTGCCTTCCACTAGGAAAAAAAAAAGAGAAAAAATAAACTCTCCAAACTTGTGTGGGAGAGAAAAGCCATCAAACAATCTGTGGCTGCCAACTTATTTTTTCAAGTCCAAATTAAGGAGAGGTCAAAGGACTGAAAACAAACCCCAGATATATAAAGACTATATATGATGCCAAAGGCAGAACTGTGCTCCTGGCCACTGTGATTGCCTTTCTGAGGGTAAAGGAAGCATGTGTGGTTGTGCATTTGCTTGTAGAAAGTCAATAAAATGGAGATATTTCCTTCTGGATACGTGGAAATAATAGAAATTGAGATGAAAGTGAACAGTTCGGGAATGTATAAATACCACTTCACACTACTAAAATGTCTCTCTTGGTGAGTTGTAACAATTAGCAGGCTTTAATTTCCTAGCAATTCTTCTAATGAGAACACCTTCCATCTTCCTGGTGAGCAGCTGAAGCCAAACATCCACAACAAGTTTTGGCTGTGACAGGTCATGGTTGCCACGTGGCCAGTGATGATTTGCAAAACAGTCCCATAACACTCATTAAATATTGTTTTTCTTTGTTTCATATAGTCTCATTAGTTTGTCAGCTCTAGGTGTTTTTCTTTTCCTTTAATCCTGTATTCTTACTCTCTCTTAAAATCTTTTAGGCCCCTGTTCAATTTGAGGTTGTAGTAAAAGAAATGCCATGAAATCTTCCTGCAACAACAAAAAAGATATCCTGATGACCCTGCTTTTCCTATCCCAGATGAGATAAATTTCCAGATGTGAAAGTTTGTTAATCCCAATGATGCCAAATGTCCCTTGTACTTTCTGCTCTGATTTCACACAGAAGTGACCGTGGCAGTGCTGTGGAGCTGCTGAATGGGACTGTCCAGGAGACAGCAGTATCCAGAATATGAAATTAAAGCTACTCCTCTAAAAACTGAAACCTTCATTCTGTTTGGAGCAGACAGGAGAAAATACAGATGGACTGCATTTGGGAAAGGTTGGCTCCTCAGAAAGATTGTCTCCTTTCATTTGTGGGATTAAGTTCTGCTCTGAGGTGACTGGTGTGTGACAGTGAACAGAGTAGCCCTTGTCTCAAAGTGTAATATTTTAAGTTTGATATTTCTTTTTAAATTTACTTAATATTTTTCTATTTTTGAAGCACTTTGGGGCTTTACACTTCTGTTTCTCAGTGCTGCTGTCTCAGGATAATTAATTCCACAGATAACTTCATCTTGTGGCCAAGGGAACTTTTTGGGTAAAAAAATGAAACAAAACAGAATCAAGTGATGGAATGGAACGGTCTGTTTATTATACTTTTTTTGAAGGAATTATGTACATAAAAGTGCTCCTTGCTTTGTGTGTCTGGTGCTGTGTTATACACAGGAGCCGCAGAACTGCAATCTGTCATTTGCTGGAAGTTTGTGCACAGTCCAGTTTTAATCCTCCTGGTCCTGCAGCCTGTATTGAATTCCAGCTGGGGCCAGTTCCACAGCTGAACAACCCCATGGTCTCCCAGTAAGTTGCCCTGGATGTGCTTGCGTGGGAGAGGTCACCCCTGTGGGGTAAATTGAGGGCTGTTGATAATGTTTGATTGTAGAATAAAGAGATTACATAGCAGTCTGGGCTTAAATAGAGTGTCAGTGGTGAAAATTGTTACTTCTGCTCTTCACTGCTCCTTTTCCTCCCTCTCCCTCCCCAGGCAGTGATGTGCAGGTGGGTTTGTGCTTGCCAGCTGTGCTCTGGTTTGTGGGGTCTGGCTTTAGGGTGCTGTGTTGTCCCTAAACAACGCAAAGTTTCACATCTGGAAATTGATTTGCACCAGCCTGGATCAGTGCCACCCCTCTGATGGGGTGTAAGGGGATGTGGATGGTGCAGGGGATGTTTCAGCCCTGGCAGCACAGGGAGCCATCAATCTGAAACAGCCCACGGGCGTGCATGAGAATGCGATGCTTTCTGCCACGAGAGAGAAACAACTTGCACAAAATGACTGTGGAACAGCATTAAACTCGAGTAAAGAGCTGAATTAATCACAGGCTCCATCAGAGCCCTGGGGAGGGGGGCACAGAAGGAAAAGGAGCCACTGCTGAGAGCTGAGCCAGCAGCCAGCTGATGAGGTGCTCTTCTCGCTTCCAAGGGACCCAGCAAAAGGATTTTTCTCCCCCTTGGAAGCGAGGTGGCCTTTCAAATGTGGGGAGGAAGATGACAGTAAACATATGTTCTGCTTCCTGTTAGCTGCTGTCAGAGATTTTTCTCCTCCTGTCTATGACTGATTCTTGATTTGTTTCCACGCTTCTTTTGCTGTGCCCAAAAGCAGGAACAAAAGGGCAGAGGAGCAGCAGAAATGTGAAGAGCCAGAACAGCATTCACCACCCACTGGCCTTACTTTTGAGTATTTTTTGTAATATTTTTATGTCAAGGTGGGCTGCATGTGATGAGAGGATTTATGGCTCTAATTCCTTGTTCCTGCATAGTCACCACATCCTTTGGTCTCCTGCTCCTCTGAAACCTCACACAAACTTATTTCAACCATCAGCTGCAACTTTCCAGTTTCAGTGTCTGAAGTATTTCTGCCCATGCTCCCTGATAACTCCCACAGGATTTATTTTTTAAATGAGGTATTTCTGGACCAGGCACTGTGTTTCTTTCAGAGCTTTGGTTCAACACAACCTTCTGGGTTCCTTTCTTTTTGTTGCTACACCTGGCCCACACAGGAGGTAGGCAGTGGTTTAGTTAATTCCTGGGCAATCAGAGGTGATCAAACCCCTGCTCCTGAATGGCAAACAAGGTGCAGTGCAGCCCACAGATGGGCTGATGGTCCAATACTGGCCTGTGACAAAATGGTACAAACCACAGTGAGGTCTTGGAAGTTTGTAAAGCCGTGACAGCCATGGATTCTTCATGGCCAGACCAGAACTTAGGGCTCCTGCTTTAAATAATTTCTCTGGGAGGCACAAGGGGAGAGAAAGTAGAGACCTTGTTTTATAATTTTCTCTCTACAAATCTCAGTCACAGTCTTTGTGAGGCTTTAGTCCAGCTTAGAGGTACAAATAATCTCAGTGTGATGTAAAAGCACTTGGGCAGGACAGCCGATCCTCTGAAATGTGGCTCTGGGCTCTAGAGCTCTCAAGATGGGGTTAGAATCAGACTTTTTTCTCTGTGCTGGGCCATTTAACTCATTTACACTCTGCCAGCTCCTCCATCATGTGCTTTGGCCAGAATCTTTTCCTTGGTGGATGCTGAGGCTGTGCCCACCCCAAAATATGCTGGTTCACTGGATCACATTGCTCTTGTCTTCAGTTTTGGCCTTGCCTAGGCAGTTCTGGATTAATTCTGATGCTGCTTCACCTTCTCTTGGGTGTCTCTCTCCTTCAGATCCCCTCCTGCAGCTCCTTTTTGAATCAAACAAAAAGTGTCATGCGTGTCACTTCTGGGAGCAGCTGCAGAGCCCAAGTCCTCTTTGGCAGAAATGTCACCTACTTTCTCTCATCTTCTTCCTGGAAAACCATCCACTTTGCCTCCTTGCCTAATGCTTTAACATTTTTTGACTGCTTTTCCCACTCATCATGTGCTCCTCAGTGGTGTCTGTGCACCAGAGCTCCAGGGCTGCTGTATATAGAAATATTGGTGAGCTGGAGCAAGGCTGGACATGAGAGCAGTCAGATTTATTTATTTTCTCTGACTAGAACTTTTGCCTTCTGGGCAAGCACTGGGGACCTGCCATGTAAGCAGTTACCAGTTGAGCTCAAAAGCCAAAGTTCTGCAGTTGGAGTTATAAACAGCCTCTTATCTCTGTGCTGGACACAGACAGTGACCTATTTAACACATTTACCACCAAATCTTAAAATAGTTTTAAAAATTGCAAGTGCATGACAAAAAGCTGTGCAGAAGCACTTCAAACAAATTTTTGTTCTACAGCTTTTGCTAAAATCAGTCTGTCCCCCCACTTCCCACCCCTCACCACACCCCCCCCTCCCCAAAAACTTGTCTTTGCTTGTCACTTGCCTGCATGGTGAGTGCCAGATGGAGCTTAATAGCAGGTACATAATATCCTGCTGTTTAAGAGTTCAAACTTCTTTTAAAAACAAAAAATTTCTCTTCTTCCTTTTCTCACTTTTTAGAAGGGTCATGTCTATGAATAGGCAAAAGCTTGAATTGTGCTATGTTCTGCTAATCTGTGGTGTTTAAAAATGGCCTTGCCCTTTTCCAAGATGCTGTGTTTTTTAGCTTGAGTTTAATTTTTCTTTTTCTTTGAAATAAGAGAAGTGAAAGTCACAAGTATCCCTGAGAATTTTAGCTGCTTTCTTGCTATTGTGGCTAAGTCAGCAATGTTTTAAGTGTAGAGGATGACCAAAAATCATCCCTGTACTGAAGGACAATCACCACAATCACCCTGCTCAGCAGGAATACAACTGTAAAGTACACTAGAAATTAATTTGAGAGAAAAGTATGAATAATAAATATCCTGCCAAAAATTCTTTAAGTCTAAGCATCATTTTCATAGGTAATGATGAAATTTAATGATACATTCTTTAATTCTAATAATCATTTTCATAGGTCTGCTCTGAACCAGACACCATGTTGCTTTCAGAATGGTGAATTAAAGGTATGTTAATTCAGCATTAAAAAAGTGTGTTTGTTGAAGGTACTGTGACAAGGAGGGATGGGAGAGATTTCAGGATACAAAGCAAGAATGTCCCAGCCTCCCATCCCTGAGGAATGTAACAGTTATTCCAGGTCTGAGGATGGCTGTTTGAGGTCTTTGCATCATTTTATTAATTAAAACTTCAGGAAAGCTTGTCCGGGCTACCTGCAGAACCACCTTATGGAAAAACAGAGCATGACTCTTGCCTAAAGTGAGGATCTGCCCTCAGGTGTGATAGGAGTGCCCAAAAGCTCAACACCTTCCAGTTAAACTGTGTTTTGTGCTCAGGTTCCCCCTGCTGCCTCTCCAAAGCAGAATAATTTTGTTAATGGCAGCTGACTCAACCATGGGCTTCACCTCTACGCCTTTGCCTGTTAAACTTTCTTTGCAGAGACACCAGTTTATTTCCCAGGTGCAGTGATCAAAGGCGTCATACAAAGACTCAGTGCTGCTGTGTGCTGCAGAGGAAGGCTGGAAGTAATTTGGGTCAACTAAAGTTAGAAACCATCCTCACCTCACGAGACAGATGTGAGCTTTGAAGTCGGGGAGATGATCAGCAAGACAATCTAGGAAAGACTGAATTTTCCAAAATTCAGTTTATAATTTGTGGACTTGAAGCCTGTGCAGGGCTGGATGCCTTGGGTTTCTTGGGTGAGGACAGTCTGCCCAGTCCTGTGACCTGCCCTCAGCAGAGGCTGACAAATGGTGTGAGGAAATGCAAAGCACTTGGGTGCATTATGCTACAGCATATTTCTGGGAAACAGCCCTTTCTCACTAAAGGGGTTTGTGGACAATTTAGGTGAAGAGCAAGGACACTCAGCTCCTTGTATTTGCCTGCTTTATCTGATGTGAGCTGTGCAGCTTCAGCATCTTGTATTTAATAATTTCAGTATTTTGTCGTGTGCCTTCTGGGGCTGGTGGGGGGATGTAGACCCAATATGACCATCTTGCACAGCAAAATAAATACTGCCCATGGTCAAAGTGGTGTTCTGCAGGAAGACCTTTACCTCTGCCTTGCACCAGAGGCGGACAATGACTTACCTGGAGATAAGGACAGATCTTCTCCTGGATGTTCTTCCCTTGCTTCCCTTAGCTCTGCAGACATGGATTCTGTGTTTAAAGAGTGCAAGTGGAGGCTTGATGAAATCCAAATCCCCCAGAAACTGGAAAGAGCAGCTTTGTTGAAGCCCCAGTTTTGTACCTACGTGTGCTCACTACCTCCTTCTTACTTCTTCTCTTTTCCTGCCTGGGAGAGGAGGCCAACTCAGACCCTTAATTTTGATGAGTAGCCCTATTATTAGGGAAATCTCTGACACTTATTTCTGGCTTTCCTGACTTCTCTCTACTGCAGACTCTCAAGGGATGAAGGACTGCCTCACAGGCAGTGCCAGCTGTGAATCCAGCTCTGTTCTAGAGATACTCTTTACCTTTCCCAATGGTCTTATGGCAACCTTCTTTTAGAAATTGCAGCCCAAGGGACTGCTGAAACAGGATCCTCCCTCTGCAAGTATTTTATGGTCCAGCTGGGGACTGAAGCCAAGCCAGGCTGAAACAGAAACCACTGGCCATGAACCCATTCTGTTACAAATGAGCAAACGCCTTGATCCTGCTCCTGGTGTACTGACCCAATTAAGATTGGTCAGAAAGTTAAACTCCCTCAGAAATATTCTAGTGACAGCTCTTTGAGTGGCTTATACATGAGAAGATAACTCATGCAGAGGAGGTTTAGTGCTCCAGACCATCTCTCTGTGTCCTTTCTGTGTCTGTGTGACACCAGGTGCCATCGAGTGAGTCCCCTTGGCCTTCAGAGGTTACTTTACCTCCTTTCCTGCCACCCCGTGCAGGCAGAAGGAAAATATTGATGCAAGTCTTTGACTGAGATGTCCATCACTCCCATTCACACCAGGAACTGCCCACAGTGATGTTCCACTTGGAGTGGCAGGGAAAATGTCATCTTCCATGGGAGTTTAGAATGGGGTCTTTCAGTATTTTAGGAGCTGAAGTACCAAAAATTACAAATGTGGATCTTGACCTTGAAGTAAAGAACAGCTGTTGGTGTCTCTTAGTCCTCTTTCTACTTGCTGACATCCTGCAGCTCCAGGTTTTCAAATAAAAATCCCTTCCTTTCCCCCAGGTGTGGCACTAGAGACCAAGCTAACATCTTTATTTTCTTATTTTAATTTCTTTTTTTCTCCCTGGAAACCACAAAGCTAGTGGGCTTTGAACATCCTCCAAAAGTGCTTCTTGAAGCAACACTGCAAACCCTTGGCACAAACATTTAGTGTTAAACTGAAAACCAGAAAGAGATGGGCAAGCTTAACACCAGTGTTGTAAATTAGGACCATAATCTGAGCAGATCTGGCACATAATTAATCTTTGGGGAATCTCTAGGTAGCAACTCGCAGGTCATTAGTCAGTAAACTCCCACAGGTCTCCCTGGGTTTGGGATTAAATTCTGTGTGTGAATAATCATCTAAATTAATCACCTCATGCAGGGGTTTTAGAGACCTTCAGTGCCTGCTCTTGGAAGAGGTGTAGGTTTAAGCGCAGTTGTGCCACAGCATGCTAACAACAGTCCAGAGAAATTCAGAGAGGAGGTAGTTTTCATCTCAGGTGGTGCAGGAGGGTTTGAAGTTCTCATTTATGACAGAGGCAAACACTTCTCAACCATGAAATGAACCCAGGCATGTTTGCCCTGAGATGATTCTTGAAAACGGTAAAACATTAGAGACTTTTTTTGAGGTGAACTTACATTAGACTTTATGACAAAGGCTGTCCTACATTGCCTTCTGTCTCACAAATATCTATAACAATTTCTGATTCAAACTATCTGCATTTGAGAACTTTTTTGCCAGAGTTAATATTGCCTTGTCAGGACTAGGTACTGCGAGCTTGTGCTTCAGCCCCAGTTTTGAGCATCTTGATAAGGAGAAGCAGCCTGTGGGAGGAGGGTGGAAGGGCCACAGGTGGGTTTTCTGCAGAATCTGGCCTGTGAATTGCCACCTAAAGCTTCTTCCACTTGAGCTACAGCTCATCTTCTCAAGGGGTGCTTCACCCTCACCCACCTGAGAGCTCCCCTGCTCACACCTTGGTGGGGACCTGAGCTCTGCAATGGCTGGAATCAGTGCCACATGAAAAAAAAGTCAGTTTCTCCACCTTTGTAATGGAAAAGTCTGCATGAGCAACACTCACCTGGAACACAGTTTCCCCTCTGGGTGTGCTGCATTCTGCAAAGCACTCAGGGAAACCTGTGTTTTCTTGGTAAACATTAAAGAGAGAGCTGGAACTAAAGCTCCAAATTCAAGTTGAATTTTTGACTGCTGTCACAAGAAACAGGAAAAAATTCGGGATGCAATTCCTTAAATGCAGGTTTTCCAGGCAAAGGGTCTCAATTACAATTATGAAACTCTTTGTCATTTTGAGACCTTTTGAAACCTTAGAGAATGGTCTTCTATAATTGCTGTCTGGAAGGAGACTCGGGCACAGTTTCTGCTCTTTCACTCTGCTGTAGCATTTTTAATGCCCTTTTCTTATGATTTAAGTAAGAAGAAAATTAGCATTGATATGTGCAATAGAAGAAAATTTCTGTTTTAAAGGTACCATTCTCCACAGCAAGGCCATGGATTTAATAGGCTTTTACTGTATTATCGACAGCACAATGCTGTGGCATTGAACCACAACTATAGGGAACAATCCAATTATCGTTCAATTGAGCCAAAGCAATTAGTTGGCTTAGGCCAGGGAATAATGCAATCAGCTGAAAATATTCAACAATCAGATTTGCAGAAAGCTGAAACTCACATTTCTCTCTTTCTCTCACAGATCTCCTCCTAACTAATGAACATGGGCACAGCAACAACTCAAAATATGGTGGAAACTTCAAAAGGTCTGTGGCCAAGGTAATGAAGGCTTGTAAACAGGCAGGTTATTTTTGAGATGCACAAAGTTGTAGTCCTCTCTGTACTTCATCTGCCTATAGCACTGCAAAAAATACATTCAAATTAGTCTTGATATTTTAACACTTATTTTCCCTATTTGAATCTTTAAAATAGGAAAAGCAATTATGAAAGGTTATTGTTAAGTCTCAGATATAAGGACCAAAGCTGTTGTTTAAGTGGATGTGTAAATCTGGTTGAACAAAAAATTATTTAATCAAAGCTTTTCCTATAAAATGTATATGTTTATGGTATGGTCGCTAGCATTTTCTGGAAGAGCTTTTCTCAAAACTTTTTTTTTTTTTTTGGATGTGGCACTGCCTTTTGGTAAATATGTGGCCTATGTTAAGGAAGAGATTAAAAGATTCAAGCTGCAGCATTATGTGAGTACCCTGTGTTCCTCCTGTAGCTTAAGGATCTTTTGAAGGTGGAATTAACATAACCAAATCATTAAAGACTCAAATACTTTAGTCTCATGCTGAATGAGCAATTGGTACATTATGGGCCTGACTGCTGTTCCACAAGTATAATACTCCCTTTGACTTCTTTTGGGATTGTTAACACTCAGATTAATGGTATATGGGATCCAAATGATCTTGTTTCTGGTTGAAAGAATTGTGAGAGTGTGCTTCATAACTGCACAGTGGTGCTTTTGCCAACAAAACCCAAATACAGAGCAGGTCCTCCTATCTGAGGATAATCTGCTTAAATATGCTTTTTGTTCATCTGCCTTAACGTCCTGCAATATAGAAAGTGTTCCTGTGTTTTGTTGTGCAGAAGCTGACATGGTGCTGGGTAAGAACTGGCAAAACACAATTTGGATGGTGTGACTCTGCAGATCCTCGTCTAACACAAGTGGAAGAGAACTTGATTTATCCAAAGGCTGAGGGTAATCTGGGTTTGAGCAGAACAGGCACAGGAGAGTTTGCAGTGTTACAGACATGATTCCTTCTGCACTCAGCCAAAGGAAAGACTGCCCTAAAACCAGTAACTCAGACCATCACTTAATAGGGAGATCATATTATAGCAACCCAAAACTACTTTGGCCTCTCTGCTGGGGTCAGAAACAAAGTGTTGGTTTTCTGTGAATCAAGTGAAAATGTAGAAAGAATGCACACATTGGGATCTTTTGAAGGTTGATATGAAACTAGGTCATGACAGCTCTTTTGGAATTCAGTCTTTTGCCTGCATTTTTGTGTGAGGTGTTGTCTGGAGCACACACTGGGCACTGCTGGTGAGATAGACAGGAAGCCTTCCTTGGAGCTGCCTTTTGTGCAACTCTTTAAAGTTAGCTCAGGAATCTATCAAAGTGAGAGATTGTCTGGATAAAGGAGAATAGTAAGGGTTTTTCCTGTCTAATTAATAGATTGAAGGCACTGATGTGGAATGGAAGAGTTCAGGCTAAATTCCAATCAGGCATAGTGCTGGATGTGAAAATACTCCTGCATTAATAACAAAACAATGGGATTTACAGACTCTCATTTGCCTCAAGTGTTGATTAAAAAAGCCTAATAAGCTCTTATCTTGTGCCTTCACATCTCAATGGATTTATAAGGTGGGGGAGTGGAAAAGAGACCTCGAGGTGTCTTCCCCTGAACACCAGACTGCAACATCAGCTGGTTTGGATTATAGCGTCTCTGCAGATGGATCTGGCTCTTGTGTGCTGTTGAAGGGGAGAAAGCATCATTATCCTTGGAAATTCTGAGTAAATACAAAGTCTCTAAGTGTGAAAAAAGGATTTTTCTTGCTTCTCAGTTTATCTTGAGGCTGTTTCTGAGTTCTGCCCATTTGCCTTCATGCATTCCAAAGAATTTTTCTCTGGAGTTGAAAGCAACTGTTGTAATGCTAAGTCAGAAATATTTGGGGAAGACATTAAAATAGAATTCTAAAGGGTTTATGACATGCTGTGCCATTATCTACCGCTGTATAAAAGTTGAATAAAAAATCAACCAAATGTGCTGCACTATTCATGTAATGCTTGCTAACCTATGAATAATGTGATCACCCCAGATACAGGATTGTAAAGGTTCTATCAGCATCATTGGAGTATTTTTATCTGTATTTGCATGTCTTTACAGGAGGAAGCAAAGGTACTAAGGTTGTAGAGTCAAATTTCAGTGCTAAAGAACTTGGCTCTGGGTTCTGCTTTACTTTTTTTTTTCCCCATTCTCTCTTTATTTTCCCCATTCTCTCTCTCTTTTTTTTTTTTCTTTTTTTTTTTCCCTCTGAATTTGATTGCCTGTGGTATGAAATGCTGAGTTTTCCTTTACCAAGAAAGCAGAGATATGACATTACACTGAGTCCATATCTGCCTTCCTGCCTTGCATGGAGTCATCAAACACATGCAGCACACAGAAGGAGCTTGTATCTGCTCAAGGCAGTGCCCACCTGCCCAGACATCCCTCTCCTTTCCATTATGCTGGCTGCTTCTTAAAGCCATTCTACTCCTCATAATGAGAGAAAAAGGAGGATTTTATGGCTTAGCTGGAGGGTGCCTTGACAGCACAAACTCTTCACCTGCCTGGTGAGCTCCTGTCTGATGCTGTGCAAACCCAGCTCTTCCCAAGCAGCCACCAGCTGTCCTCAGCTTTCAGGAACACTGAGAGAACTGCAGTGTGGGAGGGTGTGTGGCAGTTTTATCTTTTTAAGAGAGAAAACTCTGCTACTTCCCCTGCTCACCCTGGTTATGCTGTTCTGAAGTTCCTGTTGCTGCTCAGCTCTTGAGCAGCAAGAGCTCGTACAGTAAGAGGTTGTGGGGATAGAGCTGGAGAGGAAATTTGACACGGGCATGTTTTGAGAGGCAAGGGGTAATGGCTTTAAACTGAAGGTGGGTAGATTTAGATGAGATATTCAATTGAAATTCTTGACTGTGAGGGTGGTGAGGCACTGGCACAGGTTGACCAGAGAAGCTGTGGATGCTCCATCCATGGAAATGTTCAAGTCCCATCTAAATGTGGCCTGGGTAACCTGGTCTGGTGAAAAGGCACTTTGACCATGGCAGAGGGAAATAAATGATGCTTAATGACCATTCTAACCCAAACAGTCCTATTATTCTATTACAGGATTGAACATAGAGGGGTAGGAGAAAGGCTTATTTTATTATTTTATTATATTTATTATTTTATTTCATTATTTCTGAAAAAAAAAATGCTACCTTGAATTCAAATAATATTTTGTTACATTTTCCCAGCTGATCCAAATCTCAATTCAGGTAGAATTTGTACAGTTCCATCCTGTGACCTTCTGAAGCATTTCTGGAGTCCCACAAGTGTTGCAATAGTAAGGAGGAGTGTGTGAAAACCTCTCCCTCTGCTGCTCTTTGATCTCCATCCTTTAGAGGAGACCCTGCCTGATACAATGCCTGATACACTCAGTAGTGCTCATTTAACTAAGTGGAAAGGAGCAGGGCCGTGGATCTGATTGATGTGGAGCTGGGTTTGTTTCTCAGCCTCTGGACAAAACCACTGCTGCTTATTCACCTTTGTGATTGATCCCTACAATGTGGTATTCTTTCATGTTGTGAGTCACTTAGGAGACAGGACAGCCCTTCTCTGGCTACTAAACATTGCACAGAGGCTGCTAATTGAGTGGCTCACTTCAGTGTGCCACTTTTAACACCAGCACTCTCTGGGTCATTTATCCAGGTTTCACTCTGGATGGGGCTGTGGGTGCTGTGGGATGCTGAAGCATTTGGTTCAGGTGAGAGGATTCCCTAAAGGCATGACTCACCAAGATGGTCTGGAAGCCCAACCATGAACATCTCCCGCAGGAGAAAGGATTCCTCCTCTCAGTCCTGAGGGCTGTATTGTTTTGTTTGGTTGCCTCCTGCTTTGCCACACCTGCCCAGGTGTGCTGTGTGATAACCCGAGGTGTGCTGATGCTGTGCACATCTCCAGGATGGGCAGAGCTTTGCAGACCTTGCAGCACTGGAGCCAGCCCAGCTTTGCTGTCCAGCAGCTGACTTGCATGTCTGCAAACCCTGGGGCTTTTTGTGCCCGTGAGCGTGGAGGTATGAGAAGGTGGCCTTCAGAAAAGGGACACCAAACACCTTTTAAATGAAGCTAGGTTGTTTGGTGTAGTCCAGCTGGACACAGAAAGCTGTTTTCTTCCATGGCTATGATCCTGCTCTGTGATCTTGTACTTGAGAGGTACTTCATGATGATTGCTGGAGGTGTCTCAGCCCTTGGAGCAGCCCAGTGTGCAGAGCCCAGAGAAGTTAGGGGACAGCTGTGTATTTGGTGCAGAGCTTGGAGCTAAGCAAGGGAAAAAACTGAGGCCTGGAGGCAGCAGAAGTCAGGGCATTTCACTGCTGCTGCTGCTATAATCCTGCTGGTGCACCCACATGCTGACACAAAGCAGCATCTCTCACCCATGTGGTAGAGAAAGGCCTTTGGTGTCTCAGTGACCTCTCTTCAAGAGTAGAAAATGCTGTTTATTCCCCTCTTCCTCATCCCTGCCTCAAATAAGTGTGACTCCCTAGAGGTTCTCAAGTCCCAAACACTATGTGGAGGAAAGTTGAGAGCTGGATGGAAATGGATTGTGAGGACACAGAAAAAAGATCTTCTCTGCAGTGTCTGTGCTGTCACTGCATCTCCTGGGGATTCCCTTTCCCATCCACGGCTGACTAAATTTATGCCATCTGCTGGGGGATGTTCTTGGGAAGTGTTTAGTGCCCAAGGCTGTTCCGTGCTCCCCCAGCATGGTGGGAGTCACCATCTTCAGCTGCAGTGCTGGGGTGAGAAATTGCTGAAGGCAAGAATCTGCACCAATCCCCAGCAATAAATGCTGAGGAGTGAAGGCTGGGGAGGATGTCAGGCTGTTTAAGTCTCTTCCAACACACTTGTGTTGGACATGCATTTCTTGAGATCTGCGAAACCTTGGTCAGCATTTCTGAGGGGATTGACTGTTGTTTGCCACCTTGGCTTTAGCATGACACAGGACAGTGAAATAGAGATTTTTCTGGGCCTTTCTCCATGGCCTGGCTTTTTGACACCTTGAACTCCAGAGGACTTCTGTGCTCAGAGAGCAGGTCTGAGCAAAGAAAACACTCTGGGCTTGAAGATGAAGAGATCTCTTACACATATTTCAAGCAGGAAGGAGGAAAAGCTCAGATGAGTACCAGTAATATTTTTAGTGGATTCCAGAGAGGGACTTTTAGACCTGAACTGCAAGAGGTAAACTCTTGGGGGTGAGAAGAAAAATCTGTCTTACTCTTCTTCCCAGGTAAGTTAATTTGTGATCTTTTGTTAAGATTATCAAAACAACAATCTGCTCATGTTTCTGCTGGTTCAGTCACCACAGGAGTTCCCACACAGAAAAAGTTGTGAGGGCTTCTGGCAAAGCTGGTTTAAGTAGCCCAAGCCCCTTGGGTAGGCTTTGACTTTGCAGATGAATTGCCTGCACCATGGATGAGGAATTTAGCTCTCTGTTATTATCCTCAGCAATCTGTAGAGTCTGCTTGTACCTTCTTCCAATGTTTTTTTATTAAATAGCCAATAGCAATGGCTGATTTATTTAAAGTCTCCCTGATGCACAATTAAAAGTCAGCAAAGTTGTGGGGACCTCAACAAAGTAAAGATCCTCTAGAATATGGTCAGTAGCTGTCTGGAGGAATAAACAAATGAGCTGAAAATCGAAATATAATTTAACCACAGCACAGATGCCTCTATAGCAGCCAGGAATTTTTCATTTTCCTCTATTATGTTTTGTTATGAGCTTTATTCATATTTGAGTCACATGCAGAAGGAGTTTCAGATCTTTCATGTCAGACTATAAAGAAATGTAGAAGCAATAACTTCTTCCAAATATTGTGTTCTAACCTTCAGATGGATTGCCTGCAATTATCCCACTGATGAGAAATAGTAATTCTCCCCAATGTATTTCCATGACACATTCTTTGAACTCGCAGTGATCTGTAAGCATTTTAGCTCCTTGTAGAAAGAGTCTTTCACTTGCTGCCTTGTAAACAAATTGAAGAATTAATGGTAAACTGGAAGAAAATGGATGATATTTTTTTTTAAACCAATTATGTGCGATCATTTGGGGTGCAGGAAGGGATAAGGCATCTGAGAGAAATGTCTTCCCACCTCAGTACTTGGCTCAGGAGTATGTCTTCATTTTTAATTAGCCATGATTGTTTTCAAGGTCAAGTTTGCCAGTCTTCCAAATTTCAGACTGGCGTGATTGCCAGAATTTGGCTCTGTGTGTGTGTTTTCAAGCACAGTGACCTTGGCTGGAACTCTTCTTTTTGTGGTTTCTGACAACCAGGTTTGGCTGGAGCCAACTGAGCTCTAGCCCAGCCCCAGCAGCTGCATTTTCCTGAGCACAGGGAATCCAAAGATGGAATGGGACCTTCATGTGGAAGTCCATCAGCACACACGGGAGTGAAGGGAGATGGATTTCTCCTAGGACAGTCCAGACACACTGCAAGTCTCAAAACAGTCCCATCTTCTGAAATTTCCCCCTGATTTGGAGGCTGACACTCCCCAGTGCAGTGGCAGTGACACTCCCAAGCAGCTGTGTGCTTGGGTGTCCTCTCACATCAAACACAACAACCAGGGTGTGTTTTGGCTGGAACTCTTCCACAGCACTGAGACAGGCAGTGATGGCAACACTTCCCCAGGCTGTCAGGACTGCTGCTGCATTCACAGTTGCAGGATATTCCCAGAGCAAGCCAGCTATTTCCTCCTGTATGATAATTGTTTCCCAAGTTCTGTCACGGGACTCTCGACAGAGCTATGCCATGTGTGCCCCCTGTTGCAGGACTGATCTTGATTTGAGTGGGGAGGAAGGTTTCAGCCAAATCTGCTCCACACCACAGGGCTTGCAAAGGATTTCCTTGATAAATTAGATTATTATTTTTTTAAATCTGAAGTCTGAGGCAGGGTTTGGCATTTGCTGAGGTCAATGTGTCAAGGACATGCAGGCTGTACATCAAGGGCAATTCCTGTCCTCTGGAGGTAACCTGCCTGCTCTGTTCTGTGCTTCTTCCAAGATGAGGCAGCAGAATTGTGTCCATCTCAGATGGTTTCCTAAAAACTGACTGTGCTTACCTGGATTTCTGATGTCAGGAAGGTAGAGAGCAGCTCTAAGGCTTCAAGCAAGAATAAAGCAAATGTATGATTATTCTGAAACCCCTTAAGGAGGAGGAGATGAGGGGAAGGAACAGCAATTAAAGTAGATTTGCAGTTTCATTTAATAAGTTATGACTGGTCTGGAGAAAAGCTGGCAGAACATTGCTGAAACCTTTTAAACCAAAACAGTCCAAGCTTGATGGGAAAATCTTTGAACCTTCCAGGAATAACTCATATGCTAATGAGGAGGCTGCATTTTGTTTCCTTCCAGTAACATCTATGGGTGAATCAAGAAGAGGGCTCACTGTGCTATGTGGTTCATAGACTGTGAGTTGAGCTCTCAAAATGCTTCTGAAGAGTCCTGAAGAGACAAGGGATGTAGAAGGCAAAGAGGAAAGAAGAGCAGCTTTGGTAATTCTATAAAGAAAGCTAAAGTTGAAGTTAAGGAGGTTTCTGAGTTGTCTGTATATTCTGGATTTATAAATGTTCTCGTTAAAAAACAATCCATTTCAAATGGAGTCTTCTTATTTTCTGTAATTGGAAAACTTTGACTGTTTCTCAACTTCACGTTTTTGAAGATCCTCAGGCAAGAAGATTCTCATCCTATATAAATCACAAATCATTGGTAAATATACACTTATCTCATTGCTTCTGTAGCATCAGCATTTTCTTCACAAAGGGTGCTTTAACCTATGTGACAGCAAGGCATTTTCAGGAAGGTAGTTTGCCTGTGGCGTGTGTCAGGTTCTCTCCATTGCCTGGTCCCTATATGGTACATATTTTCAAAAAGGATGATGGTGGTGTGGGTTGTGTTGGCTACCAAAGAAATCTCTTTTCTATTTGGTGGCAGAGAGTCTGTCCCAGCATAAAATGATAGAATAATTTGTGCTGAAAGGACCTTTAAAGATCATTTAGTCCAACCCCACTGCTGTGAGTATGGACATCTCCCACCAGATGAATATTTTCAGGGATAGAAGCATATTACTGGTATTTCTTGCCAAAGGAACCTGTAACACAAAGTTGTCTGTGAATAAAAGAAATAGGAATATTCTTGCAATGTGGCTCTTCTGCTTCTAGGAACATGACAGCAAATGTGTAAAAATGGTTTGAGTGGCACAGAACTTAAACAGCTTTTTAAAAATCCACCTCAATTTAAAATTGAAAAATATCCAATATTGCATAAGCTTGAAAATTTTGGACAGATAGGAATTTAGCAAAGTGGTTCCCATGCCAGTAGGAGATATGTAGCAGAGAAGGGTCTGTGAAAGTTTTCAGAGGATGATGGTGCAGAGGCAGATTGCTTTGCAGGGCCAGCTCCTGACTCCACTGCAGGAGAGGTTTGTGTAGCACAGCCTGGGTGGACTCTGTGCAGCAGGGTTCCTTGCTGGGCTTCATCACTGGGGCTTTCTAGCCTGAAAAGTTTCAGCCTCTGCATTTCCTACAAAAATGTGGGAGCATTTGGGGAGTTACTGAGTGCAATACAATTGTGTGGCCTCACTTGTCTTGAAATGTGAATTGTTCTATGACTAATGAAATCTCTTAAATTCCTGTAAATAAAAGATGGGAACAGATTTGCTGGTGGAAAGCTCAGCAGTTCCCCTCAGCCTCAGACAGCAGCCATTTGCTTGCATTACTCTCATAGATTTGTAAATGTTGCAGAACAGGAGGGGTTTAAATTTTCATGCTTTAATGTGAGGCTGTGGCTGTACTAGGGTGGGGGACTGGCTGGGAGCTTGCACACCAACCTGGGGGATTGATAAAAACCTACAGGAGGGATAGGGTAGGAGCTTTTCTGGGGTGTCATTTGAGTTCATTATCTGTGTAGATGGAAATGTCTCCCTAGGTAGAAACAGAAACCTCTTGACTAAAACATTGGAGTGAAGATTTCTGTTTGAGCAGAGCCATGAGACAAAATGGTGGTGATCTAAGTTTTCTCAATCCATTCAAAAAAAAAAAAAAAAAGGAAAAAAAAAAAAAGGTCTAATTGGTCATATTTTGTTTTCTTTTCACTGTTAGGAAACCCTTTGGTCCCTTTGGTTACAAATCTCAGACCCAGCAGAGAAATACCCTTTATATGTTCTGGCCAAGCCTCTCTTGGGAATGGAGTACTAAGCCCTCAGATAGTTCAGGTGGTGTTTTCCTGTATTAAATTACTTTAAAGCTACCCATTGCAGGTTGTGCTGGGCTGGCCAGCCTTAAGCCCATCCACGTGCATTCCTTTAAGCAATTCAGAAAAATCCCCAGGCTTGTAAGAGAAGCCCTACATATTTCATATCTTGCTGGGATGGCATAAGCCCTTACAATTTGAAGTAAGTGTGTTTGTTTGATGACAACATTTGCTGTGGTCAGAATATTACAGCAGCTGTGAGCACCTGACTCTTTCAGGGTATTCTGTCTTATCATATGATTGGACCTTTGTGAGCTAAGAAATAATTTCCCCATTGACTATCTGGATTTTTTTTTTGCAGTTTTCTTTCCTACATTGCTCACATTGGGCATATAAATCACACAGCCAAAGTGCTTGTGGAGCAGACTTGCTTTTGGGTTTGTGAAGATATGAAATATGTAGCTTGCATTTTGCAGTCATAGCAATCCAAAAGAAAGTGTACATGCTTTTTGGAAAGCATCTTGAAGGTATTTTTCAATATCTTAATTTTTATGTGTCTCGCTTGAGGGATTTTTGGAGAATTTCTGCTCTGAAAAAATTTATTTGAGTAAGCAACAGGTTATGAATATTCAAGCAGCTGCAGTCAGTAGTGAGTCCAGAGGCAAGGAGAGCTGCCAGACCTGATGTGTGGGAAAGAACTGACACATTGGAAGCACTTATTAGCAGCATTTGAAATGAGAGGTCCAAGACCACCCTGTTCTTTTTAAGGAGGACTTACCACCCTTAATCCAGTCACCAGGATCTGTCTTGCTCTCTTTGGCAGTCATGGCTGTGCAGGCATTCCCTGGTTGTAGGGCTTGCACTTGCACCTCCTGCATGGGCAAAAATGATGTTTTTTTCCCCTGTGTATGCAGTAGTGGAAGGAGAACTGCTCTAAAACCATTTTGTTTGCTTTGGTGATGATGGGTGACACTCTCACACAGAAATGGTGCTAACTGAGGGCAAAGCTCCACCAAGGTGGCAGTAGAGGATGCAGGGTCCCCTGCCAAGGTAGGTACCGCTTTTTCAGGCCTCCTAAAGAGTGATACACAAGGGGATGCACATTTTGGTTTGCTGCAGTTGTGTTCAGTGATGTGTCAAAGCCCTGTGGGGTCACTGCTGGCTCTCTACTCCCACCTGTGAATATTTTGGCATGGCACTTGCTCAGGGAATTCTCCAGGATTTGGCCTGCTATTCACAATTCTGAAATGATGGTTGCTCACAAATCCTTTTTAATAGTTATAGTGACTTATGTGTGTTCAATCTCAAACCTGTTTGCTTGGGAGTTAGGCAGCTGGGATGAATTGCACCCAAAAATGATTTGGCATGCACAAAATGTGTTCTCTGCTCCTGCTGGCTGCCTGAGAGCTGTGTTTAATATGCACCAGTGCAGTGAGCACAGCTCTTGGGGGCCAAGACTGCTTTGCTATGACCATTACGACACTGCACACCTGAGCATGCAAAAGAAAAAAACCCTGAAAATGCACTGCCTGTCATGTCTTATTGCTTAATGATGTAGCCAGAAGCAGACCTGGCATTAAGGCCATTCTTTGCTCCCAGTGGGGAGCACATCTTTAATCCCATCAGAGCAGATGCATTTAGAAACTGCAAACAGAGCCTGCTCAGAGCTGTCACTTCGCTCCCTTAATGAGTCCATTCTTCAATCAAGGTAGTTTCTGCTCTGGGAGCTCAATGATAATGTTTAAATGTGGGATATTTATAGTGTTAGTGCCAGGCTCTTAACAGCCTAATGGCTGAAGCCAGGCAGCTCTGCCTTCAAAGGCTGGGTCAGATGGGGAGGGGGAGAGGTGAGCACTCTGGAGGGCTTTGGCTGAGCTTGAAATTTTAGCTTTCTTCAAAACAGGGGTCTGGAAAAGCTGATACCTTATTAATTCGCCCCTTTTCTGGACAGTCCACTGCTTAACAAGTCATGCCATGAGAGGAGAAGGGGAGGAAAATAAAGAGTGTGAAAATTAGTGCAAGCTCAGTGCTGCTCTTGCAGCAAGGACTGCAGCATTGTGCTGATGGTGCTGGGACTCACCTGCCTCTGTCAGCAGCTCTGCCAGCTCCATTTGCTTTGCTTAGCCTGGCTTTGCCTGTCCTGATTTGCCTGGACTATTCCTTTAAAGTAATGGGACTGGGCTGTGGCAGAAGTTTTGGACTGGTGGCATTCTGTGCTTTGGGAAAAGTCACTTTTCTATAACAGCATCTTTTTTCCCCCCACACTTCTCCTATTACTTAAACTCTTCAATTTTCAGGAAGTATTTAGGACTAGACAACATAGCAAGTGGGTGTGTGCTAATACTGCATTTTGAGCCTGAACTGGATCTGTTGTGTCAAGTTTTCCTGCTTTTTCTGTCAAAACTCTCAGGATCTGAAACTCTGATTGACATCCAAATTCAGGCCCTGCTAATTATGGATTTTTCTCAGGTCAGTGGAAAGATGGAAGAGCTTTCTTCAATCTGTAAGATGTGAAAATGCACTTGACCTGGCCAGAGGGTTTCCATAGCCTTCTTCTGAGGCTGCTTGGATTTTCAGGATAATAAAGGGCATTGCCCCAGCTCTCTGCAAGTCTTGGCACTCAGTCCACCTTGCACACTCACCTCCTATTTTGCAAGTTGTCAAATGCCTGCTTGCATGCTAAGAAGAAGTTGCTGTACAGCTTTCAGATAAAATATTTATGAGTGGTGGAAAAATATTACTAAAAGCATCCAACCGTGGCTGTGCAAAGAGGGGAGTTAGAGCTTTACCAACACCCAGCCTTTCTCAGCAAGGAAAAGCTCTGCCAGTTGTCTTTCCTGCCACCACAAGCACTTTGAAACCAGAGTCCAGACTTGCAGAACAGGTAGTTTTGAGGATCCTGCCCTCATCTTTGTTTTAGTTATCACACTGTCGTGTTGCTAAAATAACTCTGTGTGGTTTTGGAGGAAGGTCATTGGATCAGTAACAAGTTCCCCTCTGGAGCTGTGACAAACTTGCAAGTGCCTGGGAGAGATTTTGTGCGTGTTTTACCTTCGTGCACTTACTGCTTCTGCCATAAAAGTGCTTATTTTTTGTTGAAAAATACATTTTCTCAGGCTTCGTCATCTTAAAAAATAATTGTGTTCAAAGTAGCATCACATCAAAATTGCCTTTACTCCACAGCCTCACACTTCAATTCTGCTCCTCTTCCTGCTTTGAGAAAGCTTTGCTGTTCCTCATGCCGCAAATATATGACTCAGAGGAAAAAAAATCATAAACCCAAATCAAACCAATATATTTTCATAAATGAAACAAGGCTCTGTGGAAGCTTGGCATCGCCACTGATATTGCAGACAAATCTTGTTTATAATAATCAAATAAGCTGTGGATGTTTCTGTGCCAATAAAGGAGGCACTTGGGAGAACAGGGCACTGCAAGCACCACCTGTGTCTGCTCCTACCTGAGATGGGCTATTTTGGAGTCTAAATAAGTGTCTAGCACACTGCAGCTGAAGCACTGAATTTCAATCCTCAAAGTGCTTATCCTGTGAGGGATATTCTTCATATTGTGGAGATCTGGGTAGGCTTTGGGCTGGGGTTGTTCAGATCAGCCTCATGCACTGTTTATTCCAGGGCTGCTCTTCTCCTCCCATGGGGAAATTCAGACCATGGCTGCTGAGGAAGGCTTGGAGAAGAGTGAGGGTTCTTTCCTTCCTGCAGCTCTGTGTGGCAGAAAATTCCAGTTTTACTCTCGTTCTGTACATCCAATAGGAGTTTTCCTTCCCCTTATACTTTTTTCTCTTTCAGGCTTAAATCTCCTGTTCACCTGGATGAGAAAACCTGAAATCCCTGGAGTTCATGCCCTTGGGGCTCTCACACTCCAAGCACTAGTGCTCCCCACCACCTCCGAGTTTTGGAGTTCCTGCTGCCAGATGAATTAAGCAGAAGTGTAGTTCCTAATGCTTTATAAGTCAGTGAGCACCAAGGCAGGAAAAACAAAGAACAGGAGCTTCTTTTTAGTCCCTGAAAAGTTAATTATTATACTGTGTAAAAGGCCACTCATTTCAAGGCCTGACATGTGAGTTTCCCTTTGTTAATTGAGAGCCAAGGGACAACCATTGCACCCGAAGTTTGAGTCCAAGTCTTTATGCATTTATTTACTATTGTTTCACTGGCTGTTAAACTATTTGCTGGTACTCATCCCAAATTCATGAAGTGCTATAAATACTCACAGAGAAAAACTTCATTATTTTTTCATAAAGGACAAGAAATACACTTGGGAGGTTCAGTTTAGTAGTCATGCTTATAAACAACTGAGGCTTGCTGGGTTCCCATTAAAATCTTGTCAGGTGGCACCTATGTTCTGAGCCCTGGGTGGCCTATTCCAAGTGTAAAATGAAAAAGTTAAACATTTTTAATTAGACACATTCCTGTATGTGAGAGACACAACCACCCTCTGATGGTGTACTTCATAAATTCTCTAAAGATGGTGGAAAATTGTCACTGCTTATTGCCACCTGCCAAGATTCATGTTCGATTTTTAACCCCCAGGTCTTCTTTTAGGTCCCTTCATGCTGCCAAATAAAATTATTTTGGTGTGAGTAGGAATGGAATTCTGCCCATTTGTTAAGAGATCATTTTGGTGGACTCTCAAACTCAGTGCTTAGGTATCTTTAAAATGTGACAATCTCTCCTTCAGATCATAACAAACTTGTGCTGATGGAAAAAAGGGGGTTTTGTTCCTTGCTTGTGGTGTCCTGGCTCAAGACCTGCTGTGGTGATGGGGGGCACTGCTGTTACCCTTAATAGATTTTACTTCAGATATTATCTGGCTCAAGCTTTCACATTATTATTACTGCACTCATTATACCCACTTAAGTGATATTTTAAACTTTGCTCTGAGTCACCAAGTAGGTTTTCTCCCTTCCCACTCATTTGTAATATTTTCTAGATATTCGCCCAGGTTAATACTCATTAATTTAGGTAGCAAAATTAATAATCCCCTGATAAAACACTCCAGTTTAAATAACTCCTTAGGCAGATGTCATGGGTGAGTCATAATGTATTCCCACCACTTTGAGAAGAATATTCACAGTGTCATATCCAGAAACATCAAATTATCTCCTGAATATTTAGAAATGAGTGTATATTTGGTAACTAGAGAGAAGAGATATAAATGCATGCTCCAAAATGCTATTACTGTAGTGATATTTATTAGGTGTTTTTATTTGTTGGCTGCAATATAGTAGTTTAAACAGATCTGACTTATTTTCAAAAGTCAAATGGATAAGACACTCTAAAGGGAATGCTGGTAAGCATTTTCTAAACTAATTTTCTTGCAGGCTGGAAGAACATTGATATATCCCTCAGCCATCCCTTTTATAGCTTGGTCTGCACAGGTCTGCACTGAGCTTGGCTTCAAAATTAGGCAGTCTGGGGGAGCAGAAGTAAATGTGCTGCTCTGTCACTGTCCCATTACCAGTTTTCAGGAATGCCAATGCCTTGGCTTTTCTAGGTCGTGTGATTTAACACTAAATGGCAACTAAATACCACACAAATGCTCACTCCCACCTGCCCTGCTGGCATGGAGAGGAAAATCAGGAGAAATAGTTTAAAAAAAACCCCTCATACTCCTGGACTGAGATAAAAACAGTTTGATAACAAAACACAGTAAAATATATTCATATTAATGATAACAAAAATAATAGTTGTAAAGATAAAAAAGAAAATAAATTAAACCAAAGACAGACAAGTGATGCACAATGCAATTGCCCATCACCCACTGACTGATGCCAAGTCTGTCCCCAACCACCAGCCATCACCTCCTGGCCAACTGCTCCCAGTTTACACACTGGGCATGGCCTTCTGTGGTTTGGAATATCCTTTTGGCCAGTTTGGGTCAGCTGTCCTGGCTGTGCCCCCTCCTGCATCTTCTCCCTCCCACTGCATGGGAAACTGATGTCCTTGACTCGGGGTAAGCACTGCTCAACAACATCTAAAACCTCAGTGTGCTGCCAGCATCACTGTCATACTAAATCCAGGTTCTAGCTACTAGGAAGAAAGTGAATTCTATCCCAGCTGAAACCAGGACACTTGGTTTTAGTAACTAGTGTGGTGAAGCAACAGGAATGAATCTGGAGGCTACGGTGTCATCTTGGTAGCTGCTTGTCTATGGCAGCAATAAATGCATGCCAATAAACACCTCTCCTGCAAAGAGCCTGCTACATTCCCTCCCTCAGAGAAGAGGGAACCAGGGATTGCTGGGGTTTGTCCAAACCCTCCAAGAGTGTGGCTTTAGCTGCCTGTTTGCTCAGTCTGCAGCCCACTGACAAGGAGGGACACTGCTGCTGGATCATGGCCAGTGGATCCCTCCATTGAGCTTTTGCCATGTCAGCTTCTGCTTGTGGAAACCTCCATCTGCAGGTTTGCAGAATGTGATGTCTAAGGACAGATTGGCACTGAGAGCCAGGCAGGGCCCTGCCAGGCTGCTGACAGGTGGAGAGCATCAGCAGCAACCTGCATGTGCCAACGTTTGGAAATCAAAATCAATTTTTATCTAAACCACCAATCTAGAGTCTAAATGTTCCCACCTGGGCTGGCACAGGAACTGAAGGTTTTGTCATTTTGCTTGTCACTCTCAGTTAATAGGCAAGGTAGTGCAAAAGGTCCTTGGGTGAGGGTCATTAAAGGACATGGATTGTCACCTAGCCAGGTGTGGTGGTGTGGTTGGAAATAGAGGCATCAAAAACGTGGTTCTGATGTCCTGTGGGGTACACCAGCACAGCACACTCCAAGGCAAAGGCTCAGATCAGCACCCTTCAGCTACACCAATACAAGGGAGGAGAAGCAGGGAAGTCCTACAAATCCTGTGGGCACTGCAGTCCAGGAGGGATGTGAGCAGTGAGACATGGTCTAGGTGGGAAACGTGGTGCTGATGGTGGACAGAGGAAGTGAACTTTCTGTATGGGAAGATGGAAAGGATGGGGTTTCCTGAAAACAGAAAACCAAAGGAGAACAGTCCTCAATTGTGTGAAGTGTGTAAGTAGCTTCAAAGAGTGGGGGAATAATCTGTTCAAGTACATGGTGGGTAGAATCAGTAATAATGCATTTAAATTAAAACAAGGGAGGTTTAAATTAGCATAAGAATTTTGTCTCTAAGTATAGCAAGAAAACTGGAATAGGAGGTAGAGCCACTGTTATTCAACCTGTCCCTAAATTCTTCAAACAAAATCAGTCAAGGATGGCTCAGGCAGAGCTACACTTAAAATTTTTTTCCTCAGCCTTATTTTTCGATGGGGGTTGGCAGGGGAGCAACAAAGTATTTTTATCTGGTTTTGTTTTCCTCTTTAAGAGTGAGTTTCAGCTCTGCTACCTTATTCTTCCTCAAATCATCTCTATTTTGGTGGGGTCATCTGATATGACAGCCTTCAACTGAGCAAAGGATTTATTTATTTAGGATAAAACTGTAAATTTGGGCACTCTACTTTGATTTTTGGCAACCACTGTCTAAATCTTCTCCCAGAAGAAGTGGAAAAAAATGACATTATATTTTTCTTGATTCTGTGACAGTCTTCTGTGTCACCTTGGGCAACTCTCTAATACACCCCAGAACATCCAGGTGAAGACAGTAATCTCTATCCTACAGAGAAAAGAGCAGATTGTACTTTTTTAGTGGCAAGGACTATTTCTTCTCTGTGCTGCTCCCATTATGTGGAGTCACCCTCTAAATCTCCCTGCGACTGCAATAGGCAGTAATCTTCCTTTGTCAAAATCTGAGATCACCCATGTCACACAAATACAAAAAGCTCCCAGACAACACTTCCTAGATGAAACCCTGTAATAAGGTGTTTAAAGAGTTCAGGAAAAAAAAAAAGCAAAAAAAAAAGCTCACTACTAACACAGATATGCTCAGCCCGAGGTTCTGTGTCTCCAGGACAGGTGTGTGCTGGTGAGATCTTGTCAGGGATTTTGGGGTGCCAAAGCCTGCTGGCCTTGCAGAGCTGAGCTCTGCAGTCATTAGCAGAGTTGGGAGTCATTAGCAGCTCTTTGCTTTTGGGAAGCTCAGTCCCCTGAATGGGACATGACACCACTGCAGGGAGGTTGCACTTCTGAAAAGCAAGGGGTTTATAATTCTTGAGGTTCTTATAGGGGAGAAGGAAGTCCTTTAGGCTCAGAAAATGAGACAATATTTTTCTTCATTGCTGTCCTAAAACTTGTGACTTCTCTTCCCTTGAGAAATTGTTTGTACCTGGTTACTGACTCGTATTTCCTCATGAACATTGCTCCGGGGCACACCAGAACTGTCTCTGGTCATGTCCACGCTGTGAAATGGCTCTGTTAACTCTGCAGGCAACACAGCCATGGTGTTCTTCTAGATGGCAGCATGGCCATGGTGTTCTTCTAGATGGCAACATGGCCGTGGTGTTCTAGATGTCAACATGGCCATGGTGTTCTTCTAGATGTCAACATGGCCATGGTGTTCTAGATGGCAACATGGCCATGGTGTTCTTCTAGATGGCAACACGGTCATGGTGTTCTAGATGGCAACATGGCCATGGTGTTCTTCTAGATGGCAACATGGCCATGGTGTTCTTCTAGATGTCAACATGGCCATGGTGTTCTTCTAGATGGCAACATGGCCATGGTGTTCTAGATGGCAACACGGCCATGGTGTTCTAGATGGCAACATGGTCATAGTGTTCTTCTAGATGTCAACATGGCCATGGTGTTCTTCTGAAGGCCCCTGAGGAGTCTCTGCTGGCAGCCTTCACTCAGGTGGGGATGTTCTGCTTTTTGGAATGGCAGCGTCCCAATCTTACTCAATTTCTCTTGGTGCGGTCCTTAGGGTTTTATAGCCTCTCATGCAGGTTTTTTCTGCTTGCTTGGGTTACTGCTATCATCACAGCAACCTGCTTTCTGTGTTCCTCTCCTGCCCTTTCCTTGCACACCATCAGCATGCAGACTATGGGAGCTCACCAACAATTTTCCAGGGAAGAAGAACCAGATTTTTAACTAAGTATCAAAACAGTCCCAGGGTCTGAAAGCCGGGGCCCTTCAGAAACTGAAGTAGAAGATATCTTTTAAAACACAGACTCGTTAGGCTTGATTCAAAATTCTCCATGTCTTGAAAAGTGGCAGTGGGAACAGCTTTTTAGCCTGGAGAAGTGTTGGTCTGAGCCTGACTTTGTAGTGTCAGTTTGTGCATGGTGTTAGCATCTGTTTTCCCTGGCACTGAAGCTTGAGCAGTGAGGAAGCTGAGGTGGGGAAAATGCAGAAAGCAGGATGGGCTGAGCCCCTACAGACAGGCACTGAAGTATTTATCATCTTAGCTGGTCTGTCATTGTGCAAATCCATGAAATCCTGTGACATTTCAACAAGCTTACAAATAATTTCTTCCTTTCAGAATTCAAACCCCCATGACTCTTTTGTTCTAATCTCTTTTCCATCACCAGGCAAACTCCAGGACTTTTCCCTGGGCACATTAGAAGGTGGCACTTGGCTCTTCACCTGTTTAAAGAGGAAACAAAAAAGAACACACCTTCTGCAGGGGAGGAAAAATCCACCTGGCATTGACAATAGCAGAGAAGTAAAATTTTGCATGGAGAACAGGCACATTAAAGGTGAGACCTCTTTGGGGAATGGTGACATTTCAGTGGGACTGTGCAGAGACAATGGTGCTTTTAGAGACAAGATTCAAAGAGGAGCAGAAGAGTGAGAGACTGAAGCATTCCTGGATTTGCCTGTGGAACCAGCTTCAAGAAAAGACCATCTGAGGCAGTGGTTTAATAACCACAAGAGAAGCTGCAAAACCTTTGATTTAAAGCTGTTCTGCTTGAATGCTATTGCTATCAGGCACCCTTTAACAGCACTGAAAGCTTTGCCAGGGAAAAAAGGCAAGGAGCCTGTATAAATAGTACAGCAGTTTGACTGTATAGCTCTCAGTGCATGGAAAAGTTTTAGATACCATGATAGCAGCAGCAGCAAAAAGCATGAAGTTTGATAATTTCATGTCTTCTCCCTCTGATCCCTGATATTTGTGTGCTGAGCAAGGAGCTAAAGCACTTGTGGTTTCTCGAGGTATCCCAGATTTCATTCAATGTCTACTTTGGTCTGGCAGTCCCCTGTGTGGAGAGTTTTCCATTTCACATCCTGCTCTGCACGTGAGAGAGGTGTGTGTCTGTCTGGAGGGATTGGATCCCATCTTGTAACACTTGCAAAAATGCTTATCATGCTGTGGGACAAAGCACAAGGAGCTGAAGTGAGAAGCGACAATCTGCTCTGTGCAGCAGGGAAGCACTTGGCAAAGATGCAATTTAGAACGGAAAGGGTTGCCAAGGTGGTTTTTTTTTTGTTTTTTTTTTTTTTTTTTAAGTTGTTCTGCTGACTTTTGCAGAAATGTAACCTGGGAGATTGTAGGATGGCTCCTCTGAAACAGATTTCTGTAGGAAGTGGGGTGTAAAAGAACAAGATATAGTGGGGCAAATCCCCAGCTTCCCAAAAGTCACTTTAAGTTTGTAGTCAAAGTCAAGAAAATCTGAGATGACCATAATTGCAAATGATAGTTCAGTAATTAACAAATTATTTTAAATTCTTGATGGGGAATGGGGAGTTTAAAGTATGCCTGGATAGCTACTCCTGTAAACAGGGACTACAAAAAGCCCCAGACTGGTATAAAACCAATTATATAACTCAAATATAAAACAAACAAGCAAATAAATATATACAAAGTCAGAGATACATATAACCCAAAACACCTGCCCAATCCCTGGGAGTGTTCAAGACCAGGTTAGGTTAGATGGAGCTCTGAGCAACCTGGTCTAGTGGAAGGTTTGGTGCCCGTGACAGGGGTCTGGAACTGGATGATCTTAATGGTCCTCAAGCCATTCTAGAATTCTGTAATTTGAAATGGAAAAAAAAAAGTGGAAATTTACAGTTTAGCAGGAAGTTGCATCCAAGAGCCAAAAAGTGTCTAGAAGGCTCCAGGCTAATTTCTCTTTATTTTGGTGGGATGCTTAGTTTCAGTTTGGATTTGACCTTGAAAGTCAGGCTGTTTAAATTGGCTTGCAGGTTAATGATGCGAATGTTGGGGCACAGGGAGGGTTAGGGGCTCCCCAGGATGGCAGGACAAGCCATCACAGCCAGGACCTGTCCCAGCACCTCACCAGGGAGCACAGCACCGGGTACCCAGTGATGGGGACGGGAATGACAAGCCAAGGCCAAGTCACCAGTCTCAGAGGGGATGTGGGTGCAGGATCAGCAGGGCATGGGCAGACACAGGCATGGAATGACTGCTGCCACTCTGCTTTTTCTCATGAATTAGGAGCTGATGGTATCTTCTGTATTCACATGAACACCAGATAAATTGTCCTGCAGCACTCTGTGCACTCCTGTCCCTGTGGGAGGGGTATTCCCAGAGCAGGGGGAGTGTCACACACAGGAGGTTTTGCAGGCAGATCTCACCATGAGAAGTTTTCACATCTTCAGACAGTTTGGACACTACAAGAAAACAGTTTCTGTGACAAAGACATAACAGAGAAAGTTTCTCGCTTTGCACAGGGAACAGATTCAAATATACATTTTATTTTAAATGCATATTTCAATTCACTTCAGGATCTTTCTCTTCAGTTAATCTTTCTGTCCCTGCTTATCTTCCAGATTTGTGTAATATTTGGGGTTCCAGTGGTGCTCAGAAAAGTTTTCTAATTGCTCCTGGATAGGCAATTTCCTTTTTTGCAGGTTGGTTGAATTCTGTTTGATAATTACTCCCACATCACTTGTCTAAATGAAATAATCATCTGACCAACTGCAAGTTGCTTGCAATGGCAAAGTAGCTAATTAGAAAACATTCATTTTGCAGTGCTCTGTTGGATCTGCATCCTTGCTTAGTGCACATTGCTGTGCACACATTGCTGGGCTTTGCTGACCTGCTGTCCAGCCAGCAAAAGCCAGGTCACTTCTTTCTGAATTTCAGATTCACAAAGTTTAGGCAAGTCTCTGTGAGCTGAAGCCTTGAACTTTCATAAAAGTGAATCCTCAGAGCCTGTGGCAGAGCTGTGTGAATCTGCCCATTGTAAATAAGGGAACAGAAGGCAGGGTTTGGATATTATGAGGGGTATAGCCCAGCAATTGTTATGGGTTTCTGCATTTAGGAAAAGAAAGAAAAATCACTAATGGATTTTATTCTCTGTTGCACAGTGTGCTACCAATAAAAAAAAAAAGTCTCAAGCAGATTGTATACCATTAAAAGCAAAGGAATAAAAGGAAATGAGTGTCAGAGCAGAACTTGTTAAAGGAAAACAAGAGGAGAAACCAGATCCCTGCTTAACAAATCCTTGGGATTTGTTCTGAGTCAAGCATGCAATACTTGCTTTTAACCAGCTCTCCCAGTCAAACCTGGGAATCATCTGGGGCTCTCTCTGGATTCAGAATATCAGACCCTGTGAGTACAAAATATATTTAAACATTTAAGATTTCTCCTGGTGCTTGCCTTAGCCAGAAAAATGGGCTGTGCTTAGAGGGTATTAAGCATGAATATAAATTATCTGCATATCTCTTCAAAAGGCAATTCAGTGAGAAACAAATTATATTCAAGCCCTTTGAAATTCCAAGTTCTAAGCTGGTTAGAAGTTGCTGGTGTGCCTTGCCTGGGAGAAGGACTGAAATGGAAGATCCCTCTCACTCTCACTTTCCCTTTTCTGAGGGATCCTAATGTGAGAGTGAAAAATAAATGCCATGATGACTGTCACGGAAGACAGAGCATCTGAGCAGAGATTGATACATTTGTTTTCTCATTTCCATTCCTAGAGTTCTGTTCAACAAGCACTGCATGGAATTAATTCCTCCCAGAAGTTTCTTTTTTTTTTTTTTTTTTTTTAATGAATGATAATTTTACATACTACAGCATTAAGTGTCACTGCATCATTCCTTGCACACAGACTATAAAATTCCTGTGGCTTTTGTCACAGGCTGTGCACTCAGAGTTGTCATACTCTGTTCTTAATGGTTCAGAATTGTATGAAATAATATCTTAGTAAATTTGACCCATGTTATTTTTGCCCTTCACACCTCTCCTAATTCACACAGGACAGATACTCTAATAAAGCTGAATACTTTGATGTGTTTATCTACTTTGCACGACAGATTTATCCAAGTGTAAAGTGTTAAAGGACCCATTTTTCAGTTAGCAGCTCCTGAGCTGGGGCTCACTCTGGGCTACACGAGGGTCCTTTCCAATTTATAGCACAATTTCATTCAGTCAGGTGATGGCAGAGATGCACATTCTTATTTAAAATAAGATAAATACATAATTCTAAGAACATGAGGGAGGCCTGTGAAAACAGCTGACCTGCATGTGGAAATTGTCATGTCCAGCACAATGCCAATAATGACAATGATGTCCCCATCCCTGGAAGTGTTCCAGGTCAGGTTGGATGAGACTTGGAGCAACCTGGTCTAGTGCAAGGTGTCCCTGCTCATGGCACGGGGGTGGAACTGGATGAACTTTAAGGTCCCTTCCAACCCAAACCACTCTATCATTTTATGATTCCATGATTATCACAGCTAAGTAAAGGTGAGTATGAAACACCAAAAGCCTTGTACAGCAAACACACCACTTGTAGCCTTGATATCATCAAGAAACCATAATAAATGTGTGAGCAAACACACAAGTTTGCAAGTCTATCACAGCTCAAATTTCTGTCTATTAAGAGAAATCAGCTGCTGAAGTGAACTTAATAGTTCCTGCCAGCCATTGCAAGGCAAGAAGAAACCTCTTCTGGTGAGAAGAGATTCTCTGTCTTAGAGTGATTTCTGCTTAAATTGCATCTGTGTCAAAAATATGTGCAGTGGAACCATTGCTTCTCTTGTCAATTTAAACTGATCTACATGAAAATTGTAGGGAAAACAAGACAACAGCAGCATTTCAGTTCTTTCCCTTAAAAATGAAAAAAAAAAAAAAGATTAAACAGGGAAAATTTTACAGGAAGGATGATACTTGGTAATGGAATGAAAGGTTACATTCTCAAAGACAAGACAAGCTGCTTAAATTCTCTACCTTCATATGCATCTTCAGTAATGCATTCTGGAGGGCAACAAGCCCAAATGTAAGAAGTGCAGAGAGAAGGATATAATTTCTAAGCAAAAGAAACACAATGATTAACAAAAGAGATTGTAGGTTTGGGGTTTTTTTAACAGCAGCTCCAGTTTCTGATCAATTCTTAATTTGATTTTGAAGCATACAGGTTATGGTAATTTCATATGCTGATGCATATAACAATTTATTGATTAAAGCATTTGGTTTATAAAGCCTTTCCTCTCTTTCAAAATATTGATCAGCTGCACTATTCTAGACTCAATGGCTGTGCCCCACTGCATGGTAAATCAACCACACAAACCACACAGGGCCATTGAACTCCACATTTGCATTGCTCCAGATCCAGACAACTCTGCTGAAAAGCAAAACAAGAGAATCAGCAGCAAACCAACCCAAGAATCCTCCCAGGTGATCCTTTCTTTGTTCCTCCCAGCTGCAGAATGAGAGCCAGCTACCAATCATCCCTTCTGTAATCAGCCTTGAAGTACAGCATGGAAAAATGAACACCCCAGCAGCCCAAGCTCTGTTTGGAAACTTGAACAGAAGACTTTAAAGAAATAAAAACCAGAATTCCCACCCATGAAAAAAAAAAAAAAATTTAAAATCCAGAAGTTGAAAAAAAGCAAGCTAAAACACAGATATCAAAGCTCAGTTTAGAAATACCTGATCTGAAAGAAAGCCCAGATAAACAAACACCACAGGGCTCATCAAAGTCCCCCCAGAAGAAACAGAAATGAACAAAAGAAAAAAGAGAATGATAAGGTGGAATCCACATAGATGTAATGGGCCACAGAGCAAGAGGATCCATACAGGTAGAAGGATTGGAAATGGCACTGATAAAACAGCACACACGGGAAACAAGACAAAAACAAGCAGAAAACCAAAATTTGGGATATTTGGGATGGGGGAAAATGTCAGTGGAAACTACATGGAACTATGAAAACTTAGAGAGGAGTTTTTAGGGGAAGGTCCAGAAAACATGAAACCTGCTTGCATATCAGATAATGGCTCTGTAAATGAAACTTTTCAGCAATTTTAGTTTGCTGAAACATCCTTTCACATCTCCTTCCAAGATGCCTATGGGTAGGTTGGGAGCTGAAGTTTTTCAGTCAGAGTGTCTTTGTCATGCAGGAACAGAGGAAATGCCTGCTAATCTTTCAAGGAGTGTAAGATCTAAAATTCAATCTAAATTCTTCCCATCTGCAAGGGAGACAGAGCTTCTACAAATACTCTATTTAGAATTTCTGGTTTGGGTTTGTCCTACATTGATATTCATTTTCCAGAATTAAACAGCATTCTTCATTACCAAAAGGCAATGCAACACTAAATATCAAATGAACATTTCAGAATCTGAATCAAAAATGTCATCTCTTCCTGATACGAATCTGCAACAGATTTTGAAATTTTAAATTAAGATGGATCTTTGGAGCATAGAAGCCTGAAGCAAGGAGGGAAAACACCATCTCCTGAAATATCTGTGGGTGACACAGAACATACAGTTAAAATACATTAAACATAAAGCAAAAATTTAGAATTTCTTGCTGTAAGAGATAACTGTCAGAAAGTGACATCAGTTCTAAAATGGAATCTGAAACTTCCCAGAGAAAAAAAATTCAAGTTTTGCTGATGAAGACATCACTCAAAAACCAAAAGAGATGCTTCAGCTGAACTGAGAAACTCTGAAATAGGAATCATAATCATCTTTCTCTGGCTGGAAGAAAGATGAAATTGAAATTTGCAAAAGTCTGGAATCTCCCTAAGAAAAAGGAAAGAGCCTGAATTCTGCTCTCCAGAAGTGGAGCAAGCCCAGCTAAAAATGTCATTGGAAATTGCTGACATTTCTGTGCAAGTTCCAACATCAGAACTTTAAATTTGGTACGTCTCTTGGAGGAGAAGGAGGTGTTGAGAACCCCAAGGAGAAGGAAATCAAATTGAAAGGAAAATAGGAGATAAAAGCTGTCAAAGTTGGGACTGAGGCACTGTGGAGATGTCTTTAAATGCCAAAATACAGAATACCTGCATTAGGCTGGACATCCTTAAAGGCAGAAAAAAAAAGGGTGATGCTGATATTGAAAGAAGTCTGGAAAAGCTTCAGGTAGGTAGGTGATCCTTGTGCCAAAATACAAGTTGGAATAAATATTCATTAAGATACCTTCCATATGCAGCGACCACAATTACAGTTGGAAAAAGAAGTGTTCCAAAATGAGGAGATTACATGAAGAGTTCTGGTGTTAGCTTGCCAGAGATGGGAGAAGATATTTCATTACCTGCAAAGAGAACAGGGATTAGAATGAATATTCCAAACCCAGATATAATCATATGTACAGATACTGCTCATCTTGGTGCTGAAGGACAAAACTGCATAATTCACAATTCACTGTGTTCTCAGCAGAGCTGTAGAAACCAGAAATCAGTGCTTCAGAAAATGACAAAAAAGAGCAGCTTATTCAAAAAAATGTTCTCTGACTCTTCAAGAGCACAAAGTCAAACCACTGGCTATAGAGATCCCCAAAGTAGAAAGACCTACTGAATTAGACAATGCTGGAGTAGAATTTAAATGATCATTAGCTGAAATTAATGCAGGTGGAAAACAAAATATCTAACTATTTGTCTTCCAAAGGAAGAGCTGGACATTTAAAGTCAAGAGGAAGCAATTAAAAACGGAAAAAATTGTGGGTGAAATTAAAATTATAGAAGAAAATAGTCAAGACACTTGATAAAAAAGGCCTGGGTGTGAATGGGCCACAAGAGAGGGATCAGAAGATGCTGCTTATGTTGCAGCAAAGCTGGGAGATGTAATGGTAGACATTTCAGGAGTGAAAAGGGCTGTAAGAAGTGCTAGAGAAGATCCTGAAATAGAATTTCAAGTGGAAAGTGTTGAAAAGGACACGTCTGCGGGAGTGGAAGAGCGTGTAGCAGAGAGAGCACAAAGTATCATCCTTCCTGTAAAACTCTGTCACCCATGGAGAAAACAGGCACTGAAAAATTTTAAGTTGATGAGGCCCCATCCACTGTTCCAGTTTCTCAGGCTCTTGTTATATCTCTAGGAAAAACTGGCCTGATCTTGCTGGAGGAAGAAAAGCACAGTTACTCAAATATTCCTGGACATATTACTCCAAATGAGGATTGCCTTTTATCAATATTCAGTGAAATAAAATACCTGTGTTCTTAACTTTCTAGGAACTAAAAATAAAGCAAACCCCAAACCTGACACTTATGAAACTTTGATGTTACAGCATTTACCATTAAATTCTAAAGTCTCAAGTATATGAATGCGCTGTTCTGTGCACAAATAACTGCATTGATTTGTTTATGTCTGCCTAAAAGGAAACAAACTTCTGTGATTATCTGCTGAAATGTGTGTTTAATGACAGTGCAATTCCTAGACGTGGTGGGAATTGTTCTTAACAGATCTGAGTCTTATCTCCCATTAGGATCCTGAGTTTAATGAATGTGCATATGCAGAAATGCCTATTTTTGCATCCTGCATTGTCTTTCCCCATAGTCTTCTACTTAATAGAAGAAAAGCAAAATAGAAATTGGCTTGTTAACAAAATGTATTTGATTGTAAAACCATCTCTAACTCCATGGATTGCTTATTTCTACACCTTAGAGGTAGGGCTAACTATTTCAATGAGAAATGGTGGCTGCCTGTGTCCATCTGCTCCCTGAAGAAGCTCTTCCCTAAGATTTAGGCATGGGTCCATTATTTGCATAATTTCTCTGACCTTTTTTTTCCTCTTTCCATGTTGTGTCTGATAGATCCAAAATGACCATGTCAGACAGCAATGGCAGACACCAGAACTGAGGAATGGTGTCCCAACCAACCCAGGAAAACAGGCCAGGGAAATGTGAGATGTGTGATGAGGGACATCCCATTCCATCAGCAGTTCCTGTCTGCTTGCGAGGCAATCTACCCTGTGAACTTGCTCAGAAACTCTGCCCCCCAGACAACTTATGGAGCATTTACAAATTTGAGAAGTTTCTACAAAATTTACCCCCTTTATTTTTTTTTTTCTGATTATAGTGCAAATGTAGGTTGGATTTCTCATACAAAGAAAATGCTTCTGTTGGTCAAACACGCCTTAAAAAGATTTTCAAACTGACCCACTACTCACATGTACTTATTGCTGGGCTCTAGGAAAAATCAATCCAGAGATGTTTCCTGAGCATTAATACAGCACAGGGTTAGTTGTTTTTTGTTGGTACAGGATAATAAACCTGTGAAACAGAGCTAATAAAAAGCACCTTGGGGGTGTTTCTATTTTGCAAGACATTTTAATTAGTGAATGAAAGTGTCAAAATGCTGAGCAGAATCTAGAGAGGAGACGAGGCAGGAGAACACTAAAAGCAACTCAGTATGTTCCTTGTGGGTGAATACTCATGAAAAGTCATTGTTATCTGCAGTATGTGCCTTAAAACTCTGCACAAATGACAACATTTATTGGTTTGTAAAGGTGAATATATCAACTCTGCAGGAGCTCAGGGATGGAGGTTGCTGGGGCTGACTGCAGGGAGGGAAGGGACATCAGAGTGGCTGAACATCTGAGTTGTGCTTTGGTCATAGAAAGGGCCTCACCTGGGGAGAGCTCTGAGTTAAAATGTGCATTGAGATCCCTGAATGGCAGAAATGAAAAAAAAAAGGTTGGTTTTGAGGTCAGGTTTGTAGGTGAAGTGAGTCAGTTCTGCAGCTGATATGAAGTGACAATCCTCAGGGGATTCAAGGAACATTTGCCAAACTTGGAGTGATGTTACTGTGCCTTTAAAGGGTATGTGACTTTTACCTGGGAGGTGAAATTTTGTTTTTAAACCTCTGAGTAGAACAAGTTGGACTGATCAAAATTTTGTGGAAGAATGTCTACAGGCTCCTAAAAATCTTACTGGTGATGAATAGCAGTCTTGGAAAAGAAAGAGAGATAGGGATACAAGGGACAAAAAAAGGATTGTTGAAGTTGGCCTTTCATTATTGAGGAATAGTGTCTTTTTAAAAAAGGAAGATGATCTGATCAAGAAAGAGAATAAACATCCATCAGCTGGGGTGAAAATGTTCTGGTAGTGTGCCTGTGTTTTGATGTATCAGTGAAAACACACTAAAATAAACCAAATATTCTGAAACTGAGCTGCTGAACATTGTAAACTCATTCTGTTGAAAACCTCCTGAAATCAAGAAGTAACAGGGTTGGCAGGAGTCCATGTCCCCTTTCAGAATAGCTTCTTCCATCAGGCTGCACCAGAGCTGTCCTCCCTGCCAGGAACACTGGAGTGGAATGTGAGGTGCTGGGTGGAGGAGGGAGAATCAGGTATTGTTTTGGCTGGCAAAAAACCATTGTGGGGTAAATTCCCTGAGCAGGGGCCTATCAAGCTTTTGTTCCAACCTCCCCGCTGCCCACAGCATAACTGATAAAAGCTTTTCCCCATGAAAATAATGGGAAAATTTGTATTGTTCCTGTCTTGATGTGAGGAAAAAAAGCTGCCACTCCCAGTAATGCTGGTGGAAATTGTTAGAGGTCACAGTAGTCACTATCACTGCAGTAAATATGAGCATTCATGCTGCTTTTGCAGCAATAAATACTAATGTTTGCAATGCCACAGTTGGCGTGGTTAGTGAGATCTAATGTGCCCAGCAGAGCTCCCTAAAGGTGAATGACCCTGCAGAATCCATAATAATCTAAGACCTTTCCTTTCTGGTAATTTAGAAGACCAGTCTTGCTCTGCTGCTGCAGCTGTTGGTTTTGAAGTTTTTCATTACCTACAGAGAAATAATGTTTGACACAATGCTGTAGTTATTGAGAACAATAGTTCTATTACACAGTGCACCTAATATATCAAACCCCACATTCCCCTGGATGCAGACAAGGTAATTTTTTGATCTTTTTTCTGAGTCATTCAGGATAGCTACACCATTGGTAGAGACCACCAGAATTACAGCAGACAGGGCAAAAATAATAGAATGGAACTTGTTTGCATATCAAACAGTATTTTTTTTTTTTTTTTTTTGCAGTAGGTTGGCTATTCTGTGACTTTAGCACTGTTGTATCATCTGTTGAAACAGCTGGTACCTGCTGTTGGTCGCGACAGGATGCTGGAAAAAATAATCCTCTAGTTTTGATCCAATTTTCTCTCATTCCTAAAAGCACTCTCTGCTCCAGAATAAATGTGCTCTGTTTTTGCCATTATTCTCCTGTATGAACCTTGAGCAGCAGTAGCTCTGTTTTTCAGGGGAGAAGCCCAGTTCAAGTCAGATGAGAATATATAAGCCAAACATGACAATTCTTGTTGATGGTGATTTAATTCACGATGACATCTCCATACTTCTAATTGCTCTGACTTTCCACCTCTTAGGTGATGGGGAAAGAGTGTACAACATAGCAAAGTATCCACATCCACAAGGAAATTACTTTCATCCAAGTGTTAGACTTTATCAAATAAGTCTGCTGCTGAAACAAAATAAATTCTATCTGTGCTCTAGACTGGAATTCACATACAGATTAGCTGGGGTGAGGGTGGGCATTGGTGGGGCTGGCTCACAATCTCAGTCAGGCTTAAGGCAGAGTAAGACTGTCAGTTTTGTCCTTAAAAGACTGAGTTTCTCATCAAGAAATGCAGTGTGTGTCTAATAAATTACAGATTTATTAAGAATTCCCCTAAGAATACTCAGAACGAGAGGAGAATTAATTCATTATTCATTAGCAAAACTGCTTAGACTGGGGAAGTGTTTGTGATCTGGACTAATGTGGGAAGTGATGGCAGGGTTTAACAAGCTGCCAAACCCCTGCCACCAGGACATCCTCACCTGTCTGCCTGCAGCTTTCTGCAGTTGGCTGGGGATCATTGTATCCCAGCTGCTCCCAGCTCTTTGCTGATATCTTGTCTTTTAAATGGCCTGCAAGGTAGTTTTCTGCAAAGAACAAACTCTCCTTTCTGCTTTGCTGGCCATGTGCTCTCACAGAGCACAGGCACCTGATACTGAGGAATATTCCAGAGCTCAGAGCTTTGTTTTGTGTGGCAGTTATAGCAGCTCCTCCTTGCTGAGACTTTTGTGCTGCATAAGGCATCTCCCACGGTGCTGGAAGCATCTGTTGTCTGGTTTTAATGATATTTTTCATAACACCCCTGTATGCAGCCTTATGCCTGGAGCCCTTCTCTCTGGTCCCTGCTCCCACCATGGCCTGTTTCTTGCTAAAGTGGAATAATCTGCTTGTCAAAGCCACACTAAGCACTCTGAGATAGTTTCTGTCAGTTTGCAGCCCCCTTGCAGGTGCCTGGATGGTTGCCTCTTGTGACCATATATATCTGCATCTATGTATAATTCTATATTACAATATAAGTTCAGGGTCCTCTCTCCTTTTCTAAGTGAAAAATTTTAAGGTGTCATCATCTCTGTTATTTTTTAAATTTGCCACTGCTGGAGGTTTGCCATTTCTATAGCAAAGTCCCATTTTCCCCCTAGAACAAAAAGTTGTTTGGCTTCTTTTTTTTTTTTTTTCCTCCAAAAAGAAACGAAGAAAAAGGTTTCAATTTTCAGGAAACTTTGAACAGTGTCTCCTTGCCCTTTGTTATTTGCCAGTGGAGAGAGATTGTTAGGTCATTTTAGCCCAAAACTCACTCATTTGGATTTCCTAACCCCTCCATTTCTAGAATTTGTCATTGCCTTTGTGCAATTGGTCTAGTCTTTTCTGGTGTCCTGACTTTCCCCAGGGTTTAATAAAACTTAATATTTTCTCAACTTCTTGGATGCCCTCAACAATCACTTTTACAGCACAGGGGTATAATAATAATTTTCAATTCTATTTCAATCCTTTTTTATCTTTCCAGCAGCCAAATGGATACTGTCTTGTGAGAATATTTATATGGAGTTGTTAAGTATATTGAAATCTATTTTGATTCAAAAGTAGGATATCCTTTTGCTGGATATGATTTTCCCAGGCTGTGTGAACACTTGGTCTCTCAGGCCTAAATTATGTGACAATTTATGTCACATGAATGTGTTTAATATTACAAATTAATTTCACTGGGACTGTCCCTGTGTAACTTTTGTTGAATCAAAGCCTTTCTGGTGCTGTGTCCTTCCTTTCATGCAAATCCTCTCTACTATGGGGTCTTCTAGAAATGCCTTTAAGGAGAGGCTCTGCTCAAGGTGTGCTGCAGGACAAGCACCTGCAGAGAGTCTGTCCTGTGTTCCCTGAGCACCAGGGGTGGATCTGTTGGCTCACCTGGGAGCTCTGTGCACCTCAAATTTAATTGACCAGTGATTTATCAGAGTGGGAGGAATGTGTGAGGATTTCTGCTGCAGGAAACTCCTGCTGAGGGCAGGATGCTGCCAGATCACAGAATGCCCGAATGGTTTGGGTTGGAAAGGATCTTGAAGATCATCCACTTCCAACCCTCTGCTGAAAGGTTATAATTTCCCATTTTACATGTGGAAGAGTGTGGCAAGCACATTTCTCTCACTCTCAGGATTTTCATAGAGGTGCACAGAGAGAAAGAAAGATAAAACAATTTCTATTTCTGCTCCTTGTTTTTCCTATGTGGAATGTGTTTGGAGAATTGTTTACCTGGAGTGATTGCTTGGTTGGATTCTGGTGAGGATTGTTTGAGCCCAATGGCCAATCCAACCCACCTGGCGCTGGACTCAGAGAGAGAGGGTCACAAGTTGTGTTAGAGTTACAGTCAGAGAAAGTAGTATGTAGTTTTAGTATCCTCCTTTTATATAGCATATTAATGTATTTTAGCATAGTTATAATAAAGAAATCATTCAGCCTTCTGAATTGAGTCAGACATCCTTATTTCTTCCCATTGGGTTCGCCTGCATTTACAAAAAGGGAGATCCCTGCTCTTTTGTGGTTTAATATGGGAGAGACGAGCAAGTTCCTTGGGCCCTTGGAGGAAGCTGCTTAAACCCTCCATCCCTGAGAGATGGGAGCATTGAGTGAAAAATCTGACCCATGAGTCTTTGTCATCTTCTGACCTTGGGATAGCTTTATGTTGGTTATTTAGGTTGGCTTTCTTCTTTTTTATTTTTTTTCTCTCTACAAGGGGAGTGCATGATAAGGCAGAGGAGAAAGAAAATGTAAATGCAAACACAGACCTCCACAATGGGTTTGGAACAAGTTAGGTGCTGTCTATTAATTAAAAACAGTGTTTGGATTTCTCTTTCTCATGCCTTTTCAAGCTGTGGCTGTTTACACATGCATGGCTATTGCAGCCTCAGAATCACAATGGGTCACTTTAAAGATTAAATTATTATTTTCTGAGTTAAATCTCTCATAGAAATATGGCATCTTCTGGGGCTGCTTTCAGACATCCCTCAGCATTAAAACCTTGAAGTTAGCAAGTTTTTCCAAGTGTGCAAGCAATTCTCTTTTTTCTTTGGATGCTGTTTAAAGTGAGTGCTTAACTTCTGCACCATAGGAGAAGAAGTCTTGTCTCATTAATTTTTAGCCCATTTCTACATCACACACAGGGTAAAAAAAGGGCCCTAGAAAAGGGATTGATAACTTTTCTCCAAATCCAGCCCTCAAGTTTCTGTTTGTTTCTCTATCAGAGAATATAGAATGGTAGATATTGAGCTCCTGCTTTCTCTGTAAAAGCAGGATTATGATTATTATAGGGAAATGACAGTTAGCTGATGAATAGGTAACTTTATCAAGATTGTTTTCATCATGCTGCTATGATGAGGAATAATCTGTAATTAGAAAGCTGTGTTGAAGTTTTTAGCCTGGAATCATTCCACATCTTCTCTGACAGGCAGGTTTATTAATGTCTTAATTTGAGTTTTGCATTTGTCCCTGAGTATGATTATTTGTTATGTTCTCTTTGTCAGTTAGGAGATGACCCAAGACAGGAGTGTGACTTCAGTAAACTTCAGAACTATGAAAAGGTTAAAATCCTTTATCTCCAATTAGGTACATTTTGGAAACCCTTTGGAACTTAAGTAACAGGAGATATTTTTTTTTTAATTAAAAAAAAAATCGGAATCTTGATTAATATTATAAAAAAAAAGGTTAAAATTTATTTGCTACTGCATGTTAAATGTCATCACCAGCAGTGAAAGATTTAAATGCATTTTAGCATCTAAACTGTCACCATCAGCTATCCCACAAGGAGACTTCAAATTTCCTTAGGCAATCATTTGAGATTCCTTGCAAGATTAGGAAAGCAATGCTTTTTCTTGGCTCACATACAAATTTCTTCCTAAAATTTTGCTTTTTCAAAACTATGGCATCTAGAAATCTGTTTTCATGACAGATACTGGACTAGAGCTGCTGTGAAGGCCACAGCAGAGTGAGAACCCAAAATTTCTCTCCAATTGCTCTCAACCTTTGGACAGGGGCTCCTGACAATCCTGCTGGGTGGCAGGTTGCATCTTGCTTCTTTCTGGGGGCTGTGCTGCTCCCTTTCCACTCTCCAACAGTAGATGGGGATGCTCCATTGACAGAACAGATCCTCTCTGCCGCCTCAGGATGTGATGACGAATTAATTGTGCAGTTATTTAGACTTCAGACAGAAATGCAAGTCCCCATCCTGAAGACTCTGATGCTTATCAAGCAACATTCCAGCTTATCTGAGTTCTGTGTGTGTACAGTGAGGCAGAAACATGACAATTTAGAAACTGCAATTTGAAGAAACCCTTGCATTTTTTTTTTTTTTTTGTGTTTGTTTTTGACTCCCATTATTCTGCCTGAAGGAATTGTCTGGTGGATCATGGCTTTAGCTGGGAAGCTGCACTTTTCCCAGGGAGTGTCACCATACATTTTTCAGTGCCACCTGTCTCATCTGTAGCAGTGATTGCTGCCTTCTTGCTGGATATCCTGGAGCAGGGAGTGCCTGGCATCACAGCCCTTTTCCCACTTCAGATGTCATGAACTCCTACTCAGCGTGACAGGCAGAGCTGAGATCAAGATCAGAGGGAGGGACAGAGTGTAAATGGTCATCAGTGTTTGGGAATGAGGGTGTGGATGTGGCTGTGGAGGGCATTCAGCTCTATAACTGGTGTTCACAGACTAAGCTGAAAAGATGTCTTGGGCATGTTTCTGGTGAAGTTGGTGTTGATGCTGACAGGAACCTCTGTGGCTCTGAGGAGCACCTTGGGCTTGCAGCAGCCAACCTGTTCATCAAGCAGCAATGGGGTTTGATAGACAGGGAATTGTCTTCTGTGTTGGGGTTTGCCCCAGGCCCTGAGCTGCTCTCTTGCTTTTCACATGGCCTGGATCCGGAGCCTCTGCACCAGAACAGCAGCGTTTGGTCTTTGCTGATACAGAAAGTCATTTATCTTCTTGTGTCTTGCTGTGCAGAGCAATAAGGGTTTCAAGCAGGCAGGGCTGCTGGTTTCTGGAAAATAAGCAAACAAACTCCACTTTGCAAGATTACCATTTCCTCTTACTATTTTTGGAAGTGTTTATTTTAAAACCCTGAAGTTAATCTCAGGAATGCCAAGCAGCACTTAAAAGGAGGAGGGGTAATGGGCCCTGGGGAGGAGGGAACTAGAGGAGAGCTTATGTCACCCATTTTTCTTCATGTTATTGAGTTTGTTCTTTAATCACAAAAAAACAGTCATTTGGTTCTGAAATAACTGTCATTGCAGTACATCCTTCTCTCTTTTGATTCCTGCCATTTTTGGCAAACACTGCATACAGTACAAAGGCCTTTGCAGAGTTATTAATCATGTTTGGCAGCAAGGCTGCACTAATCTACTGTCTGGAAGCAGGGAAAGTACTAACTTGTGCGTTTTGAGATGCGGTGATTAAAGCTCTTTATACCTTTGTTGCTGCAATGAGAACTGCAGGAAAAAAAGTGGATGACCACAGGAAAAGCAGAGCTCCTCAACCCTTCCCTCCATCCTGTTAATCTGTGCTGTGCCGGGAACAGAGGTGGATTTAAATGAACACTTTCTGTGTTTTGTGGGATATAGTTGGTGCAAAGCACTGGGGAAGTGGTGGTTGTGGTGGTGTAACACAAATTTCACAGCAGGTGGATGGGAAGGGCAAGACTTTGGACACCTTGCCTAAGGGAGCTGGTGATTGAGGAATTGGGAAGGAATAAGAACTTTCCTGGCCTGATTCCCATCACGAATTTCGAAACAAGATTCCCTCTTGAAGGCAAATAACTTGATGGTAAAGGGATCTAAGCCTCTTTCTTTCCCTCCAGCCCAGTGGCTGCATCCCTCATGTCTACATTTGGAATGTGTCAGGCATGGAAAAGTGGTGCCAGTAATTCAGAACTTGGAGGCAGCAGAAAGTGGCTGCATGTGTGTGCTGTACTCTATCAGTCATCAATCACAGGTGCCAGGGGAGCAGTTCACGTGCAAATAAAGTCATCCCTTGGCTCTGAATACCTTCAAGTTTCAGCTGTGGCTGGAGTTAAAGCACAGACATACATCAACGACTCTGCACCTGACAAAGGAATCCTCCCTGTGCAGAAGGAGAAGCTGACAGACAGCTCTGAAATGACCTGCAGTGTTTCAATTCTGGGTGCGGATTTTTGGTCTGACTCTGTGACCCAGCATGCACAGAACAGAAGCCAGATCTGTGTTTACAAATGGATTGTTTATGGCAGACAGACCTGTGGTGATTTTTCACTTTATTGATGGCCAGCACATGGATGCTGTGCAGGTGACAAGGAGCAGAATAGTGGTACAGGATGCTCTTGGACAGGAAAAGTATCATAAGTATGATCCATCCTTCAGTTTTTTATTTTCCTACACTCCTTTTTTCATTCATATACCATGCTTCTGTTAGGCACCTCCTGAGCAGGTGGATTTAAATTGAAGTTTTCCTGTTGCCAAATAATTGAACTGAAAGCCAATGGGGTGTATCACTTCTCATTTAGTGGAAAAAGTGGTAAAGGTGCTTCTGGCTGAGTGTTTGGCTTCTTACCAACAGCAAAGAGTTCCTTAAGGAGTGTCAGCACTTACCTTTTGAGACTTTTTCATACAGTAAGAAATGGCATAGGCAGCAGATTGGCTTTCATGGACTTTGTGGCTTTAAACAGTGTTAATTTACTGTCCTGAAAACATAATAGAACAGTAATGATTCAGTGATGTGCATTGAAAGTCAAAAGAGGTTAAATTCCCTTTTCTGCTGTGAATGATGACGTTGCTTGTGTCACACAACACAAAAATGGGTCTGAGGTACCTCTTGAATTTGGTGTAGAACAGTGAAATTACTGTGTAAAAGAGGTGTAGAGGGGTCCAGTCTTAATCTTAGTAGCTGAAAAACCTATGTAACAGCCAATTTTTAATGACAAAAAAATTTTGAAGTAAGAAATTATTTAATGAAAACAAAAATTGTTTATGAAATCACATTGATTTTGTTTTCCTGCTCAAGATTTCTAAGAGTTTTGGAATCTATTTTGTTTGTATTTCAGATTTTTCTGGGATAGATTCATTATTTCATTTAGTTTTCTCTAGTTTATGTCTTATGCTTTTGTTCTCCAAGTACTTTTTTTGTTTGTACGTTCTTATCCCATTAAACCTGATGGAGAGATTTCATTTTGAGCCAAAAAAATAATTATTTGCAACTTCTGTATCTTCACCTTCTTTCTTTAGAAGTGGTCTAGGCTCCATAGTTCAGGGTGGAAAGACATTCCCTAATTTTGATTTTTTTTTAGTTTTTATTTTTAGTGTTGAATTTGTTTTTTCATCTGTGCCTCCCTGTTATCCTGAATATCATGAGGGGTCACTGTGTGGATTTTTTGTATTTATTTTCAACTTTTGTTGAGGTTGGGACTGAAGGCACTTGAGACAGTGTTTTAAGTTTGGACTTAGGTGTTTACTATTTCTTATTAGTGAAACAGCCTCACAGCCATGAGTTTTGTAGTTTTTTATTAGTAAGGCACAAAATATCTAACTATATCTTATTACAAGGTCTTTTAAAACTAAACTATTTAATTAAGAAATAATACTTAGATTATTTTCATTTTTAACTGAATAGCTAATCCCTTGAAACTTGTAATGTGGATTTTTTTGTCCAATTACTAAACATTACTCAAACTTAAGAAGGAAGAAGGTGGAGAAGGAAGAAGAAGGTGAGGAAGAACAACTTACATCTACTCTAAAGCTTGTATCTTGCTTCATATTTATTTTTATATTCTAAAACTTTAAACTCTAAGTTTTCTACTCTATGATATTGCACAATTTTAACCAACTACACACTCGTCATTTTAGTACTAATAATCAATTTTGGAAGTCTTCTCTACAGCTTTAGGTCAAATGTAGTGTTCTCTTATGAGTTTGTATCTTTTAGTACAGAAAGTTTAAAATCCTGAGCATCTAGGATTCTAACATCACTGGGGATTTGCATTCCAGCCTCTAGATTCAAATTTTCAATTGCTGAGCTTTGGCCTTGGGTTTATTGGTGTTATTGCCCAGACTGGATTTCCCCTGAGGAAATAATAATCTCACACACCAGCAAAATAATCTCACACACCCTTTAGAGCACCAAGGGGGGCTGAAGAGCTGCTTGTGGATGCCATCCCACCCTCCATTCCCATCCCTGGGATACTGGGATGCATCAGCAGGGCCACAGGGCTGCTGGGAGCCTGCAGGAGCTGATGCTGCTGACTCCCAGGGTTTCATTTCTGGGATGGGATAATGTCAGCTGTGCTTTTCCACATCCCTGCAGCTCTGTCTTGGGTGAGCTGTCTCCAGACAGTCCTGAGAGCTTGATCTGAATTTTAAGATGAATTTGTAGGGGTCATCACTAAACGCTGCAGTATTTCTGTGAGTTTTGATGAAGGAAATATGAGTGTTCAAAATAGCTTTCCTGTACTTTACATTGCATCTTTTCTGATGATGATCTGCACACCTTTCCAGAAGGTTTAGAAATAATAATGTTGTTTGGCTCCCCAAACTTTGGATATTTGGCCAGTGCTTGTGTCTGAGGCTGAGGAAGAAGGGAAGCAAATTGTTCATATAGTCCTCATTTAAAGCTCAATCAAATGAACCTGGAGAGTTCAAGAAAGTGTAAGTACCATCTTAACCATCCAAAGTTAAATTTTGTCTCTGTTTCCTATATCAAATAAACCAGAGGAATTATAGTGTATGGGCAGAAAGCACAGCTAATGCAGGCATCTCTCCCTTTTAAGAGGGCCATTTTCATAATAAATCCTGTTTTTGCTGTCCTGAAGTTGTGCTACTAATTCAATATTTTTTACTGCTGCTGCACTTTTGTGACAGTATGCCTTAAACTGCAGTCCTGAGCTGTTAAATTCTTTTAGCCAGTATATTTATATTTTCATTTTATAGAGTACTTTTATAACATGTTGAAGCAGCAGTAGCTTCACCTGTCTGAAACCTCCAAACTCCAAAAGATGCAGATTGTAGCTGGTGTTCCCTGATGAGGAGAGGTGCTTTGGAGAGAGGTGAAGTGAGACTGGAAGGGTTCTTCTCACCCTGCATATATCCAAGCCAGGCAGAAAATACTCATGTGGAGCTCTGGAGAAGGGAGCTCCACATGGACAAAATTGTATGGCTAAAAGAACACCATGGAGCCTACTCTGTGCCTGGCTCCTTGCTCTGGTAAGAGGACCCTATATTGAAGAGGGCAGTAGCTGTTTCAGAAGGTCCCTCTGCCCTTTTCTTCCCCCCTGAGCACCATTTGAGCCATGGACACGTGAGTTTGGGGAGGAGAAAATGGATTTACAAACTGCTGGCTGTACATGCTAAGGGTTTATGATGATTAGTTACATCCCCATTGCTGGGAATTGTCTTGCTGCACCCATAACTCCCAGTGGGGTGCGGCTGGGATGTGGATAATTAGATACCATGGTACTTTGATTAATCAGGAGAGTACCTATTCACACAGAAAGCTGTCACTGTGGCTCTTCTCTTGCTCCCCAGATGTGATGCAGAGGTATTTAATGTCCATCTCAACCAACTTAGTTGTTGAAATAATAGAAGAATTTACAATTGCATTTGGTTATTTGAGGTCTACAACTATCTCTGGCGCTATGCCTTTATCTACAAAGATTGGCTTTCACATGCAAACCAGATCATTGCCTGAGCAAATAATGACTGAGAGTCCAAATCTGTTTGCAGAAATACCACTTGACATGTGAAAAATTTAGAATTGTATGATGAACAGCTGAGCCTGGTCTCCTCAGGCAGTCAAGTGGAAGAAATCAGATTCTGAGAGGCACCACCATGTAGAAAGAGATTTTTAGTTTCTAGTATGACTCACTCTGGTATCCTCCATGATATATATTTCCTGTCTGCTAAATTAGCACATGGGTGATGTTCGTTAAGTCATGGTGTCCCAAGGACTCTGCAACTGGCTTCCAAGAAAACTAATTTTAGCTCAGACATTTCTGAAGACTTGGAAGAGGTCTCCTGGTCTCCTTCATCAGGTCTTTCTTATTGTCTTCCAGAAGGCAACCAAAATCTGTCTTGGATGAAATTAGAATTTCCCTTCACCTCTGTTCTTACTGGAAGATTTTCCAGAAGATCTCTGCTCCTTCCCCCCGCCTCCCCCCCCCCATATTGAATATATTTTTATTGTAATGCAATCACAGAAAAGTACAGTTTCAAGGTGTTGTATCTAATTGTCAGTTTATTTTGCATGTAAATTCCAGTATTTCAAAGAGTGCAATTAAATATTCTGAGTATCATTTAAAATATTTACAATTCTCTAAGCCAGATAAGACACAATATTTTTAGTTGAAGATATTCCCCAGACATCTGCTTTTTTCTAGCCCATATGGTGGAATGTGTGCCACATCTCATCTGTACGTTATGCCGTACAATTGCTGCCAAAAAGGATTCTAAGTTACTATCTAAAGCAAAGCTACTCAGTAATCTGGCAAAAACCCTTTCCTGAGCTCTGTATTTCATAATCTCTGAGCAACCAGACAGCAGTGTCTTATTCTGCCCTTTTTTTTGGAATAGTGCTGGAATGTGATGGACTCATTAGTGGTGTGCTGGCTTAGTCCGAGATCCTCTAGAACAAGAGATTATTCACAGTCCTCCAGCTGATCTGTATCTGTTCCACAAGGACCCTTCACTGATGGATTTTTTCCCTCTGGTCTCATTAGCATAAACCAAAGGCTGCAGTGAAACTCTCTTGGTTACTACCTAAAGATTAAATAGCAGCAGAAATGTGTATTGGGGCTGTTTTGTTGCTAGAGCTACAGTCTTTGTACTTTCTCTGCAATGTTTTGGGGAAGTGAAGTTTGGTTTAGGACATTCTCCAAATTAAACTGTAATTTATAAACTATATAAAATATGATTTATAAACTATATTCTGCTATTTCAGCTAGATTTAAATGGCAGAGAAAAAGAGAGAAAGAGAGAGAGGGAATCATAGAATCTTAAAGGGTGGGGATGGACCTTAAAAATAATTTAGTCCCAACACCCCTGCCATGGCCAGGGACACCTTCCACCAGACCAGGTTACTCCAAGCCCCATCCAGCCTGGCTTTGAACACTGCCAGGGATGGAGAATCCACAGCTTCTCTGGGCAACCTGTGCCAGGACCCCATCACCCTCACACTAAAAAACTTCTTCCTAATATCTAACCTAAATTTCCCCTCTTTCATTTTGTGCCCGATACTCCTTATCTTATCACTACAGTTTCTGACAGGGTCCCTCTGTTTTCCCTGCAGACCCCTCAGATACTGGAAGGTGCTGTGAGGTCTCCAGACAACCTTCTCTTCTCCAGGCTGAACAGCCCCAACTTTCTCAGGGGGGGATTTCATAGGGGAGTTGCTCCAACCATCTTATCAACTTTGTGGCCTCCTCTAGACTTGCTCCAACAGTTCCAAATCCTTCTCATGCTGGGGACACCAGAATGTCCCAGCCAGTTTTTTATCCACCAAGTAGTCCATCCATCAAATCCATGTCTCTCCAATATGGAGACAAGGATGTCTGTCATGAAGCACAGCATCATATATATATATATATATGTATGTATATATATATTTTAAACCCTTGTATATGGATTTGACATCAAGAATTGACACAATTAAGATTCTGAAATTTGATTAGAGCCTGGTGACATTCCAGGTTTGTATCCCAAGTGCTGGTGGCCTTTGGTCATGCCAGAGGTGGAAGTGTGTAAGAGCAGATGTACATTTCAGTGAGAGCCTAAATTGCTCAAGGCATTGTGCCTTAAAACCTCTGTACTACAAAGTTTGTTCTACAATAACAGGAGTCCCTGGGATTCTCATTCTCTCTGTGCTCTCTGAAACATTTTGAGCAGCTGTGTGTTGTGTGCATCAAATGAGGGGTTCTACTTGTACACCAGTGGATATTGTTGTTATTGTGTTAATCACCCAGTTCAGGCATCTGGCTGAGTTTAAAATCACTGCTGAAAAACTTTCTGTGCCTAGTGCTCAAAAGGATGTCTTCTTATAAGCCTCTTCTTTCTCTTTTCTTAATGATGCCAGCTTCTTCACCATCCCTATGGAGTTAGCTGCAGCTCCTGGGCAATTAATGTAGGAAGACACATAGGATATTAGCTCAATAAACCCATTTCTGCTGTATTGCTTATCAGCTAGGGTTGACTTAGTTTCATGCATTTATTCTGGAGGCAGAAGGTGTTTGCATGCAGCCTTCCTACTGCAAATGATATTTTCCTAATCAGTTTGTTTCTGCTGCAAACATGATGTTTGCAGCAGAAACATTGCAGGGAAGAAGAATCAAGCTTTTTAACAAGGTTGAGAATGTAGAAGAGTCTCTCTATTTTCATGTCCCAATCTTGAAAGAGGTGAAAGGAAAACACCATGAGCCTGCTAAAACCCCATTTCAGTTTCTGCTCTCCTTGCCCCTTTCCATTTGAGGAGTTGCCTGTTCCTTTCTCACCAGTGAGGGAGAGGTGTGAAATGTTCTTTAATTTTGTTTGAGTCCTGTGAGTAAATCCTGTTGCTAGATCCTCTCAGTTCAGCTGTTCTCTGTTGCAGAGACCTGACAGAGTGTCTTTCAATTGTTGTCCCTATTACCTATCTGTGACATTTATTTTCTCTTGCTATAATTCTTGTCCCTTCCCACTCTCAGCAGAGGTGGGTGGTGAGGAATAATTGCACCCCTTTTTATTTAGGTTTTGGTGCCTTTCACTGGAATTTTTATAGACCTCTTGATATTCTGAGGACCTGTCTTTGCCTTTCCCAAGTGTATAATTATTCTTGTTATCTTTAATTAATATGTGCACATAGGTATATCAAATTAATTCCTTCCCTTGCCTTATTATATCTCTGCAATAGGGGCAGTTTTGTTATTCTCTTATATACATTTGTTATTCTTTCTCTGTTTGGGGCCTCTCCATTACTGCTAAGGGAGATCCTGTGCTGTGAGGAGGGTTTTCTGCTTTTTGGTAGGGTCACCACCCCAGTTAGAGAGCCCAGGTCAGCATGGTTGGATGGCAGGTTGCAACGAGATGCTGTTCCACCAAAAGCTGGCTAAGAGAACCAAAGGGAAATAATAACTTTCCAGCTCTATTTTTCTTGCAATGTAAGTTATGTTCGCTTCATGTATTTCAGAGTATGATGAAGACCCCTGTGGTTTTTTGAGTACAAAGCATAAATACGTATCACAGAATGATGGAATGGTTTGGGTTGAAAGGGACCTCAAAGATCATTAGATCCAGCTCCTCAGTCTTGGGCAGGGACAGCTTCCACTAGACCAGGTTGTGTATAAATGCATATTAGGCCCTCAATTCAAGGAGACATTTGCAGTGCTGTGGCTCAAGGACAGCCTACGGGATATGTGGAACTGGAGCATTCTGATCATGGTCAAACACAACAATAAATTGCAGAAGTCAGTGCCCATTAAAAAGCACAAAACCCCCCAGATTTTGGGAATGCAAAATGTATTTTTGTATCTTATTGGCAGACAAAGGAGCTGGACTGCAGAGATATTTCTGTTGTACCCATTTTGTTCCCCTTTACAGTTCTCCACAGGGTGTCAGGGAAGCTGCTGGTGAGAGAGCTCAGAGTGCTGCTTTCCTCCCCCAGCACAGAGATGCAGGCAGCACTCGCCCTGGGCACAGCACTGGCCAGAGAGGAGCATCCACAGCTGGGCTAATGAGCACGAATTAAAAACCTGAGCCAGGGTAACCCAGCACAGGCAGGAAGGGTAGAAAGCACAGGACAAAAGAACAAAAGATTTTGAAATAGCCTCTTATGCAAATAATGCGAAAGCCTTTCACTTGCCTATATTAATTTTGAAGAAATTAGCATTTAATTTCTATAATTAGCCTTTCATGCACTCCAAGGAAGCCAGTGTACACTTACACACTCATTCCTGTTTCTTTTAAATCTTGAAGGCTTTGCCACTCTGTTGCTAAGGGGAAGCAAAGATTGGAGATGGAGAGAAACAAAAAGCAGAACTTGCTCCCAGGTGTTGGTGAATCATCAGGGAATGGAGGTTTTTAATAATGTCTAAAGGAAGGCAGAGGGGAAGTGTGTGGGTGTAAATTTGGTTTTCCTGAAAGGTGCAGAGCTGACAGAGCAGGGAATGCTGTCCAGTGAGTGCAGAGGACCAGAGGGGACAGGGCTGGTGCCTCTCTGTCGGAGTCACCCCCTGGACAGGATGGTCCTGGGCATCAGACCAGCACCCTTGGTGTTCCTTTGGGAAGTGAAGGCCTGAACAGAGTTTGTTCAGCACAGAGGAGAGAGTGTTTTTTACGAAAAGAGAACACACCATGGAGGCATAAAGTCTTAAACCTTAAAAAAATTGATCAAGGTTTTCTGTTTCCTTAATTTCAAAACCAGGAAGATACTAGGTGGAGCAGTAAGGTAATGAATAAAAAGATGAGAATTGGAAGGAATTCTCCCACATATGTTGATGGTAACTGAGTCTGTGGACTAAACCTAGGGAATTTTATACCATGAATTTTCAAAGTTAGTACTGTCTCTTAAATGTATATTTCAATATTTGCACCATAAATCTGATCCTGAGAGTTGCATTTTTAGTCCTGTGGCTAAAATTCCCCTGTCAGCAATTGATGCAGATCAAATGTGGAATTTCAAATATATGCAGGAAGCCACAGATCAAAGATTGTGCATGGAAACCTTAGCAAACAGCTAAGAAAAAAAATCCTGTTCTCTGCTTGTAGGTAGCTGGCAAACAAGAAGAGCTGGGGGGTGGAGAATGACTGGAGTAGTTTACTATGAAATATCTCAGGGATGTAGTTTGTCATCTGTGGCTGAACATTATAAAGTGCTGCTGCAGCCCTGCCAATGAAACACTGATAGTGGAACTGCTGCCCAGCTGGAACTTTCTCAAAAAACAGATACAATTATTTAGATCCTGTAGTCTTTGGACATTGATCATGTCAACAAGAACATCCCACAATTATTAGGTGCCAGGTGATCTATGTTACTGTTCTGTGAGAGGTTCACACTTCCCCTGCTGTTCTCTCAGCAGCTTTTCCATGAGCCTGGGACGTGCTGAATGGATTTATTCCAGATCAGAAGAGCTGAGCTGACCTGAGCCCTTGCCAGGGGTTGGGTGCTTCACCTTCCAAGCTGTGCTCGGCCACCTTTGCAGCCTCCTGCTCCATGCACTGTGCCATGCAGGCTCTTTTCCTCAGGAAGGGGTTTTCCTTCCCTTTTTTGTGGAATCTGTGGCTTAATCCAGCTGGTGGTAGCACCCAACACACAGACCTGCCTGGGATACTTTCTCTGCACCACCCTCCCCACAGAAAAGACTGAAGGAAGATGAGAATGATGAATTAGGAGAATTTGACCGCAAGTCCAAATCTACTGAAAATCAAATAATCAAGCAAGATAAAGAACAATAGGCAAATGAGAAGTTTTTGGGATGGTCCTCTCTTCCTCAACCCACTAACAAAAAAAAAAAGAAAGAGTTGATATTCTATATTCTGTTGACTGTGCCAAAGCCTCACTTGGAGATGGAAGTGGTATCCTTTCATCTAGAAGAAATGATAAGAATTAAACAGTAGCCAAATGTCAGCTTGGTTAGTCAATATATTGCCTCTGACTTTCTCCTGAAACTCAAATACTGCAAAATTTTGCCGAGGAGATTATTTTATGCCCTGTTTGTTTGGGGATTTTGGAGCCTTGTTCTTTCACTTGCACGCAGTGGATGACCTTGTCTTTGTCCTTCTGTTCTGCAGCAGATAAACTTCACAGCTTTTAATACCTGTTAGGGTTTTAGTGTGGTGTGCAGGCTTTCCTCTTGTGGTATGACTGCAATAAAAGGTGTCTTCCATTTTGAAATATTCCGTTAGATTAAGGTTTTGAAAACAGACATGCACTTTCTTCTCTTTTTAATGTTTTTGGTATGATTTCCTCATCCCACTGCTCCTCTTCTCTCCACTGAGTCAAGACTCCACTGAATATTTCACTGGTATTTCATCGTGGTTCTCTGAACATAATTACTGAGTGTGATGCAAGCTCCAGAAAGTTGTTGATTATCTTTATCAGTGTCTTGAAGCTCATCAGTGAGCTGCCAGGCTGAGAGCTGGAAATGGAGCCATTCCTTGTGAAAACTTTTTAGGAGGGAGAGGTGTAAGAGCAGAGTCATTCCTCCACACTATAATATCAGAAATGAGAAGCTATTTCCCTTGCTTGCTCCTGCTTCTAACAGTCCTGCATATTTCAGATAAGTCAGTAATTTAGGACTAGAAATGTTACCTGTAAATGTCATCTGAAGTCAATGAGGTTAACTGAAACTGCATAATCCAGAAACACTGAAAATACAAGAAAAGCACCAGGAAGTTACTGGTGCTTGAAATTTTGTTTTGCAGTCCCCTGCAAACAAACACAAAGCTTGATGATTCAGTGCATCTGCAGTTTCAGAGACATATATTGAGATTAGAAAGGGAAAACAACATTATACTGCTATGCAAAGCCTGCAGCAGGCAGGAATATATTCTCACACTTCTGTGGGACATAAAGAGGTAAAACCCAAGCAATACCTCATCACCTTGGATGAATTTGATTTGTTCAAAAGCATGGGACAATTCAACATTAGGAAGGGTTATTTTAAGTTCATTATGATAAAGTTCTCAATACAAAAAAAAAGAAGAGTTCATAACAAGACATTTTATTTACTCTGTGACTCCTCCTAGAAAATCTAGGAATAGATTATTTAAAGAATGTGACTGGTATTTTTCTTGCTTCTTCCTTCCCTTGCCTTTTAAAAGCAAAGCATGTGGGAGTGTAGGAAGAATACCTTCCAGTTTCTCAGGCATTATTTCTCTCAAGATTATTATGACAATACCCTGGCAGTATTTTTGTATATGTATATATATGCACCTTGAATTCAAAACACCAACAAAACCAAAGCTAAAAACAGAATCTAAAACTCTAGGCACTTGTTAAATCTAAGCTAAATTCCCTGCTGGTCCTGTGTTGGGAAGAGAAACAGTGGAGCACTGCTTGGAGGGCAGCGTGGCAGTGAAGCCACTTGGAGCTGTCACCTCCACTTGGGCAGGGTGAGAGCGTGTCAGGGAGGGGGAGACCAGAGTATCTGCCTGTGCTTCATGCTGGGAGAAGGAGTTGCTGCTAGGAATAATTCCAACATGCTTCTTACAGAGCTCTGTGCTTTTAAAAGCAGCAGTAACGTGTAGCACAAGCAAGTTGCTGTACACTTGCTGGTCGTGTTCATGCTGTTCTGTCAAAAGGGCCCATCTGTGTCCTAAAAACCAAGATCTCTGGCTGTCTCTGTCATGAATCCTTTGGAACACCCTTCCAGGTGCTTCCCCTGGGAAGTTCAGGATATTCAGATCGTCTAGGAAATGTCATACCTATGTTCTACAGGATTTCCTTTCCTTCAGTCTTGCTCTGGTCAAAGGCATTGCACCAAGCTGTGTGTCTTGACCCTTGCTGCCACTGAGTACCACTCTAGCAGATTTTTTTATTTAAAAAGCCTCTAAATCACATGTACAGGCAGTTATTATTATTATTATAATTATTATCATTATTATTATGTTGTTGCTGTTGTTGTTGTTGTTGTTGCTGTTGTTGTTGTTGCTGTTGTTGCTGTTGTGCCACCACATGTTCAGGCCCCAGGCTGGTAACCCTCAGTGCAGCGTGGGCACAGGACCTGCTCTTGCCTCCTCCATGTCATTTTTAGGGCCTGTGATTTGGGGAGCAGCTCCTGACAGCCCCAAGTCCGGGGCTGAAGGGCTGCAGGGACATGTTGCTGTTGCAGATAGAGGAGAGGGCCCATTTTGTGACCTTCCCACCCACCATTTTGGGGAATTAGAGTTACTTGCTCTTTGGCAGAACCCAACCACTGACTGGGAGCATGGAAAATCTTCTTTAAAGGTGTACTCAGGCAGAAAAGCTCCATAAGGAGCCAGCAGCTGTGAGCTTTTGCTGTGGTCTGCAGCAGTCCTGGAGCCAGATTACATTAATATGGGTGAATTTACTCTCTTGGACTCTTGCACCAGGGTTGCCTACCTTAGCTTTGAAAGCCAGAGCCCAGAGTAAAGAGTTCTGGCTGTGCTGCTCTGAGTAGAAAATACGTTACAGAGAAATGAAAATATTGAGTAGGTGGCTCGTGGGTTGATTGCTAAAAGCTCTGTTTTACAGGCTCGGGTGCTTGGGTACAAATGATCCTTGGCTATTTGCCTCTCCCAAGGGTAAAAGTGTGGGGTCAGTTTAGTTAGAGCTAAGCTTTTTTAGCCATATAAGATTTTGCATCTGACATTAGTGCACTGGCCCATACAGAAAAAGAACTGATTCTCATCCTGCTTTAAAATTCAGATCAATAAAAAATTAAGCCCCTGCAGAAGTCTTCTGTTTTGTTTTCTTTTTACTTAGCTCTATTGGAAGGACTTAGAGGATTAATTTCTCATATGGCTTCTTTCTATTCAGGTGCAAATGAGCAGAACCAGTGACTGCATATGTTGAGTTCTTTATCATTTGTAGCTGAAGCATCAGAATTTGAAGTTTTTCTGGAAGCTGTTTTGGGACAGAGGCCTTGTGGTTATCATATGAATGATGGGCCAACTGCTATGTTACCCATGTGGTTACAAGTTTAGGCCAGGCCAAATGGCCACAATTTGCTTTATCTCAGGCTCTCTCCAAGCTGTAATGAGAATTTTTTTATCATCCTATCTCCCTGCTTTGATTTCAGTGGTGGATTTGTAAATCTGCAGGACCAGAAGGAGAATTACTGACCATCTATTCTGACCTCCTCCTCAATAAAGTTGATTTTTCCCAATCAAAACACTTACATGAACTAAGCTAAACCATTATTTTAAAAAATAAAACTAAATAATCCTGTCTTCAACTAAAAATTACCTGAAATGGCAAATCCAATGGTTTAAAACTTGGGGAAGGAGTAGTTAGTCCAAAATTTTTATATCCTTGGGATTTAACCAGGTTTTTAAAGCTACTTTTTACAAGCCTACTTTCAAGGTTCGATATAAAAAGCCTCACAACTCCCACCACGAAGTTCTGCTAGACTTACTATCTACTTTCAGTCTTCAAAGCATGCGTGGGTGGTGATTGATGTAGATGTATTGCAGAGTGAATATAATTGTCAAAAATGTTAAAGCTCTTCGAAATTTCTGTTTCTATAGAAAAATGAATCTACTCCTTTTCTTCACCATGAAATGCTGAAGTTGATATTCAGTTGTCTTGTTTATGGAGAATGAGGATCAACACATGTTGTTTTGTTAAGTTTGGGTCTGATTCCCACACTAAATGTGTTATGATTTGTCCAGAACTGGAATAATAGTGTTCCTTGCTGAAAACAAATACAGATTCATATCTTGTTCATATATGTAAGATGATTTATAGGTGCATTACTCACACATCTTTTTAATTTGGATTTTAAAGGTAACATCTAGTGCACATTTAAAATATGTCAGTGCTAATTCACCAGGAGAAATCCTTACCCCATTTTATTCTGTGAGGCTGAAATTTATTGTCATTATTTTCCCTTACACTAAGTGTAAGTTTTTATTCTCTACAAAGCACTGGTGTTTGACACTTCATTTGAGGTGTTGCACCACTTTGTCACCTACTTTTATGGATAATGAAGCTTAGAGCCCTGTTTATGGCAGGCACCCCAGACACCTCCCAGGGCCGTGGTCTGTGCCCTGATTGCAAACAGAGCAGACAGAACCAGTGCAGAGGGAAGCAGCTTGTCTATGATCACAGAGGAGATCAAGAAGGGAGCTGGGAACAGGAGACAGTCATCCTGCCACGCCAGGCCAGGCTGTGACACTTCTTGTGATGTTTAAATTTGAGACTTGCCAAAGAATTGAAGAGCACTCTATTAGGAACAAAACTTTGCTGGCGAAGCAGTAAAATCAGGTGGTCTCTGAGAGTGGCAGCTAAGCAACAATGTTATGATAGTAAATAATTATCAAAGTGAAAAAAAACTCAGTTAAAATTAATATTGTTTTAACTGTTTAAATGCTGACCTTGCAGCAGTGACTGTGGCAGTTCAGAGTCTGAAGGTATAATTTTCAGAGTTATCTGCAGAGTTGTGTGGCTGCCAGCTGATGATTATTTTTTCTTGCAAACCATTTTGTGTGCATATATGAAAATATTGTTTGAGAAAATTTGGAGCAGCATTTTACCAATTTCTATGTGTAACACAGGAAACATGTCAAAGCACAAAAATAGCTGCCACCAGAGCACTGCACTCATCCCTCCCTGTTTGGCTTGGGCTTGTGTGGGAAGTTAAGCTACAATAACAACAGGCTCCACCTGTGGTTATCACTGCAGCTCATTTTTACCTGCAGGGAGACTGGTGAACTTGGAAGAGCAGCATTTTTTTGTGCTCTTTGTCTTGATCTGAATGAGTCTGTACAGCTAATAAGTGAATTACCGCAGCTTCGGAGAGAGAATTTTACTTACCCTGAAATAACACCATTTTTGAGAAAGGTATTTAAATATATATTTTTCCTGAAGCAGTGAATAAATTGAGAGAATCAGTATTTTGCTTTATCAGGTTATAACTGGATAGAAAATGGAGGATTTTGGTAAACTTGGGATTCTAGAATCTGAATGTGAGTTACAAGAGAAACAACTGGATATGAGGCAATCCTGGAGATGCAGATACTGGGGAAAAGAAGTAGCAAAGGCCACAGACTTTTGGGAACAGAAATCACATACCTGTTATGTTTGACCTTGTATATTAAGCTGTGGAGGTGAAGGCAAGAGCTAGGCTTCTGAATTTAAATAGACCCAATTTCCCCAGGATGAGGGAATTGACGGGCATATATAATTGGGTGATGCTACTGCAGGGTCACAATGGAGGCAGGGAGGTCAGCCTGAAGGTAAGACTGCAGCTGCTAATGGCTCAGCAGAACATGTTCTTTCTGGAAATAAATATTTAGAGGGGCTGGAATGACTCTGTCTAATAAAGAAATTATGCATGCAAGCTATGAAAGAAAGCAAGACTTATAAAGACTTTGGGATGGTTACATGGAGATTGGTCAGAGACACAAAAGTGACCTAAAAGAGGGATGAAAAGAGAAAATTTTACATACAGTCTATAAAATCACTTTAAAAAATAATTATTTTACTCTGCAAAAACTGATCAGAAGAGGTGGTATGTAGATTGGTTACTGCATATTTAAACACAGATTGAAATGTGTCTGTTACAACCATACTTGCTAAGGAGTCTTCGAAACAAAGGGACAGAGAAATCCTGATGTTTTTTTTTTTCCTCCTCATTTATTTGGAGTAGACTGCAAGGATCCTGGGAAAATGATTGCACATTCACATCGTGCCATCATCCAAGTACATGGAAAATGCTTTGATAGGATGTTGAAGATTTGCCACCAAACTACAAGGGTTTTACATCACATCTCCAGCAACTTTCAGCACTAACAAGGTACAGTTAAACTTTGGGGGTTTCTCTGAAGTATCTTGTCTCCTTCCCTCTTCTGCTTTGTTTATTTTTTTAAAATTTTATTTTATTCCCTTGTGCTTTCTCCTTGATTCTGGTGTTTGCTGCAATGTGGTCATTGGGGGTGCTTCAGTTTTAGATTTGATCAACAAGCTTGTGACAATGTCTTCTCCAAAGGACGGTGTGTCCTCCATGAATATTGCAGTGTTTTGTTGTTTTATTGTACCAAACATTATCTGGGGTTGTGGGGTGTATTTCAATAGAGCCTTAGCTGAGATTTTCGTGGTCACCAGAACTTTTGGGTTCTTCATGAAATATTTGATGAGGTGGTTTGTGTTTTATTCTTGAAAGGACTTCTGGAAGTCCAACTCCCTCCTCTAATCAAGGATGGGTTACTTCAGGTTGCTCAGGGTCTTCTCGAATACAGTTCCCAACATCCCCAAGTATGGAGACTCCAGTTTGGGCAGCTCATTTCAGAGTTTCACTAAACTTAAAGAGGTTTGTTTTTCTTTTCTTTACAATTTCTTTTCTTTTTTTTTTTTTTTTTTTTTTTTGAGGAGGAGGAGGTGGTTGTGATTTATTCACCCAGTCTTTAGCTGGATTTACCATCCTGTCCATTTTTTCTTGTCCTATCTTTATGCACCCTTAAGAAATATCTGATAGTAAATCCTGCTAGTAACCAAACAAGATGTTTGTATTTCTGAACATTTTTACAGAGAGGAAATGGAGTCCTCCTTGAGGTCACCTGCAGTTTTAAGTGTGGAAACACCTAGAAATCTGGTCATGACCAGGCAGTTGTGGCAGTAACAACTTCTCCCTGGTTTATCTCTGTTTCACAGTATTAGGTATCACAGTTAAATTGTGTTATACCTCAAGGACTTAGGTTAGAGAAATGCCCCAGAAATGCCAAAACAAAGCAAGGGTAAAATATGTGTGGAAACTTGGCCTTTCAAATGCATTTTTACTTCCCCCAATGGTGGCAGCTGAATTATCAGGATTTTATTCTACTTCAAGTCTCTCTTAGGCTTGTCAAATACTCCAATATTTTCCAAATTTAAAGCATTTCAATTTTAAATCCGTCAAAGTCCTTTTGAGTAAGAATTCCAGTAGACAATATCCAATATCCAATAGACATTGGTACACAATTGCAGTGTTCTCTTAAGAGTAAGTTATTAATTAGGCTAACATAATATTCATAACTGGATAATTTAGACCTGCTAAGCTCTAAATGCAGAGATTTTTTGTTTCTTAAAATCACATTCTAGCTTGTAATTAGTGTCTGGAAGCAACTGAAGGATTTTCTGTTTTTCTCACACTAAAATCAATTATTCCTTCCAGTCTACTTATTTTTATGCGAAGCTTGATAAAAATGTGGCATTTGCAGGCAGATTCTGGGGAAGACATGGGAAATGAGATATACATTTGGAAAAATCTCAAGAAAGATTGCAGGTGAACAATTATACACAGGGAGATGTTGGAAGGATCTTAAGGCAGAGAAATGGCATCTGTGTGGGAAATTGTAAATATCTGGATGCACTCACTGTGGAATTGACTGCAAAGATAAGAAATTAAGGCAATCACTCTGTGCTCCTGATGGCAGCCAGCATCAGTACCCTCCTTTCTCAAGTTGCTGAAGCAACAGTGCTATTAGCAAAGCTTTTTTTATTCATTTATTTTCACCATCATTTATTTGACCTGTTCTGGTTTTATTCTTAAGAGGAAACAAAGGAGATGGAATGTCAAAGACTTGCTCTGGTAAGTGAGGGATGAGGCTGGGAAAAAAAATAAAGAAACCAGGCAAGAGAGTGTCAGGTTTCTCCACTGCTGGTGTGTTTTCCTATCTGCTTTCCCCTCGCTTTGCACAGCAGCACAAGGGAATGCTGTTATGTTGACTCTGGTTTGTAGTATTCATGTTCAGCTTCAAGTCTTCAGTGAGGTTCAGCTATTCTCTTAGTGTTCTGTAAGCAGAATCTTGAAACTGAGTTTCTCGAGTTTGTTCAGTGTGTTGCAACTGGCTGAAATATCCAAACATATTCCACTTCAACTAGATTTATCTTCTTGTTGGTTAAAGCTGTATGAATCACAAGACAAGTGTACCCAGGTAGATTCAATGCTTTTTGAACCAGTACGAAACCAGAAGATTTGGAGTCAACACTTTGTTCTTTAGCCCTCTTGCAGACATCCCAAATTACCTGGCTGACAACAAATTTTGTCCTCAAGTTTGCTGTGGGGGTGACTCTTTCACTAGTGCCTGTGACAGGAATCTTCCAGCTTGGAAAAGATTATGTTTTGCCTTCAGGAGAAGGGAACCTCCAGGTCTAAGACTGCAGACATGCTCAGGCTTTGGAAGGGACACTATTCCTCTCTCAAAGCCTTTCTTTGTGCTGTCCCATGTGAGGATTTATGTGGTCCCAAGCCCCTAATGGCAGCTGGGGTGGTCTCATCCCACAGAGCTGTTTTGTGAAGCAGCACTGACCTGCACCAGCTGAGGATGTCACCAAGTTCTTCCAAAGCCAACCTCAAATCCTCCTTGTTAACACAGCAGCAAATGCACCCATTGTGCTTAAATCTCCTCTTTCTCAAGTAAACATATGCTGAGGTTTGTTCTTCATCACTTTGAAATAAGGTTTTCCCAACTTTGCTAATTAGCAGCGTTGCCCAAACAGAAAGAAACATATGGCTCGTGCCGTGCTGACTTGAAGCCTTTGGAGTTTCACTGGAGAATAATTAAAGTGATTTTGATTTACTGGTGTGATGAAGTACGAGCCACTCTCATTTGGCCTTATGTCTAGAAGCTCTGAGACAGTAAGGCACCTTAGCAGGAGAGCTATAATAATTAACACCAGCCAGATTGTTATTATTGAGATAGCTTTGTTGCCGTTAACAATCATTTGTAATTACCAAGAGGTTTTACATAATTCATGCTAAAATCTCACGTTTACCTGTCACTGGGACCTTGTGGTTAGCTCAACTTAGTTAAGACTGAATGCTTGAGGTATTGCAAGGTTTCAATTCTACTTGAAATCATGTAGCTGGTTATAATGAAAAATCCTGCAAATGAAATGATTTCTTTTTTTTGTTTACTGATAACAGCAAGGAACATGCTGTCCACTGAAGATTTTGGGAAATATATATTTATCTCCATGTTTCCTTTTTGAAAACAGATGTGCACGAAAGTGCCTATTTCTTCACTGAAAAATTGAAAAATTTTAATACTAAAATTTTGGCTAAGATATTCAAAACCAGGTCAACATCTTCCCTGGAAATCAAAAAATAAGAGATTCTGATATACATAAAAACTCAGCTTCCACCTAGGAACAAATTAAGGCAGAATTTTTGCCAGCATGGATAATTCACTCTGTGCTCCTGTGCTCACCATGAACTGGAAATAAGTGAGCTTGTTTGCACATCATTGTAAATTTTACTCCTCAGATGGCTGCTTAACAAAAGGTGTGTCATCTCCTGCAGGTTACTTAATATGAACACAACTTCCTCTGAATATCTTGAAATTAAACTGTGTAATGTGGGTAGTGGATGTAATAAATAACACACTGCTTATAAATATGCACCTCTTAGAAAATGCAGAATAAATAACTGATGCCATAACCTTCCTTCAGAGGCAAAGGATGTGAAAACCATGAAATAGGAAGAGCTAGATTGAGAGTCATGCCAATTAATTTTCAAAATAGGGTTCCCTGGACTCTGTTTAATGTAAGCTTCTAGAGATGCTCCAAGGTGTCTGTATCTGAATCTGCACAAGTTGAAACTAAAGCCAAACCATGGTTTGGTTTGAATTCAGGATGAAATCTCAGGTGCTTGGCAGGCTCTGGTGAAGCTGAACAAGTGGAAGGATACCTGGAACCAGGTAAGTTCATGAACATCTGGACAGGTACAGTCTGATGGGGACAGTTCCTCTTGAAGGCTTCATCCTGACCTGGAACTGAAATTGCTGTTTTAAAGTTTTGAAGTTAAAATTGTGTGACTTTTTCTCTCAGGAAGCACATCTGAATTGTGTCATCTGAGCTACAGAACTTGTTTGATGCTATAAATGGAACTTAAGGAGGCTTTTGAAAGTTTTTAAACAACTGAATCTTTAAACTTGATTTTTCTTAATTAATAGTAGGAGGTTTCTTTGCTTTAGATACTGAATCTTCTAAACTGGTGTAAAAATCTTACCTCATATGTGGAAAACTTATCTTAGTTCTGTAAATTACTGAATATTTCATGTGTCCCTTTCAGAAAACAGATGGAAATAAGCACTTTGGGAATGTTCCTCTCTAATGTAGATGAGTGACTTCAGGTAATCTAGGATTGTCCTTTTTGGGTGGTGTTTTTTTTTGTTTGTTTGTTTGTTTTTTTTTTTTTTTTTTTTTTTTTGGAGGTAGAGGAAATATATCTAAGGTTTTCTTGTTTTATCTTACCAGGGCCGAATTCTGTGTTGGAAAGAGCTCTTTCTGTTTTCTTGGCATAACCTGCTGTGCACAGATGTCACCTTCCTGCTTTTGACCAGACCACAGAAACCAGGAAAGCAATTTCTTCCCCATCCTTGCTGGCATCCCCAGGAGGCAAGTTACTTATGACTCTGATGTGGGACAGAAATGGAGCAGGATTTTGCTTTTTGTTTGAGGATGTCAAAGTTAATCTGTGCCTGAAGAATCAAGAAAACTTACATTTTGTATGGGCAGTTGCCATGCAGCTCCCTGCTCTGGTGAAGAACACTATAAAAATTTTGGTGCCTAAGTAATTTATGATTAGTTGAAAACTGTTGTGTTTCATTGCTCACACATGTTCTACTCAAGAAGAAGCTGTAAAATGGATCTGGGGCCCATCCTAAGCGAGAATCTTTGTCTCTCTCTCTCTCAAAGAGTAAAGCTCTCTTTCAAAAATGTAACGCTGTGTGTGACGCAGGAGTTGCCATGGAAAAATACATTGAGCCAATCATTCATGATTTATTTATAGCAATTAGAATGCACATCCCAAGATCCAATAGTAACTTTGATTAAAAAAAAAAATAGAAAAATCATCCAGGCAAAGGATAGAAGCATGTAAATTGTAGAGAATGCTTTTGTGTCTGTATGGTTAATATATTATTTAAAAAATTGACTATGTATGTTCCTGGACGGGGCTTTGAAGTATAAATGCTGCTGATATTTGCTTCTATATTTTTGCTGCTGATAATGTTATTGCTGTTGTCCTATACTTACCGTCTGTTCAGTGCCTATTTAATGGGTATAGTAAATAGCAGTTCAAAGTGAAATTTTTCTTCTAATCATCTCTTTTGGAAAACATTTGTGTAAAAGTGAATGCTTTGGAGAAATCTGTACACCGGTATCTTGCTGGAAACATGGTGCCCAAGATCCTTAGGGCTGGATACACTTGTCTGAGGTGTTTTAACTACTACAGGCAGTGAATGCCTCCCTCCTGATTGCTTCAAATTGCATTCAGTGAGAAACCTTTTAGTTATCTATTTTGATGACCATTAACTGTATTTCATTGTTGACTTTTTTGTAGGCAACTGCTGAAGTATCAAAAATTGTGATCTCCTGCACATGGGGGAATCTCAGTATTGAAACCTGTGGATGTTCCAGACCTGGAAGTGTTCAAGGCCAGCTTGGATGGGGTCCTGAGCTGCTTGGTCTAGTGGAAGGAGTCCCTGGACCAGGGGTGATTTTTATGGTCCCTTTCAACCAAACCATTCTATGGTATTTGCTTTATTTTGGGGCAAATATAAAAATCAAACAGCCAAAACCACAAGTTTTCAAGTTTATTTCTGCTTCTGTAATGAGTGTGGACTCTTTAGTGTTTTCCTTTCTTATTTTTCTCCTCCAGGGACATGTCTTCTGGATACTTTGACTCTGTTAGCAGCTAAGGAACTTCTCTAGAGTTTATTGCCCTTGTCTTTCTATGATTATGTGGCTTGCTGAGTTTCATTTCAATTTGGCAGTTCATGGAAGTGTCAGCTCTCTTTGATGTATATCTCTCTCAGACATTAAATCAATAGTGCTTTAAGCATACCTCTTGCTCTCCATGAGGGAAATGCTGGAGGAATTGTGATTTTTAAGCTTTCATATTTTGCACTGACAATGTGATTTTGAGGAAAAAACCTACCTTAACAAAATTCTGAAAGCAATTATTGTGTAGCTGCTTTTAATTGGCCTGGAGTCAATATGAGGAGTAAAAAGTCTGAGTTTTCAGTGCTGTAGAGCTGGGTAGGGAAGAGATTTTTCTGATCATACTTGTGTCTGTCTCATTCTTTGTGGGAACTCAAAATGTCCCTCAGACAGTTTTGGAGGTTCCAGGCCCAGATCAGAAGCATTTGAGACCCTGGCAGGCAGCTGGAAACAGCTGTGATTTTGGGTTTGAGCCATGGAATGATTTACCAACTTTGCAGGAAGAACGAGAAGTCACAAAAGTTTAGATATTATAGTAGAAGTAGTTACAAAGTAGAGGTAAGAATTTTTTAGTGCTGTACAGGGGGTTTTAAGTCCTGTACAGGGGGGGTTTTAGTTTTGTACATGGGGGATCAGAGGTTTTAAGATGGAGGGATTTCGGCCTGTCCTGTTCTCCCTCTTTCTTCTTCCTTACCTCCATGTTCTTGGTGATGTTGGCACTCACAGATTGCTTTAGAGTAGAAAAGCGCCATTTAATATAGGTAATAGGTATTGGGGAAAAACTGTAAACGTTTAACATGTAATGTACCATATAAAAGACAGCAGCAGCCCTGGGCAGGGGGAGAGAAGAAGCAGTCGGGAGTCAGAGAGGATGTCAGGGTGTGTGTGTGCCTCTGCCTGAGCTGCTGAGCAAACCACAGCAGCCCCAGAAGAAAATCTTTTAGATAACTTGCAATAAACAACCATGAGACTGAACAACAAGAGATTGGTGAGTTTTCTTTGGAAGCACGGGTTGGAGGAGAGACTTTTCCACCACACGGAGACACCCCGACCTCGGGTGGTCTTTGACAATTCTGCACCAGCTCCATGAATCAGGGACTCCTGATGGGAAAGGCTGCCAAACAGCTGCTGGAGCTCTTGGGCTTGTGCTCCTGGGCTTGCAATCAGTCAGGATTCCTGGGAGAGGAATGTCCCAGACCAGGGTATGTCCCTTATTCTGCTCCCAGCTGGTCCTTTACAGGCTCCAGCTCCCCCTTCCAGATGGCTCCACTGCAACTGTGTGAGAGGTGAGGTGAGCTGGGCAATGAGAAGGGTGAGAGGCTTGGGCAGGATGCCTGGGATTGTCAGGAAGCCCTTCCACAAGAGACAGAGGCTGTCACAGCTATGCTGGCCACACCAGCAGCATGAGGCTTTGAGGATCTGCTCTGAGCTGCTGGTGGGGCCACACGATGCTGGGTGAGGCTCTCATCCCTCAGCTGCCTCCACATCCTTCCTTGATTTGGCCACAGGTAAATAAACAGCTGCCCCTGAAGGGGTTTTGCTGTGTCACTGTGTGTGCCACAGACTGTACCTCACTGAGAGGGGGTTTCTGTGGTGTGAGCAATAGTTTTGTAGCCACAGAAAGATTTAAAATAATCGTGGGGTTCTTCTGGAAGTAGCAATAGAGAGCTGTGTCTGTTGAGAGAACAAAACATCAACAGTGCTGAAGCTGAGTAGAAGTTACACGCTATATCCTGTCTGCAAAACCAGACTCTGAAACTTCACAGAGAAGCAAGCTGACAACCAAGAGATTGTTTTCCTGCTTTGCCACTGGGAATTACACCTACAGCTGACTGGAAGCTTCCTTTGTCTGCAGGCTGAAAGTGTGGCAAGCACTCTCCCATCTTTATTAGTTCAGCTTTCACCTCCAGCAAGGTAGAGAAATGCCTGGGGTTGGGATGGCATTTTGAGCTGGGATTCAGCTTCAGCTGGTAGACATCTGCACTTCAAACAGACTTGTTGTTGAGTTTCCCTTCAAAGCTGATGGAGAGAGCTAGATATATTTAAGTAGTGATTGATTTCATACCATGACAGCTATCCAAAATCAGTCCCATGTACTGAACCTTAGAAGTTTCTCTTCCTTCACTGGTGAGAGAGGAGTCTGGACAAACAACTTTTTCTTTGTTTACATTTTGCTTAGTTAAATCTAAACCTTGCAAGTTGTATTATTTATACAAGCAATACTTCAGTCAAAGGAGGCTAATATCTAACAGAGGATAAGCTATTCTCTGCTTGTTTCTTTTGTGACAAAATTTGCTGGCCACAGATTCTTGCCCTGAGTGAATTGCCCTTAACCTTTCCAGTGATACAGACACATGGACCTGTTAATATTTGCAAGGATCAACTGGATGGCTGCTCAACTGTATTTTCCTAGACAAAAGCTGACAGGTTTTTGTTTCATATTTTGCCCTAGAGTGAACACTTTCCAAGGTGTAGCTGTCAGCTACTTGCTAAAGCTGAAGAAACAAGAAATGTGTTGACCCAGCCATAGCACTGGCCTCCCTTGCATGCCTGAAGGCTCTGTCTCCAAATCTGCTCTGAGACTATCTGCAATTCCCATTCCTCCCATTTTAGGTTTATTAGGTTTTTTTCCATGTGTCTTTCTAGTCATGCATTAGATGTTTACATTTAAAACTTCTACAAAAAAAATATCTGGGCTGGGTGTGCCCTCCTGTGCTGTGGACAGCTGAGGCATGGGGACACTGCAGTGTCACTTTCTTGTCCTGGGGAGGGCACAGGAAAATGCTGCTCAGCACTAGGGGTGTGCCTACTCCAAATGATGCCCCAGTGTGCACTGAGTGATGCTGAAGAGTCCTCCCTTCCCTATGTGACAGCAGACTTGTGCCCTCTGAATCTCCTCTTAACTCATTTGTTCCATCCCTGCAAGACTGTCCTTGAGGAGGTGAGACTGATGTAATTCTGTCTGTTCCAAATCAGTTTCTACTGATGGGACCTGGAACAGGAGAGGAGTTTCTGACAATGAAGCTAAATGTATGCACAGTAGTGCCCCTCAGCATTTTTTCCCCACCCTGAATGTGTTCTTTGAAAATTACTGGGGTATGAATGGTGGAGGCGTTTAACTTTATGTGGGAGGACTGTGCATGTGAAAAGCAAACGTTAATATTTCATGAAGGGTTCATTTCCTAATGGCAGGAGGGTTTCCAAACCTAAGGCTATCACAGGGGTGCCAGTGTTGATGAGAACTAGCAGATTTATGATCTTCCTTCCCTCACTGGCAAATGGGGAATCGTCACAAACAAAGGCAGAAGTCTTGCAAAAGCTGATGTGGGGGGCACACATAAAGCTGTTGAGGAGCTGAGCTCATCCACCTTTGTGTCTGCTGGGAGGTCACCCCAGTGAGCTGTGGTGAGGCAGGGATGGACAGATGGCAACCTCACATCCTCCATGGGCTGCAATGAACAGGCTCCTGCAGCACCCACACCAACAGTTCACGTTCCAACAAACAGCCTGATTCTGTGATTCTGGGGTTCCCAGAGCAGTTAGGAGACAGGATAGGCCTGCTTTGATATGTTCTTGGAAGTATTACAGAGCCCAGTATTCGCCTCTCCTGGCAGCAATGCAGTGTCTGGCCACTACCACATTGCTGGGCAGCTGCCAGGAGCTCTGGCAGGGTTCAGCTGCCCGTTGTGCATCGTGCAATTCATGCCCTGCTGTTGGGAAGTGCTGCTGGCTGTGTGCCTGTGTGTCTGTCCTGGCTGTGCCAGTCTGCAGAGGTGGGCACATTTGCTTAGGTCATAATTCTTTGATACTGGATTTTTTTTTTTTTTTTGGTCAGTGCTGGAGGGACTCGTGACTTTTATTTATGGCACTGTAATCTTTGCCCAGTTACCAGGGTGCAGATTTGGAAACATGCTCTGTTGGACAATTGTCTTCTCAGTTGCTTCTCACTGCCTAAAGCCATCCCAAATCCTCCTCAATGTCTGTTCTTAAACATTTCTCCATCAGCGAGTGCCTCCTTCCTCCTCTTCTCTTTCTTCAGCTGGAGGCATGGCATCATCTCATTCCTCCATCTTTCCAGATTGTAACAGGGCTTGGGTTGAAAGCAAATTTGGGGAAATTTTAGCTGAGTCTGGCCCAAGGGTTGAATTAATTTTGGACCACACAGTGCTGTGGAACCTAGAAGAGCAGCAGTGAATGCCACTTGCCATTGTGACCAGGAGAAGAAACTAAAAGGCTCCAGCAAAAGAGCTGTTGCCACAATGGGTGCATTCCTCAAAATCACTGAGGGCAGACCAGTGCCATGTTTGATGTTTTCTCAAATTGGCTACTTCTATTTTTAAACTGTACAAGCATTTCAGGAGGGTGTGAGCCAGTGAGGCTGTCTGTACAAATTAAGATATCAGACAGCTTAAATATCTCTTCTAAGCTCACCTAGGTTTGAGTTAAAAGATAAAAAGCTGGAAATAAACCCAGAAGCTTATTTTGTTTATTCAACAGTAGCCCTTAGATCTTGGTTTATGACTCAGATTTCTATTCCATTCCATGCAAATCCCCAAGGCTGGCAGGAGTGTTGATCTGCTGGAGGGTAGGAAGGTTCTACAAAGGGATGTGGACAGGCTGGATCAATGGAGTGAGGCCAATTGTATGAGACTCAACAAGACCAAGTGCCAGGTCCTGCATTTGGGTCACAACAACCCCAGATAGCACTACAGGCTGTGGGAAGAGTGCTCAGTTTGTGCCAGGAGAGGTTTAGATTGGATATTAGGAAGAATTTCTTCACTGAAGGGATGCCAAGCACTGGCACAGTCTGCCCAGGGCAGTGGTGGAGTCACCACCCCTGGAAGTATTTAAAATAGTGTAGATGTGGCTCCTGGGGACCTGGTGAAGTGAGCGGCTGGGCAGTGCTGATTCAACTGCTGATGATCTTAAAGGTCTTTTCCTACCCAAATGAGTCTAAGATTCTGTGAGAAGAGAATCTCTTCTAAAAGAAGAGTCTCTCTTTTTAAAACTGTCTACTATGTAGGCTATGTATGAGACTTCCTTCTGAGGCAGGAGAATAAATATTCCCATATGATATAAAAAACCCCTCAGCATTTTCTTGGTCACCCCAAAATCCATCCCAATTTCTGCATGTAAAACTGTGCAGGTTCCACTCTTAAAACCTGAAGTTTTAAGTAATCTATAGGCTGGTAAAGAGTACAAAAGAGTAAGTGAAGTTAATGCAGTCTGTGAGCCACTTATTTTTGGCTGATGAGACAACCAAAAAGAAAGAATCATTGGTTCTCATTAGGAACCAATACTGACTTGTGGGAATGTGAACCTGGAGAATCCCTGAGAACCCAAACTGCAGCAAGTTCACATCACAAACAGTGTAAATTGCAAGTTTGAGCCCAGATCTCTGCTGGAGCATTAACTCTTCCCCCCAGATGCTTTTTGTGGGGCTGCCAGGCTGAGTCACCAGCTGATGTGTGGGGCAGAAAGGAACAATGCACATCTAACCTCTCTGCCAAACATGCTGCAAGGAGAAGGAAATCTGTCTGCAGGAAGAAATTCCTTTGTGTTGCTTTGCTGCACGGGGAGCAGGGGTGAAGACTCATTGCCAGCCATGGGCAGGAGCTAAACTTGATGAAGTGCATCACTTAGTGCTGTGACATGACACAAAAAGAGCATTTCTGCCTCAGATCCTCTGTGGACTGGGGTGCTTTGTAAATGTTTGTAAATTCTTGTGCCTGCTTCCTGTAGCCCTCACCAGGTGATGCAGCACAGGGAAAAGGGGGAGAGGCTCAAAGTTGTTCTCTGGAAGGCTTTAGGGAGCTTCTCTTGGTGGGAGGGAACATGGTAGAAGCTGGGGTTTGAAATCATAGCCTGACTTCTGGGTAGTTCAGAGCTTTTGATTAATCTGAGAGATAAAAAGGAGAGCAATAATGTGAGTGGCATTGAAACTGTGGACAGATGGTTTAGATTCGGTGAGATTGAAAAGCTGACTTGCACCTAAACTTTTTGTGTCAGCTTTTTCCACAGAAAACAGGCATAATAACAATTTTTCTTTTCTCTTGTCCACCTTTCACTTACCTTTGTTTTAAAAGTTTTATGTCGAAAATACCTCATATATGAATTTCCACTTAGCATAATGGAACATGCATAGCAATTGCATTTCCTATTGATGCTGCAATACCAGGAGTTTGTTGCTCACAAAACCATTTTATTTTACGTCTCTACAACACTATAGAAAAATCAATGAACTTCTAATTAAGACTTAAAAAGAAATGTAGGCTAGTACTCTAATCCTAAATCAATTTGCTTTTATTTCATAACAGCATAAAAATTTATCTGCTGAGACTATTATTAACTACTTCAGCTTTTGGATGCCCAGATACAACACTTTGGAAGAAATGCAATTAAATTATTTATTTCACATCCATCCTGAAAATTCATGAATAATAATAATATTAAGGGAGAGGACTTAAAACAATGGTTTTGTACTGAAGGAGGGGGAAAAGGCTCTGGATACAGAACACATTTTGTTGCGTGAAGTTGTCTTCTCTGTGGAAATGTAGGTACCACATACTATTGGTGTGAGGTTTTGCTCAGGAATGTTGTGAATATTAGTGCAAGAACAAACAAACAGCAAAAGAGCACTTTTTTGGTCATTTAATTTTCAGAACTAAAACCCAGAGACATATCTAGTGAATATGGACTGCTGACAGATAAAGCTCAGTGCTGGTGGTATTTATTCTGAGATGTTCTGTTACAGAAACCAAACTACTGCCTCTCCTCCACTGTACCAAGTTCAGCTCTCAAAAACACAATTGGAAACAATTGCAAAGTGTAGAAATAGAACCAATTGTAGAGCTGCAAATAACATTATTGGGCTTTAAAAAAGGGCACCTAAAACTCAAAGCAAAATCTTTACATCCCGTTCCTGCCAAGTGTTTCTAGGTCTGATCATTGGACAGAACACAACTTGCAGAAGAACCTAGAAGTTCCATCCTTTGGTTCCCACCTCTTGCAGATGTCCCCAATCAGAAGACAGGATATGGGAGGGCATCTAGAGGGAAAACTCCATGCAATAAGTTTCTGTACTCACAGGTAAGGTTTTGGAATCCTTCAAAATTAGTTAGTGAAATGTTAATTATTAGAACTGTGGGACTCGATGTGTTTTGAGATATTGTATGTACTCCTGCAACAAATTGACTGAGGGGCTTAAAACTTTTGGAGGAGTTATGTATGCAGTCACACTGCCAAATGGCATCTCTTGTGCAAGATTAATTCTGTTTAGAAATGAAGGCAAGAATGGTAATGGTGACAGAAAGATGTTTTTCTTCCAAAAGAGATTTAATGAGGTTTTAATTTGACATAGGAAAATTAAATCACTGCTGGACTAAAGAAGACCTTGGTGTCAAAAGCATAGGCTTTGGGGATATGTCTAGAGAAAAATTGGCAGTTTTTGTGAATCCCTGGTTTGTGTTAACAAAGTCAGTCTATTATAGTTGGATTGAACTCCTTTACAAGATGTGCTTTGTGGATGATATAAAACTCCTTGAGATCAGAGAAGGAACAGCGCAGGATCCTTGTCCACTCACAAGCAGACAATGTGAGAGCTGCTGTATTCTTAAATTGATTTTCTGGCAAGCAAAAAGTAAAATGATTTATTTTCTTTTATTAGAAATATATTGAATTATAAAATTAGTAGTGCGCTGCATTTAGAGGTGTAATAAGTTTAAATTCTGTAGGTGAGAAATTTCCTCCCCTCTTGTTATCTGACATGTCTGGTGATAACCTCTAGTTCTGTGCTGTCTGCGTCAGGATGATGAAACCAGATATGAAACTGCCTGGATCTGCTGTTATTAGAACTGATAGGACACAGGGTCTGTAAGGAACACAGAGCTTCCATTTGACCTCCAAAGGCAGAGGATCAGATTTAGGAAGGAATACAATGCTCTGCAAACAGGTCCCTTGCAGGGTTGGGGAGGGGATGAAATGGATTCACCTATTATGATTCCATGTTTGAGTACAGGAGGATCTGGGCTTTCAAAAATTCAGCTTTCAAAATCAAAGTCTAGAATTTTACCAGAAAGCTGCTCAGGATCTGATGTGAGCTCACAATAGGCTCGTTGATTCACCCATTGCTTTAATGCAGGAATTGTATTATATTTAACACACTTTATATGGTTCACATAATAGCAACCATCATGTTAATAATAAAGTCCCTCTGGAATCTGCCCAACAAAAATGCTGTACTTTTTTTGTAGGAACTTTCTGCATTATTGGTTTATACATCTGAAAAGTAGTTTGAGAGGACTGCTGTCTCCAGCTCTGCTTTAGAGTGCTGGATCCAGAGCTTTTAAAAGAATTTATAGTCCACTTTGACCTGACTAGACTTCTGGAATGGCCTTTCTGGCATGCCTCAGCATGGGATTGACAGAAGTAAACCATCCTTTTTTTCCCCTCCCACAGATTTCAAATGCCTCAGACCTGCTGATTGCAGCACAGCCTGGACAGCAGACATTTTTTCTGCGTGTTGCTTCTGTGCAAGGTTTGTATTTGAAGTGCAAAGAGAAGACAGTAGCTTACACAGGTACAAAGAGCAGAAGTTTGCCCCTGTTTCTCTGCTGCGGTGGGCAGTTACATTTATGTTTTATTTAACTGGTTCCCAGTAGCACTTCTGGGAGAGACAGAAATGCACAGAACATGGTTCAGCAAGAGGAGGGAGCTTTGCTTTGCTGTCTGCATTGTGCTCCTGCACAGAAGGTCTCCTGAGAGTCAGCGGAGGTGGCACTAAGGACATGCCAGGTGTTGCTGGGAGGAGCTGCAGCTCCTGGAGTAAGCCAGAGTCAAGCAGGGAGAGACAATGCATAGGTGGCTTCAGGACAATGGAAAGAACAGTGAATCTGGGCACCACTTGGAGCATCCAGAGATGTGTCAGGCCACCAACCTAACTCCAGAGTCCTTGGGATACCCTGCATTCCCATGTTAGCTTTGTGTCTGGAATTGCAGCTTGTCTCCTGTTGGCGGTCACCTGTGATTATCATCGCTGGGGTTGTAAGAGCAGGAGGAGTGGTGCTGCCAGCCTGGCTCAGAGATTATTCTCCTGCAGGAATAATCTCAGTCCTGTCAACCACTCCACTGGAGTCCTGCCTTGTCCCTGTGCACATTACCTGCCCCAGCAGGCAGAGGGGACTGCAGCTTGTTTAGGGGTGTTCCTTGGCCAGCTGAAAGCCCTGCAGCAAACCTTGGGATGTACGTGCTGCTATCTGAGGAGACTGGGCTGCCCCATTTCTGCCAGCCCCATGCAAAAAGCAGATTGCTGAAGGATGTTTCCTCCTCTCGCCACTCTCTGCGTGGCTGATCCAGAAAAGGGTGGTTTTGTTGAGATTTCAGTGTTTCTGAAGGAAGGGGGGCGTGTGTATGTGTGTGGGGGGAATAAAAAAAGAAACATTAGCGCGTTCTGACGGAGTCGCGTCCCCACTTAACTTAATGACAGCCACCCACCCACTTCACAAGGGTCAAGATTTCAGTATCCTGCATGTGGGGGATCTGTCAGTAACGCTGTCCTTGTTACAGCAGTAGCTGAACTCCTCTTGGCATAGCAGGCTACAGGGAACTGCCAGTTAGCAGCTCTGTCGCTAACGCTCCCTTTATCGAGTGTTTGCCTTTGATTGCTATCTTGATTAGCCAAGAAGGCTTCGTGTTCCTGGAATGTCCCTGGAGTTATCTTAGTGCTGAAAGAAAATGAGGGAAGAGTCTCTCAAACTGGACAGTTAAAATCTTGGGTCTCATCTTACATGAAAATCACCCTTACCTCCATCACCTCTCCTCTTCCCTCTCCTCTTAAACGCTGTAGGCACAGAGCCACCCCTGACTCATACTGAAATTCAAACCTTTCCAGGCTTGTCTCTGTTTCAGGTGGAAGTCTTCTGGGCTCTAGTACACTAGAGGGAAATAAGCACGGGCTGAAAAATTGCTGTTGTGCCCTTGGGTAAGAAAGAAAAAGATGGCAACAACCATTTAACACTGACTTCATATCCAATGAGTTAAAACTCTAGAGCTGTCAAGGCTCTCTGGACACTTAACTTTGCTCCAATAATTTTCTGAAGATGTCTGTTCAAACAAACCTCTACAGAGGATGGTTTCACCTGTGCACAGGTGCTCTTTTGTCACTCTTCTATTCAGGGTTTAGTTGGGTTTATTCCTTCCACAACCTTCTTTTACTTGGTGCTATACAGACAAAATTCCCTCTCTCAGAATTATTGATAGGGAGTGGATCTAGCTCAAGAACAGTTCATCCTCCAAATGACTAGAAAATAAAACATTTTTGAAGCACTGCATTCACTGTGGAAGCAGTAATTTCTCCAGCAGTGGCTCTCTCACTAATGTCTGCATCCCAGTTGTGCTGGGCTGAGGTTCAGAGTTCTCACTAAAACCAACAAAATCTCTCATGTTTCTCAAATACCTGATCCATGTACTTCCTTCACAGCCTATTTTATACACAATGCTGACTTCCTGAAACAATCTGCATCTATTTTCTTACTTTCTGGTCAAGGTCTTCATAATCTTCCAGATAAAGTGGTGTATGCTGGGACTCAAAGCTGTTCCTCTCCTGCTTACAGGGGTCTCTTGAAAATTTTGGTCACTGCAAGCTTGACATGGACTGTATCTTTTTATTCTTCACACCTGTGCAACTTCTGACATGGGTAAAATGTTCCATATTTTAAGGCTTCAGAGTTTTGCCAATAAAAAGTTTGTGATTCAAGCTAGAAATAGCACTTGGAAAACTTGCATTTTTTCAGTTGAAAAGTAATGCTGTTTTTGTTGCAAATGCTCTTCTGCTCTAGAAATCTGTTTTAAAATCTGGAAAAAACTGGAAAAGCTTTACAGGCAGTGCTTTTTTAAGTCCTACATAGGTTATATTTTGTCATCCATGTTCTTATTTCTGCATTTCCTGTGTTTTTTTTAACTTTGTATACATAGCAATGCCCCATTGTCACTAAATTTGCCAAACATGATGTGCAAGTGCTGCAAAAGTTCCTCACTTCCTATTGAAACTTTAGATCTGAGCTCTAAAGTCACCCTTTCTAGACCCATATAGGACATTTCCAGTTAAAATCCCTTCCATGTTCTTTCCACTGGGCATCTGTGGCTACACCTGGGATCAGGAGAACAGATTTCCCACATCCTGGAGGTGTCTCCATTGGCTCTGTTGTCTGTGTGTATTTGTTGAGGGTTCTCCCTGATCCTCCTTTGTGACATGCAAATTATAAATACTGATAGCAATGTTTCAACCACAATAGCATTGAAACTTGGGAGGATGTAGCTTTTCTTCACATGAAAAAGGCACCAAAAGCTGTTTTTCCAGTTGTAGCTTTGGCTTAATGTGGGGAGGCATGTGAAGAAGAGATTGTTTCTTAAAATTTCATAAAGTTAATCCTACTCACTGGAGGTTAGGATTTGTAATTTTAAACTGGCAAAATATTAGATGAACAAACTGTAGTTGTTACTCTCAGGAAAGAGACTGATTTATAAGGAGAAACAAGAAGTTGTTTATAGCTCATTATTTATTATTTTATCTTTAAGAGGTAAAGAAAAGCAGGGACTTAACATTGGTATGACATGGAATACATATCAAAAAGTAAGTCCCCCTTGTTGTGGCTAGTGTCTGATAGATTAATTAATGTTAGATTGAGTAATTAGAGAACAAAATAAGAAAGAATATGAAGTGACAGGTCTGGAGTTCAGGCCTTTTTTCCCAAATGACTAGCTTGTTTAATGTGAGATCTTTTTAGACTAAATGAAGGATCTTGGTAATATACAAGATATTGTGCAATATTTTTTCATTATAGAATATTGCTGCAATTATAAAATAAGTAAACATATTTTAATATTACTGTGACACAAACGAATGCACTTATCCTAACCAATTGACTACTCCATATCTGTCAGATTATATGCAAAATACATAGTTAATAAGTAAACATGAAAACAAAAAGGGGATTTTGGAGCTGTTTCTGAAGATGATGTGGCATCTTGCCTGCTGCTAATCATGTTTCTAACACAATGGGGTTTAGGCTGGAGTTAGTTAGTTTAAACAAATTCTTGTGAAGCTGATTAACTCAGTTTGTTTGGTTTATGTGAACACGCTTCTCTAACAGCTTTGGTCCTATTTAACAGGCAAGGGGTTATCAGTCTGAGAAATAAGCTAATAAACTGGAGAAATAATTAGATCTTTCTAAGCAGACAGATGGCAGGGTCATGTCCTTTGATACTGGGAATACCAACAAGCTTCTCTAGTTTTACAATTAGATTGTTTCATCTGATAATTAAAAAAAAATACAAAAACAAACCTAAAATAATAGCTGAAAAAATCCAAACAAGACAGATCATGGTATAAATCTTGGTTTTTTTCTTTTATAGGCGATCTTTAGTGTAGCAACATTTTTACCATGATCTAAAGCCCAATAAAGCGATTAGTGGCATCCTAAGTACCAAGCCAGACAGAATACTGGCATGCTGTTAAAAAAATAAAAATAAAAAGGAAAAAAAAAAACTTCAGGGTTATGAAAGATTCCTTCAAAAGCAAAACTGTTTAAGCTCATCACTTTTAGGAACTAGGTCTGGCGTTGGAAGGCAAGGAGGAGAATATGGACTGGTTGAGAAAACGTGCAAACCACTAGAATAGCAGCAGAAAGACATTTGCATTTGTGCTGGATTTGGGTGTGCTGAGTTCATAAGAGGACATCAGCTGGGAGGGGGCCACAGGAAAGTCCAGGCCAGCGCTGGTATAAATGGGGAGGGGGAAAGAAGGGTCCTGGCCACCTCAGTGTAATCAGAGTTGAGTACAAAGTGGGTTGGAAAGGTCTAAGTGGGACCAAGAAGTGTTACCAATTTGGTTATTGCTGAATGGGTAATATCTTAGCCTTTTAAATGGGATATTGGCCCTTTTCTTGCAAGTGATAGAACTATAGTCTGTGTTGGAAGGGACACCTTAGATACTTCTTGTTCTATCCCCCTGCCATGGGAAGGGACACCTTTCACTACACCAAGTTGTTCTAAGCCCCATCCAACCTGGCCTGGAACACAGAGATGGAGAATTCACAGTTTCTCTGGGCAATATCTTCCAGTATCTCACCACCTTCACAGTAAAGAATTTCTTCTTAATCTCTAATCTAACCCTGCCCTCTTTCAGTTTGAAGCCATTCCCCCTCATCCTGCCACTGCATGCCTTTGCCAAAAGTCCCTCTCCTCCTCTTGTATCCCCTTTAGATACTGACACATGCTCTAAGGTCTCCCCAGAACCTTCTTTTATCCAGAAAAAAACATTTAAAAAGGTTCAAAAGTGCTGCATCCCAAAGAGGAGGTTAAAACTGTAGTACTTAATTCACAAAGACCTCTTGGTCATTGGATGAGGTTCAGAAGGGAGTAAAAGGCTGCCACTGAGAAAGAAACATAGGAATGTTTAGTTCATCATAGCTGCTATTTATAGGCGTAAGAAACAATATTTAGGAGACTTCAGGCTCTTACAGACATACAATAATGTGATTTTAGAGCTTTATGTACCGAACTGCACCTATTTACAGTCTTTGCCAGGCATTGTTCTCTACATAGTAGTAAATTTCTGTTTGTAGAACAGTTTATCAAACCTTTCAATCATTAAAATAATTCCCTACGCACCTCAGAAATGTTCTATAATGACTGTAAAGAAGCAAAAAATCTTTACTTTCTTAAAATAACTTGGAGTGTAGGAGAAGGCTTTGAGTTCAGTATTGCAGTCTCTGCCTTGCTTTCACTGATTCTGCTATTGACTGGGTGTGATGGATTTACTTGATACTTTATCCAAATAGATTCAAATAGCAGACTGGCTCAAGACTCAGTCTTTTGTTTTACAGGAATTACATAATTGGATCTCTCAGTCTACTTATGAAATATGGGAAGCTGTCTTTTTAATTGCTTTGGTCACTACTGTTTTATGGAAAATGAGTATTTCAATGGATTTCACCCAGTTTATCACGATGCCTCTTTCCATACCAGGTTTTGAAATAATAGTGGAGATCCTAAAATATAAGTAGTTTTGGAAGGTTGTGGGTGACCACAAAGACTATTCCCTTTCTGGAAAGGTAGCCTTTTAAAGCTTAATTCAGAGTTGATGGTAAGAGATGTGATCTTCTGAGGCTGCATCAGGACATCTGAACTAGGTCTGTCTCTCTCTCTACAGGAATCTGTTTCTCTTCACTAACTATGGATGAAATTTGGGAACCTTTTCTCCTCGTGCTGACATGAGCCTTTGAATAACTGCTGAAGAATTCATAACTTTTTTCTTCCTAATGAGGTCCATTAGTGCAATTTAAATCTCATTAAGCTAATTGTAGTCTGTTAGACTACACATCTCTGAAAATATGTTTAAAAAACATGAGGGATGTTTAACTCATCAGCGTGTTATATGAAGTACTCAATTAATATTCAAGTAAATTTCCCTTGCAGTTATGCTTGTATCTGGAGCAGTTGGGCTGAGGGGATATTCACCATAAAACATCAGTGAAGTATTGTGAAGTAATTGCCCTTTTCTATCAAATATAGAAAGTTCTTCCTAGAAAGTTAACCCCTTAGAGTGATGGAAAGATTAAATAATGTTCTTGGAATATATTCATTCAGGGGATGGGTCTATATATCCAAATTTTGCCTTATGTCAAAATAAAATCAAAATTTTCTCACTTCTGGGGTCCCTCCCAGATGCATTGACATGGATGTTGCTGCCTACCTGTAAATGAGTACTTTCCATTTCCATAAGTTTGAATTTCTTTAAGAGATCTCCCAAAGCACCCCAAATCCCTGCTCAGCCTAGGAAAAATCTTGGCTGCCATCTAAGGCTATACGACAGAAATAGAAGCTCCGGCTCTCCTGCGTTAGAAAGCTCTTTGACACATTCGTGTTACTGCAAAAACTTCTCAGATCTTTGTTTCTCCAAAGACATTTCAGGCTCAAGCCTTGAATGAATTCCTGCTGGGAAAGGTTGGATTTGCTCCCTGCAGACAGCCAGACGTGGTGCAGGACCTGTTTCTCACAGCAGGGAAGGAATGGGGCCCTTCCAGAGATTTTTGCCAGCAATATGCTGGGTTTGGCAGGGCAGCCCCAGCCAGCCCTGTTGTTCCTGAGGAAGGAAACAAGCTCTCAGATCTTATTTCATGCAGGTTTTTGTAGGTCAGAGCTCACATGGCTCTGACTGGGAGTGTACTGGGGCTGTGTGTTCACAGCCTTCACCTGGTGAGGAGCTGGCTTCTTCCTTCACCACCTTTGTCTTCTGGTGTGTGTCTGTGCTCTGGCCCACTGGGATCAGTACAAGAAAATCAATGTCCTCTAGAAATGGCAGTGGGTGTAAGTCAGGTTAACAAGAGACACAAATAAGAATTGGTGGGATTTTTTTTTCTTCATATAAAACCAGAAAGTCATCAGTTTTTCATGTTGAAGCTATCTCTTCCCCATCCCAGCTCACCTGCATTGACACTAAAACCTCTGCAAACACTCATGGAGAGCTCAGACATTAGAAACTTAACTTCTTTCTTCCTTTCTTTCCTCCATGTTTTGTAGTCACTTGACTTCCCAGATCTGAATCTTGGTCAGTGGTACAAATCCTCCATGGGCTTGTACCCTACTGGGCTCATGAAGTCTGCAATGAGTGGAAGTGGTGAGTTGCAGGGAAGGATTTTGACATGTGAGAAAGACCTGTGAGAGAAGGCTGCTCTAATTAGTAAAACTTGTGATTAAAGTAAGTCTGGAGTAGGGAATGAGAGAAGAGAGGTTGCTGCAGCAACAAAAGCTGTGCAGGTGCTAAATGTGCTGATTATAAGCTTGAACTCCTTGGAGAAAATGGATCCTAACAGCTTATTGCTGACAAAAAGTGGTTTAGGAGGAAAATTGAAGTGTAACATGTTTGGGTATGTGGAACTGTTACTTGTGGCTTTCAAAGTGAGAGAGTCACTCTCCATTCTGCTTAGCAATGGGAGAAATTAGTGTTAAATCTGGGGTTTGTAATAGGAGGAGAAACTGGGAAGCAATGAAGCTTCCAAAATCAGGATGATAGATTATTGCAGTGTTTGGTATGAAATCTTGTAATGGTTGGTACGTTTCCAATGGAAAAATATCTATAAAATAGAGTTGTGTGTAATGACACAAGAAATGTGCAGCTACTCTCTGGGTTATGGGAACACTGAAAATAGGGGTGGGAGGTGACCCCCACCACCACTGATATGGCTGGAGACCAAAGAGCAGTAACAGGAGGGTTACTGTCAGCCAAAGCTGTTTTCATTTTTAACACTCCCTCTTCTTTCAAGAGCAAGGATTTTGTTGTTGTGGTTGTTTATTTAAATCAGAAGATGCTCTTTGCATCATATCTTTACAGAGAGGAAGAGTGAGAATAAACTATTGACAAAGTTGTTTAGGTTCCTTGGTATGGTACCAGGAAGCATCACAAATGAGCTCCAATAAATGAAAAAAGCAATGAAGGGAAATATGGAGGGAATGGAGGAGAAATACCCTGAAAAAAGGAGGAGAAACATCAGAGCATTTCTAATCTGGGAAGACTGCAGGGCAACATGACTTTAAGAGCTAGCAGGGAGATTAGGCAAATGTTAGGGAGCTTTTTTTTTGCTCTTTGAGTTTGTTTTCTTTGTTTATTTTCTTCCAATGAGACGATGTTTAATCTTGAGAAAAATGGTACGTTCACAACAACGAGGCTAGACTTAAGTTCAGGTCAGGTCTTCATCAGATTTTTGTCTTTCAGTCATAATTCAGAGGAGAACTGAATACAAAAGAAATCTTTGTGAAATCTGTTTGAGAACACACTGAGAAAAACATTGAACTATGTCTCTTATGCTGCACTCAGGCATATCTTTGAAGCAATAACATTTCCCCATGGAGGTAGGAATTGGTATGCAGATCTGCCTGTTGTCTCTTGACTTCCTGGCACCGAACAGATGAGTCTCTGTCCTCATTGCTTTTCCTCTGACCTTACAACTCCTGGGTCATTCCCTAGAAAAGGGTTTTTAATTCCTGCCCTCTTGTATAGAAGGCAGAAATCAGGGCAGACATATCAGCTGCTAAGTGCAGAAGGCTTCACCCTGAATTTTGATTTCCCTGATGCTCTTTTCTGCAATCCAGGATAGACCTGTGTCCAAGAGTGTGGCAGTTTGACACACATGTGTCCTCTTGACTTCAGCAGTTGTTGGCTTTGAGTGTCGCTTACCCAGCGCGTCGAAGTGAGAACTCTTGTGCAAAGCGTAACTGAGCACTGTGAATTTTTTTATGCACTTGCAGATTTCACCATCACATTCGTGCCCTTTTAGCTTCTGGCCTCAAAATGCTAGGGCTCTATCTGATGCAATGTTTGAGCTCAGCTGGGGCATTTCTGAGGCTTTGAAAAACGCGCTTTGGCTTCTCTCTCAAATATCTTTTGTCTTTTACTGGTAGAGTTCTAAAGAAAAGCATCTTATAGAAAAGATACTTCACCTTGGTTGAAAGAACTCAGATGCAAGAGTGAGTTCTGGCATATTTTACCTTGGGCTGTGGTTAAACTCACCATACATTTTGCTCATTTCTTTTTGAACTTCAGCTTCCAGTCTTTCCACCTTATTTTGCTCCACTGTCAGGCACTCAGCTATATCTGAAATCTTGCCCCCAGAAGCATTAGAATAGCTGCAAAGTGCCAGTCTCTAAAGCAGACACTACGTAATGTGGTAAAACACAATAAGCAACAGTTTATTAAAAAAAAAAAAAAAACACCAAAAAGGATATGTACATGTGCATCTCACTGCCTGATTTGAGACTTCCAGGTGATAAAAGAACCTGGCACAATGAGGATGTGGTTTTGTTCCTCTATTCCTGTTCTTTAATAATATGAGAATTTGAAAGGCATAAATATGCAAGAATTTTTTTCTCCCAGTTATTTTTATATCACAAGGCACAATAAGAGAAGATACTTTAGGTGAGGTATTTTAATAATGGCCCTTTTTCAGTTGCTGATGATTGAAAACCAGCAGCAATAAGGTACAAAACCTGTCCATGAGGCAGCTTCTAAATAATTACTAGGCACAAGCTTGTCAATGCTATATTAAAACATTATTAAAGTTAAGGGAATTAAATCAGCAAGAGTTGTTTATCAGCTTGCTCATGTATCTGGAACAAGTTGAAACAGACTGTTAAGGGGTTTTCACAGCATGTGGGAGAAGGCTACAGTTCTTTCTTTGGGTGGATTGTCCATAGTGGAATTGCTTCAGCAGAGCTGTGCAGAACTTTCCCTTCTCCTCTTCTAATGTGTCCTTGTCCCAAAATTCACAAGCAGAATGGGGCAGGCTTTCACAAAAGGGAGAAGGCTTTCTGTGGGACCAGCTTTAAAGCACCATTTTTCTGCAAAAGTTGCTTCTCTTCTAAGTCAATAGATAAATAATGTTGTCTAGTCGTTTGACTGCATTAATCCAGATTCTAATGAATGTGACAAAGAGAAGGCTCAGCTGGAGAGTGAGGAAATATGGGGAGACAAGGTTTCATGGTTCCTCATGGTTTGATGCATTTCCTATCCCATGAAGAATACTCTATTTATTTAGGTTTAGAAAGCTAAAACACATTTCATATACCTGAATATATAAGTTAAGCAAGCCAAAGCTGGAGTATGGGAGACAGATATAATGTGTGATAGATTTTATGTATTTCTGTATGTCTTCAATATTTTTTTTCCCATAATTGTTCTAAATAATCCTTAGAGTGACAGAAATTATACTTTTCAGTTCACATACAGGTTTTGGTAAGTAAAATCCTATTTCTCTCCATCTTCCTCCCTTTTTCTTTGGAAATCTGGACAATCAAAAGAATCTGGGAATGCTGCTATAATTAAATATGGGGTATGTAGTGCAGTGGCCTTATCCCCTTGCTCTCTCCCACAAGGAAAGCTCTGGGGTGGGATGTGTTTTTACAGAAAAGACAATGGTTATCACCCTCATGACACAAGATGAGGCACAATTAGTTGCTCAGAGATGGCTGTAGACAACTGATGCTCCCTCAAGAGAGATGGACTGATGTCTCTTATGTTATTTTCAAAATCACAGCGTAATTTGTTCATAATTGTGTTTTTCTGATTGCTTGGCTGAGAACTAAGCCTTTCCTAATGGGAGCACATAGAATTGATTTGATCAACTGTTCCTTCTGAAATCCTGAGGAAGGGAAGAGGGTCAGTGCAGCACAGCCCAAGATGGACCATCCTTATGTGAGTGAATGTTTAGACCTTGCATTATGGGCACAAATGGGAAGGAAATTCTGTTTAAACATATGAAAATACTTTTACTGCAAATGTGGTTGAAGAGTGAAACAGATTGCCCACAGGAGTGGTGAAATCTCCATCCTCTGAACTATTCAAAACCTGACTGGGCACAGTCTGCTCTCCTTGGCTGTGTTCTGAGCAGGGGATTTCAACGAGAGCTTCCTTCCAGCCCCTGCCATGCTGTGATTAGAAAGTCCCCCAGACCAGGGCTGGTCAGTCTGCTCTGTGTGCTGTTTCCAGTCTAATGCCCTGTGGATAAAGAAAGGTGGGGTGAGTCAAACACAGCGTGAACAGATAACCTGCAAAATTACATGTATTAAACATTTCCTTCTGCTGAATTCTCTTTTGTCTGTCCCTTAACTATCACTATTCAACCTTGAGTACTACTTCCCAACATCCCAGTATGTTCCATCCTTTACAGTGGCCCCCTCCAAAGCCAGGTGAAATTTCTGTGTTGTTTCCTTCTGATTTTGGCAAACAGGGATTCAGATCCTAATGTAGCTTTGTTCTCTGCTGGTGGCACATCAGGGTTTTAAAGAGGAGGCATTTTCCTCATTAATGACTGAGTCTCATGTTGCCTGGCTATTCTAAGTCAGGATCTGATGGAAACTGCTGTTCTGGGTCTCTCTAAAGGAAAAACCTGAGATAAAATCTCAGTTTTGAGGTGGTTGATGGAACTGCTTGGGATACACAAATTAATTACTCTCCAAAGTGATTTATCTGCAGAAATTACTGCTATGCTGTGGCTCCATGGAGCCTCACTGAGTGTGTGCATGCACACACACCTCCTGCCAGTCCATCCTCTCTGACTGGCAGCTATTTTTGCCAAGCTGCCTTCTGTTTTGTCTCCTGCTTTGCTGCCTTTGCTCACACACGTCTCTCGCTGTTGCCATCCCTCCCTCTGATGGGCAGGGAGCTCTCCCCTCACGTAGAGCTGCTTTGCTTTTCATCCCACTCCACCATCTTCCCCATCATGGGCAGTGCTCTGAGAACTCTTTGCCTTTTCATTTGGAAGGGCAGATTTCCACTTTGTTATTGCCTGACTATTTCTTTTAATTCATAACCACGTGCCACATGTCTTTTTTTTTTTTTTTCCCACAGAAACTTCCTTTGCTGCAACCTTTGTCTTACAAGCACCTGCAAGCTCATCATTGGTTTTTCCTGCCAGCTCTCCCTGCTCAGTCTCCATGCTGTCAGGTCCCTGGTTCTGTTTATTTCCTGCAGCTTTTCTCTCCTCACGTAAAGGTGAAGGCAGATATACCTGTGAGGCCTCTATTGTCAGCAAAAATGGACTTCCACTGTGGCCAGAAGTATAAATATCTTTCCTGTGGTATCATACAAAAAATAAATTTAAACAAGGCCCTTTTATCTGTCTGCACCCACAAAAAGTGCAAAAACTCTACCAATGTATTTTCTATAGCTTTATAAATAGACTGTTCCTTTCCTTTCCCTGCTTGCTCAGGGTAGCTGAATGAAAACCATCCAGGGACATTTAGTGCCCTCCACCCCCTCAATAGACATGGCATTAAAAAGAAAACAAAAAAGATAAAAGGGTTTGATGTAAAATGACCATTTGCTTCAAAAGAGCATTGACTGAATAATAGATCAAGCTTCACTTTGGTGCAGTGTTTTTAATAAAGGATGTGCCTTTGCCCACATATTTCTGCTCAGCATTACCTTGAGAAACTCAAATGTTTAATTTAATAATCAGTGGTTAATTCTCCTCTGGCCTCTTCTGATACTTTTGCTAGCATGTATTGGCCACTCAGAATATGAAGCTGAGATTTAAATTGAGCTCAAGCCTGCAAAGCTTTGATCAGCAGACAACTTGGGTTTCTTTGGCAGAAACTAAAAGGTGTTGGCATTCAAATTCCCAGCTAGAGCAGAACCAGAAGGTGCTCCTGCAATTCTTTAGTGGCACTGATTGGTTTTGGTGACACAACTGAAATCTGTGGTAGGTGTAGGGCTGCCTCAGCCACACTGAAGTTTTAACTTTAGACTGTTTCATACTTTGCAGGGAGTTTTCCAGTGGTTTAAAATAGAGAATTTGAGGTTGTGCATCTTGGATCCCAGTCCCATGTCATCACAGGTGACCTGTGACTTGTCCCCAGCCCCCTTGTGCTGCAGGAGTTCTGCTCCTCCTGTCAGTGCACATTGCTATTTTGGCTTTTTCTCCTCTTCCTGTCCCATGGAAAATTCCCTCTTTCACCCTCCATGGGAGACTTGGTGGAATTCTCATGCCCCCATCACATCATGACCTCTTCTGCTCCTGACACCATGAGCTGTGCTGCTCCAGGTGCTGTCCCAGCTGAGCTGGATCAGTAGCACTTGACCTTCCCAGGCTGAAGAATGACACTGGTGGCTGCTGTAAACTGAAATTGTACTTCCATGGGCTAATTTCATTCAAAACCTCACTCTGGCTTTGCTGAAAGGGAAAAATAAGATCATTTGTAACCCATCTTGTGTTGATTTGCTGTGTTTTAGCCTTGACTTTATCAATATTACCTCAAAGGCTTTGGGGACATTTGTTTGAACCTCTGTTAGATGGGAAAGGATAATTCCAGATTTCCATCTGATTAATTAAAATCAATCCCTGCTCTTCTCAAGGGAAAAAAATCCAAAATACCAAACCCAACATTTATATTTTTGTAGTTTCCTCATGGCAATCTTCTGTACTTGCTGAGACCCAGATTCTTTAGAACCTAAGGTAAGATTTATTTAAGCTCCCAGTTGCTTTCTATGGAAATTTTGCAATTTACTTGAAGGACAATAAATTCAGGTCATCAACATCAGCATAAATAGTTAAACCCCTATTGCTCTCATCCAAATTCAAATTCCTTGCTGATAATTTGAGCAGTGTACTGGCTTTGATAAATTCCTTTCCTCACATTATTTTATCATCATAATTATTTGCTGTTCTGCTTTGAATCTGCACATTATCTCGTACAGTTATATTTACATATGCAATAAAACCGGGCACATGATTTATTGTCTTGTCAACAGCAAAATAAATAAAACAGTTTGTCAGAGATTATCCCTGACTTCTGGGCAGAGCTGTAATAAATAAATAAACAAATACCTAGATGATAGATTTTTAGAAGGGATAATCTTGTATGAAACAAGTTTGAGGTGCAACACTTTAGCAAATACACAGCTGTAGGAGTTTTGTCTGAAGGCTGACTCTCAGGTCCTATTCAGATTAGAGATGGAATTCCAATAGGTTTTTCATTTTGAAACATGTGCTGCTAAAATATTCCTCTGCAAAAGGAACACAGCCTTTGAGTTGGAGCATTTGGAGTTTAGTCAATAAACCTGTCTAAAAGACACAGTGGATGAAGGTCCATCAATCACATTTTATGATTATGTGGCAAAGAAGTAATGTACCAAATAAATGTTGAAATTGATGGCTGTAGCTTTTATAGGTTATAAAGAACAAAAGCTTGGGAGATGTATTTTTAGTATTGTTGGTAAATTGCCTGGGTATTTTGATTGCAAATATTATAAAATTAGATATAGAATTATTGGCATGCATTTTTATTTCCAAGAATGTGTAAAAAATGCTGATTGAGAAGACCACCAACCTCATGCAGAATAAAAATCCACATATAGGCATATTTCTAAAAAATTGTCTTAGAGCCATTTCTCATGGTTTCTACAATTTTTAAATTATTTTCCTACATTTACTGATAACCCAAACTTTTGGTTAAAAATATTTTTAATTAAATCAGTTAAGCATCTGAGAGTCTCATCTGAAATTACCAAGGTAAAAATTAACAAACCAAATTTTACTTGCTCTTCATTTTGAAGCTGACCCATGAACCTCCACAGCACCTTCAAGATTTGGTGACAAATCAGCACACTCTATTTACTGAACAATAAATAATGCATGAGCAGTCAGCACCCTGACAGAAGTTGAGAAAGACTGTTGCTGAAATGTAACTGTTAAAACAACTGAATTAAAATATGATGGTGGAAGTGATTTTTGAAACGGAAGTGGGTCAACAATGTCAAATTACCAATTTCTTCTGAATGACTCACCAAGCCATAGTACTTATAGTAGTGTGCAGTCAGCAAGAAGGAACTGGGACAATAACTGTGGATTTCCTTCCTTTTTCCCTCACATTGACCTAAAATTCAAACTGTCCCAAGAACTGCTAGGACAGGGTGTATTTTTTGTGGAAATCCAGGGCTTCCCTCTGGCTGCCCTGGCAGGTCTGGGACCCTGGCAGGGGTCAGGAACCCCCCTGGACAGAGCCCCCAGAGACACTGTCTGTGATCTCTGTCCATGGAAAAGAGTTTTCAATCTTACAGGATGAATTACAAGCTCTGAGTGTTTGATATAAGTATAATAATTAGGTGTGGCATGGGTACAAAAGTAAAATTTTAGGATTCTAGATTAGGGGTCCAAAGGGGACAAGATGGAGGAAATTTGGTGTGTCTTGTCCTTTTTCTCCTTCTTCATGCCTTCCATGTTTCACTGCGGTGTTGGCATTTTTCTGTTGGTTTAGGCTGGGGACACACTGTTCAACGTAGGTGACAGATATTGGCACATTATTGTAAATCCAGCACAGGTAGTTTCTGGTATTTAATGTTTGTAACATCCCACTGAGGGCAGAGCCCCACACGCTGCCCTGCAGGACAGACCTGCAGCAGGGCAACAGAACATGTTAGAGATAAACAGAATAAACAACCTTGAAACCAGCACAGACGAATTATGGCTTCTTCTTTGGCAGCGGGGCTGAAAGACAGAGACTTTCTACAATCTTGGAATCATCAATACCACAGATTCCAGCATATCTTAATACCTTTCCTAAATTTGTCCATCCTCTCTTCAGTCCCCCAAAATGTAGTGGCAGCTCTTCAGGTCAGCAACACCTTTTCTGTTACTTCGTGTTCTCAGTTTTCCCTACCTGAGCAGAGGCAGGTTTGGTCCCTGCAGTGGTGAAAGTCTCTTGTGAGGAATTGTGGTCTCCCTGCTCTGCTCTCTGGAACAGGCAGGGCCTCTCCTTGCTGGGCTGGAGTTCTGGCTGTGCTAACCCCATGGCCAGCATGTTTCTGCAGATGCCATCAAACATCCAGTAGGCTGGAAAAGACCTCTGCGGTCATCAAGTCCAACATTTGGCTGATCACCAGCTTGCCAAGCAGAGAACAGCACTAAGTGCCACATCCAGCCTTTCCTTAAACACCTCCAGGGATGGCCATGGACCAAAGGAAGTGGTAAAATCATGATGACAGAAATCCTCCTCTAGACATGTCTCAAAAAGATTTTAGGTGACCCAGTCTGGATAACCAACAGCCTGTGGATATACTCAGGTGCAATCAAATCTCACCTCACCTTTAGGACTGGCAGGAGTTTGGTGTCGGCAGAGAGGAGGTTGGGCTCTGTGGAGTCCTGCCTGGAATGGGAAGACCAGACAAAATATACAAATTATTAGTGCCCCTGTAGGCATCTGCTCCAGCCTGTACTCTGCTTCCAGCCCAGGGCTGGAAAGAATGAGGAGATCTTGCTGGTGACATGCTGTGTTCTGCTGTCTCAATGTGCCCTCAGAGCTCCTCAGCTCCCCTTCAGCCTTCTGTGCAGTACAAACATCCCTGTCTCTCCCAAATTTGTGGGGTGTTGCTCATGGGGATCTTGGCAGGTCCTGGAAGCCTCTGCCTTTTAACGTGGATGAATGATTATCAGGTACCTGGAATATGGGTGGGTAGGAGATTTTCTCTGTGCTTCTTCTTCTGCTAAAGGGTCTTTGATCTTTCAGGCTAGGAAGCCTTACTCTAATAAGCCAAGGTTTGTTTGTTTTGCTGGAGAACATCAAAGAAGGTAAAGACCTCTTGGGTTGTGCAAGAAATAACTAGATATTATCCTAACCTTGTATGTATGCAATGGCTGATCTGTTTGTCTGGAAGGAATCAACACAGACTCATCACACTTAGAGAAGTGAACAAAAGCAGAGCAGAATTATTGAAAGCAGCAAACCCCAAGCTGTGTATCAGGTGAATCAATTCAAAGGGAGCTGCAGTGAGAAACTCAGCGTGGGTTTTTTTTAAAGTCTTTGTGTGCAGGTTGCTGCACTATAATGTCTTCTCCCAACCTGCAATACTTAAAAAATTACTATAGATTTCTTGTAAATCGTCACTAATAACAGTTGTTGAAGGACTCTTTGCCAGTCCTTTTGCATGGTGCTGGAAGTAATCAACTCTGTGTAAAGTAATGTTCGTGGAATGCAACATTGCCCTGGGGAATGATTTGTCTTGCCATGTTGCCTTGTCCATACCCTGCAGGTACACTTTCCTTAGCTGTGATTGCTTTGCAAATAAGGATATTTGCTTTCACATAACTGCTTAAATGCTGCTATAAATATGAGCCTGGGGTGGTTGCTCATTCAGCTTTTGGAGCTGTTGGAGTAAGTCTTTCTGGCCCTTACCTGCAGTGGCAAATGTGGGAAAGGATTAGAGAATATTAACAGTTTGCTCTTTTAACTTGCACATGGGGTGAGAGAGGATATCTGCTTTAGTTTTGAAATGACTTTGCTGTTGGGCAGAGCTATTTGTGCCCTGACTTGCTCTACTGCACTTCTGGAAGGTATCCCCGAGAGTCATGTACCTTCCCACAGATATGTGGGCACCTTTCCAGGCACAGGAATAGGCAGAGTGAACTGAACTGAGCACATGGTAAACACTTTTGCTTGCTGTGTAAGGTGTTAATGTTCCATGGTCTTTGTTTGAATGGCAGCACCTTGCAGTCATTGCTGGAGTTGAGCCTTGATGAGCTCTGCAAAGGAACAAAAGTAGAGTGTAATTTCCATTTACAGCTGAAGAAGCTGAGATCTCTGTCAGATCCAGGTAATTTCTGTGAGGTTGTGCAGCCCATACACAGCTGAACTATGACTTCAAGTAGAGATCCCAGCAGTGTCTAGTTCTCTTGACACAAATGAAGTTCTCTCACCATTCTTGTCAGGCGATTTTCTAATGCACAGAGCAGAGCTACCACACTGAAAACTGTTTCTCCTGGACCACTCACACCTTTTTCCAGGTGTTCATGGTATTTTTCTGAGGAATATAGAGCACAGCCTCTGTCTGCCACCTCTGTGCTCTGCTCTCCCTGTTGTAAATGGGTGAGCCTTGAGCAGAGCCAAGTCAGCTCCTGGCTGCTCTTTCTCAGTGTGGCCATCAACGATGCTGAGTACATAAACAAGGGGGAGACTTAGAGTCTGGTGGTGACTCCCAGAAAAAATGTGCTTTTGTTGCAGCATTTTTGAGAGAAAGAGGACATGAGTTATGAGATTTGAGCTACTCCAGTCTAGGCCTCAGATTTGGGCCTTGTGAGGCCTTCAAGCCTCTGATGCAGTTAGAAGTTAGGAGCTTGTGGTGCAGATAGAAATAGTATTAAGGTGTGATGGGGACCACTGGGCTGTCTGGGTGTGAATTAGTATAGGTTTTATACTGTAAGGCTCAAGCCACTTTAAGGAAAAGGTAAACAATGTTAGCCTATTAATCAGAGTGTCTTTGTTTTTGTAAACTATGTAGAAGCTTATATAAACTACCATCTTATCTCGAATAAATGGAGAACGTTTGATTAACCACATTGGTTCAGATCTGCGTTTGTCTTGTCCAGTTTCCCGTTTTCCTGAGATTCCCTGGCTTTTTGCTTTCTGTCCCATTTTTGACGAGATGGAACCTGAGGTTGGTCCTTATACAGGTGGCTTGTGCCCAAATTGCAGGATATCCCAGAGCCATTCCCCTGACCATTTTTTTTTTTTTTTCAGGTGTTCTGGAGTTGAATTTTGTGTTATAGCATGTCCTGATAACTGTTGCATTTAGCAAAACTACAGCTTGTGTTGGCCTGTGAGTAACAACCCTTGTCATTATTGGCAATTAATTATGTCCTGGAGTCTTGCTGAGTATCCTGTGTTTACCAGAATCCCTTACAAATATTGCTCACCTACCTTTTGTCAATGCATGTATTGTGCTCTAAAAGCTCTGAGTGCATTGAGTAAGTTCAAAGGAGACTGGCTCACATTTCAAGGTAAAGAAATATGGGTTCTGCTCTTTAGAGATAAAGCCTCCAGGGATCTGAAAACTCTTCCCTTGAGTTTGCAGAACTCTGTCATTCTATATCCTGAGCATCCATCCTGCACATACAATATTCAGAGACCTCCCTGCAAGAATGCCCAGTTCTGCCAGCATATTTGGGCATTCCATTTCTCTTGGGAAGTTCTACTTCACATGAAAAGATTAAATGCACCTGGAAACACAAAATGAGAGCCATGGAAATGGACAGCATGAGCCAGTAACAATTTTGTATTTTTTAAATATTATGTTTATATTCATACGTATTTGTATATTCACATGTATATTTACATATATATATGAAAACATATTTTCATTGAAATCCAGAAAATGCACTCATTCCCAAAAGCCATTTAAATGCTGCCTGTCAGAAGCTGGAAAAGCAGCCCTATGCTAATTTAGCAGGGATGCGATGGCTGTCTTCCAAATACTAAAGAAAAAGACTTTATAAACTAGAAATGCTGGGTCCTTAGTAGGAGACACAATTTTGTAGGACTTCTGCTTTGAACATGGTTATAGGTTTTCAGTGAAATATCTTCATTTCTCCACAATGCAGGAATTCCTCATGGGGTTTTACCTGGTGTGGGGCTGTACCAGAGCAGGGTTGCACTCACACACTGAGGGGTCAGCGAAGAGTGGGAAGGATGTTTCAGCATGGAAATTTGGGGCATTTGTCACCTGAGTAGCAGAAACCCTCCACCAAACCAAAATATCACAGCAGGCTATTCTTAAATGTTCCAGCCACTGGCAAACTCACCAAAGCAGTGCTGAGGTGTACACACTGTGTATCTGTTGTGTATCTCCTCAGCTGTATTAAAGATTGATTGAGCTGCACCAGCCTATCTCAGCAGTCATCTGACTCAGTGCACTCTAAAACCAATATGAGCCTGTAAACCTATTTAACCTTCCCATCTGGGAATGCATTTTGTTGAAAATGGCAGCCTGATGTTCATTAAAATTAAAGACAGAAAATAATATTAGATAATGCAGTGCTTTTCCCTTGCAATGTAGGGCTGGAACCTCCTTGATGTTCCAGTTTGACCCTTTGTGTTGTTTTGAGAAGATTTGTTTTCATGTTATCTGGGATATTTTCTCTAATTTCTCCCCATACTACTTGTGCATTGGCATCACCCAGTTTGTCTTTCCCCATTCAGACATTTTTAGGAGGACAGAATACCTAAATAGAAGAGTTTTCCAGCTATTGGCCTCTCTTTTAGCATATATTAATTGTCAGTAGAGACCACTGGACTTGCTGTAAGACCAAGAAGAAAAAAGGAGGTTCAGCTGTCAAGTTATAAAAAAATGTTCCTTTCATGATGGGCATCACTGTGGCTGTCTGGGTCTAAAATAACAACAATAATGCTAATTTTGTAGATATTATATGCTGGTTACAGCTACAGAGATATCTTCCCAGTGTTGTGTGTATGAACTTGTTGGATCAGTAGTTACAGGATTTTTCAACCTTGTACAAGTCTGGTTTACTTCAAGTTCTGGAACTGGACTGATTTCTCTTGAAAAGTAAGAACTGGAAATGAATAGCAGTTTTTAAAATGTTGAAGGTGGAAGGTAGTGCTCACAAAGCTGTAGCCCCAGGACTAGAGCAGTTACAGATTCAGAAAGGCAATATTTCAATATTAACATGTATAGACCCAGTACAGAACACCAGGATTATGATAATCAAATTAGTGTGTGCTGGGTGTTCAGCTGTCTGAGGTCACTGCTGTTCCAGCAATGCTGCTGATGTGCAACATAAAAGAAAGAGTGCTCTGGTTTTTTTGTTCTTTGTGGAGAATTGTTGCTAAGCAATTGAGAAAACAGTAAGGCAAAAGATATGGAAGTGTAATTCACTTTGTAAACAATAAAGATCTTTACAATTTTGGAAGAAACTGCAGCAATAATAGATAACATCAGAAAGGGGACGCTCTACAGAACATCAATAGAACATTATTCAAGCTGGTTTTTTTTTAAGAGTGCCAGAAGATTGACAACTTGCTGCTGATGTTGAATTGAGTTACCATCACTGATATCAATCATTTCCCTACCATGGTTCACAGAACCTAAAACCACAATGAAGTTAGAGAGGAATGCACATGAACATGCTCACAGTGCAGATATATTTCACCAGTGTAACTTTATCATATCAAAACTCCTGACAAGATTGAAGGTGTGGGACTTCACATTAATATGACTTTGTACAGTTATTGCTTTGCAGATGGTTTTGCATTTTTTCATTTTGTTTTTCAAGGGTGTCAATAAAGATCTGTATTGCAGTGACTTTTGTGTATGAATTAGTACAGGAATCACTGATTTCTCAAAGACAGCAGAAAATTTCTTATCCTAGCAAAGGCAATTTCTTGTTTATCACTTTTCCAAAAGTGTTGACTCCCTGGTTGGGCATTTCCAGGTCAGCACCTACCTGGGTGTTCTGCAGCATTATTCCTTGTATCAATCCTTGTCTGATTAAACTGATGAAATCAATGGAGTGAAGTCATTTTACATTTCCTGGGGATCTATGTGGAAATATTTCCTTTTCTCTCAGCTGGCATTTTCATCTGTCTTGGAGGTGAGTTTGAATGCTGCAATATACTTTCATCTTTTAAATCAGCTGCCAATTCATTAAGGAAGGGTGGCATAATCTGTTCTCCTGTCATCTTTATAAAAGAGATCCATTATTTTCTTTGAAACTCCCAAAACAGGGAGTCCACAACTGCTCAGTGCTCCTGGGTACTTTCTGGGAGATTGCTCAAGCTAGCTTTGGGTGTTTTGCACAGAGAGATGAGGGAAGATCACAAATCTTTCATCTGGACCTGTGAAATTTTGCACAGAAACTTTATTTCTGCCTGTGGTTGCTGTATTTCACTACAAACTATTCTCCTTCAGCAAATTTAGGGGAGAAAACCCAAATATTCCTTTTGAAGTGTGTATTCTGGCATCCTCACCTGAGCCAGCCCATGCTGTGCTGCTGCCTTTTCTTTTGCCCTGTTCCTCTGCCAGTTTGCTGCAGCCTTTGGGATGGGATGGGATGGGATGGGATGGGATGGGATGGGATGGGATGGGATGGGATGGGATGGGATGGGATGGGATGGGATGGGATGGGATGGGATGGGATGGGATGGGATGGGATGGGGTGGGGTGGGATGGGATGGGATGGGGTGGCGTGGCGTGGCATGGCATGGCATGGCATGGCATGGCATGGCATGGCATGGCATGGCATGGCATGGCATGGCATGGCATGGCATGGCATGGCATGGCATGCTGGACTTTTCCAAGCTGTGTCCCTTCTGCCTTCAGCAGAAAGGAGACCTGCAAACATGATTGTAAATCCCCCAAATGAGCGCCCACATTGAATGCTGCCAGGAAAGCGGCATAAATGCGATTCTGGTGCTAAACCTTTAATTAAAGGCCTGAAATGAAATTCTAACAAGTTGCCATGTAGCTTTATGATCCTTTGAAACCAATGGCCCAAATCCTGTTGATTACAGTGGATCCAGGCTTTCTCCTGAGGTGTTTCTGCTGTACTCACGCCCTCAGAAATGCTCAGGATGTCAAAGTGTCTGTTAATTTGGTGAAGATTCTTCCAAGTTCACAAAGAGACAGAAAAAAAAAAGATTACTGTGGGTTTTGGCTAGCTACAGACAATGTGAATGTTTGTTTTTTGAAGTTTCACTTTGGGTTTTATATTTTCATTAAACAGCAGCAATTCCGATTTCTTTTCTCATACAATTCTGGTAATATAAAGAGTTTGATACATAGGTGAACTCATCCATAACAAATTACATGGAAACTATGGAAACACTCTGCTTAATGGAGTACAAGGTCAGGCTGTCTCATACTAAAAAATTAATCATTCCTCTGTTTTTTTTTCACAGGATTTCTTAGGAGGTGGGGAAAAGAGATTCAGATCAGTAGGACATGTCAAGACTAAATAGTGGAATTGATTAGACCTAGATGAATTAGTCACTGAGGACAAGTTGCCTCACAAATTTAATTTTTTCTTTTTTCTTTTTATTTTGTTGTTGTTGTTGTTGTTTCTTTCCCCTTGTGTGAAAGGAAGTGTTCATTTCTGCAATTATTTGCCTGGCACATTCTGGAGCACTTGTGTCACTCACAGATATGCCCTTGTGTCCCTTGGGATCCTTTGCCCTTTCTTGCTCTGCAGTGGCTTTGCTGGTGGTCATTCAAACACGCCACTCTGCTATAGAATGCCAAAATATTTTCAGGATATGAGACATGGATTCTTTTAATTTCCACTCTGTCTGACTGCAGGAAGTTTGGTTCTGTACTGGGTGTTTCAATTAATCCCAAAATGAAATGATATATTTGCCTTCGTGGCAGCAATGATCTCCTCTTTTCCACGTAGACCTCCTGTCCAGGACAGGGTTATCCAGCACGTGAGTGCTCAGCAGAACAAAGAAAACTTTTCATGGAATTTATCTTAGATTTATTTTGAGTTTTAGAATTTGATAAGATCTCCAGTTTTTCCCCCACTTCAGCGTTTTCAGATTGTGATAGAAGCAGAACCATTATTTTAAAACAGAGATAATTCAAATGGTTGCAAATCCATTTAGTGTGTAAACCCCTGTATGTTTGGACTCACAACATACAAAAATTATTACTGAGGAGAGCTTGCATACCAGTGTTTCCCTGGAGCTGAATGTGATATAGCCAGGCCTGTGTAAGAGTGAATTCTGAATTCCAAATGGAGAGGGTTTCATGGATTCCAGGAGCAGGAGAAATGAGCTGCCAAATATGCAAGCTTGCCACCCTTAGTCTAATTTTATTTAATGGAAGTACTTCATGGAACTGAACCAGGTAGTTCGATCTCAATGGCATTTTAGCATATGCTTGAATGTTCTGCTGATTCTGAGATCACAAATCTAGTTAATTTTTATCATTTTGATGAAACAATGCATTCACAACTACAGTTTTCCATAGAGGTGAGCTGTTTATAATGATATTTTCTTTAGAGAGGAGATAGGGAAGAAGGGATGGAGACTCCACTGCCATTATTTAAGACTCTGGCTGGGCTGGCAGGAGAAAACTCCCCAGGCCTGTGCCCTGCCTGTGTCAGACACCTGATGTATGAGGAGCTTGGATGTGAACCAGACAGGCTCAGGGTGCTGAACCTCAACCTTTTCCATCCTCCCCATCCATTTGTCCAGAGGAGGAGAAATCAAATCTCTATTTTGGGGCTATGTTTCCATTCAGAAAATTTCCCTAAAAACCTTTTAATCTTCTACCTTTCTAGCTTTCTTGGTGATTTTCAACTATTCTTCCTGTGAGATTTGAAGTATTCTGCTTCAAGATTTTGGCATTTTTTAGTTTTTGCTATTTTTCCTATTTTTTTTTTTTTTCTTTTATCATGTAGGAAAGACTCACACAAACCCATCTGAGACCTCCGGGCTCATCTCACATCACCACAAATCTCCTGACCAAGGTTTGTCATTTTTTGGTAGTGCTGAGTGTTCTGCAGCTCTGCAGCTCAGTTTCGTTGCTTTTCCTGACACTGAATTCTCATGTTTGTATTAGAGTACTTGTGTATAGTTTAGTATTTTGAACAGTCACAGAAAATACCACTTTCCTTATCAATTATTGCTTGAGTTCACTTTCCTCTTCAAGCTGCTCTTGTTCCCACATGGTCCATAGCTCTGCTTTCCTCAAGTTTATGTTACAGTTGAAATTCTCTGAGTGCTGCCTGGCTGAAGGTCCTCCCTTGTCCTTTATCTAGGCTGGTATGAGCTAGGAATGCACATTCATTTTCATGAGCATCCCCTCTACTTTGTAAGGCCAGAAAATCTGCAAGGATTTTGTTTTTACTGCCTTTCCTATTTAGGGTTATGGACACAGGCACACCTGAAGCTTTTCTCTCTAAAGCTGCTTATGTGTTGTCACACTGCGACATGCGACACGAAATAACTCACAAAAGCAGGCTAGATGTAAAAGGAAAGAAAAAGAACGCAAAAAAGCAAACTTTATTTTCTGACTCCATTATATATATGATAGCAAAAATGACCGTGGGTTGGAGGGTGACATTGCCACCTCTCCAACCACACTGGTCAAACCAACAGTCCATCAATTCTCTCCACCCACAAAGAAGAATTAAAACCAATCATTATTTACATGAACATGCGTGAGAAAACTCAGTTGAAATATGTAAATATCAGAAGGTATAGGAACTTGTAGAAGAACTTTAAAACTCTCAAAAGAACAGGGTGACAATGTGGGGATGACTGATACATTCAGGGAAAGGATAACTTAAACCTGGGCAGGAATCTTGGGTTGCCATTCAGATTCCTGTGATGAGACCCTCTGGCTTGTATACTTAGAAGGAGCATGAATCACCCACTTGAAGCTTTCCTGCAGCTGAAATCGACTTCTTGCAGGTTGATTCAATATTGCCACAGCTTTTTCAGCTCCCCCAGGGTGAGTTCACCCACCTTTTCTTCAAGGAAAAGAAGCTCATATCGAGCACCATTAATAACTTCCCTGCGTGTGGGGATGCGTCCACATCTACTCCACTCCCAAACTTAAACCAAAACCAGAGTTCTGAAACTCAGTACAGGCTCGTTCTCCTTCTACCACCCCCTTTACCTCCAGCTCAGCAAGCTTCTTCTGCAGGCAGATGGCTCCCACCCCCTCCCAGCTCCCCTTGACGCCCTGCCAACACCGTGCCCAACCACCCCTGTCATCTGCCTCTTGTCTCTAACCCAGTTCCCTCCGAGATGACAGACTACAGTCTCCTCTTTCCCTCTAAAAAGCATGCCAGTACCCAGGAACCCTGGTCAAACAAATGGGGATGGGGATCAGAGAGGGAGTGCAAGGCTTTGCTACGAAGGCTTTTTGACTTTTCAGACAATATAACTGACTTTTTAAGGGTATTTCTTTCTTCCTGTTCAAAAAGAAAGGAAAAGAAAAAAAAAAAAAAAGCACACACGCCCTCACTTCCTCCTCCCAGTCTGGTTAGAAATGCTGCTGGAGCACAACGTGGGTGCTGCAGTTCAACACTTGGTGCATCCATCCTCTCACGAGGCTTCCTGACCACCCCCCCAACCAGGGCACCTTACCAAGCCTCCTGTATCCCATTCCAGGCTTTCCATAGGAAGCCCAGGCTGGAGAGATGGAAAGAGCAAGTGGCATTTCAACATCATCAGTCACCTGTCATTTTTGTTGGCTTAAATCCAATAAATTTTCAGAATACAAATGCTTTGATTTTCCATTTTGTCTAGTGCATTGAAATTTTTTTTTAAAAAGCAGAATCCCTCTTTTTATATGAAAAAAGACCCTAACAATCACAAGGTATTGTCATTCCCTCAATTTCTCTTTAAAATGTTATCAACTTTAGTAAAAAAACTGATTTCTGCAACATGTAAAGTAGCCTTAAATGTGACTTTTCTTGAGACATCTCTCTAAGATGTGCTGGCTCCAAGCTCAATAGGGTTTTGGTGGGTTTTTTTGTTTGTTTTGATACTCCTGAAGTCCCTTGATCACAGCACTCTGGTTAAGTTTTCTTTGTGTGTTAAACAACGTTGTGTTCTCATCTCCCAGCACTAGACTTGCACACAAACCTTTGCAAATTGGCCCCAGGAGAAGCTGGGGAATTTATAATCAGGATCACAATATAATTTTCAATTAAGTGTCCTCATTTAAGATTTCACATTTGAAGTTAGACATGTCCCTTTCTAGTTCAGCGAACAATTTGGGACTGCTTCTATCTTTAAACTCATGGCTATAAACTACATTTAATCCATTGCCTCCCACTGGCACACTGGGCTTCAGGTTAGGCAACATTTCATCCCTTCTTTTCATTGATCTCTTGTTTGTTTAATGTAGTTTCCATCCCTCAATCCTGAGGCAATGTAATTTCTCAGTTGTGTTTGGATTAGTGATAGTGGAGAAGGCAGGTTTAAGAATCAATCCTGATTTTCCTTGTTTTTTTAATACCTAAACACAGAAGCTCTGTCAAGAGAAAAGTGCTAGTACTGCAGAGGGTTCTAAAGCACTTTTAGAGACACTCTTCAAGCTTTCTCTCTGCTTGACGTGTATTTCAGAAGACACAACCCCAGGTAAGGGAACTAAGAAATCAAGGAAAAAACTGCAATAATTTGTCACCATGCAATATACATACACATTATCTAGTAGATATTTATCTGTACCTTGAAAGCATGCCAGGGGATGTAGAGAGGTGTACTCATGCTGCATTCCTTGGTGTTGTGGCATCTTTTGGGGCAGGGGACAGCTGTTCTTTGCTGTTTTCATTTTGCTTTCATTTGATGCCCACAGAGTTACCAATGAGAAATGTCAGCTTAAATTTTCATGGTTGAAACTGTGCTAACATTTGAAAACCTCACAAATTCCATTTATAAACCTAACAGAGGCCAGGTTGGACAGGGCTTGGAGCAACCTGGTCTGGTGGAAGGTGTCCCTGCCCATGGCAGTGGTTGGAGCTGGATGATTTTTAAGGTCCCTTCCAAACCAAACCATTCTGTGACTCTGTGATTAGAAGTGGTCACTGGCAGACTGAATGAACTGCTTTCTTCTGAGACACTGAGCCTTTATCAAAGACTCTACAGGGCTGAAAATCCCATCACAAAAACCATAAAAAAGGACTTCATGATTCTCAAAATCAGCTTGGTGTCTTGGGTGACAGTTGGTACACTGAAAATCAGCGAGACTTTTGTTCTTTAGCAGTTTAGGAAAAAAATCCCCCTCCTTTACTACATCTGATGCTAAAACTGAGATAGGCAAAATCCCAGAAGTGAGAGGTGAGTCAGGAAGACAATATCACTGTTTCCCCAAAACTGAAACAATGATCAGCCAGGATGTGGTTCCTACTTTCTCTAAAATTACTGAAGGTCTTGAGGAAAAAATTGCATGAAAGGCCTCAATATTTTTGCTTTTGTCAAATTTACCCAGGAAGCCTTTATAATATGTTACTGATTTTCAGTGGTCTCTGGCACCAATTATGCTTTTATTTTCATCTTGGACAATGTACATTTCATTGACCTATTTTTGGCCATACTATATTTTTGTTGTTATTATGCAGCAGCCTAGAAATAGCAGTGGGTATTGAGAAGAAATTTTAATTTACAGGACTCTGTAAACCTTACCAAGCACAACTGTTTGTATTTTGTATTTCAATTTACTGAAGGTGCACAAAGCTGTCCTCGCTAGCTTTTACACAAAAAAAGTCACATTCTTAATATAGATGTAAAATTGTATTATTCTGCAGAATAAAATGCAGAATAATAAATTTGGACCTGTGATCAGGGTTTTTTTCCTCCCTAAAACTTGTTTCTGAAGAATTAAGTGAAAATGCTATTAGAAAGAAAGTGAATAATTAAACACTATCTTCCAGAAACAGCTTTTTCTGGGGTTCTATTTAACCAGCTTTGTTTAGAAAGCTTCAGACTCCATTATGTAGTTTTAATGTCATTTAAATTTAGCATTCATATTGCAGGACAAGGAGATGGTTGCCCCTGTACAGCAGGGCCCCCAGTTTCCATACAGGCATGAAGTCAATAAAGATTCTGCTCATTGTACCATGGGTAGTAACCATGAAAGGAAAGGAAAACAACACCCTGCTTGCCCCCTTGTTGCTAAAAAAAAAAAAATGTTTGTGAATTAATAACTGCTCATTTTTTTAAAGCAGTTAGGTTAGCATAAAAAGGGAGAAAAATAATCACTTTGTGGCTGGGGCAGCAACCCTGCTGACTGCCTGAGTGTGACAAACAGCAAGGGTGGGAGAGGGAGCAGACAGAACATTCATTATTTTCCCTCTGAGAAAGGAGGAGGGCAGTCTGGGAGCCAATATTTGGAGTCCATGTAAGCCATGATTGCTGCCTATGATCCCATTCAGCCCCACTTAGCAGCTCTCTGGGGAATTGGTGTAGCCAGTTCCCCATCCCAGGTCATTTATTGCAAGGGGGAGCTCTGCCTGCTCTGCTGACCAGCTGGCACATTCCCGTGGCCCAAATGTCATCCCCCATTCACCTGATTTCAAGATGTGACCCTTGGGTATCAAAGATGCTGTTGGTTAGGAGAGGAGAGGTGGCATTAGCAAGCCCATGGCTGGAAGATGTTGAGTTCTGGTAGCCATCCTGAAAACAGAGATTTGAAAACTTAGAAAAGAGCTACAGAAATGTCTGTAGACATGGGACTGTGCCCTGGAGAGACTGAGCTTGAAGGTGAGTTAGCTTTCCATCCCTGATGATGGATGATCTCTGAGACTGGGGAATGGTCTTCAAACTAATGAAGACAAAATGTGGTCAAAGAAGTGGAACAGGAAAGTCAGACGAATTCATGCTGAAAACAGAGAGTGTGATTTTGATAGTATGGATTATTGAGCACTGAAACTGCTTATGAGAAAATACATAGGAACATCATCATCCTAGACTTGATTAATTACCCTTCTAAAACATGGGTATTTTTCAAAGAAACTGGGTTTGATGGTGTGTTTGGGGTGGAGGATCTTTGATCCCCAAACTGTAGGATGTTATAAAGCTCTAAACAATTCCATGCACTTCTTTATAGGAAATACTTTCTGGGCCACAGCATATTTTTACACACTTGGGGTATTTCTCTCTGTCCTGGAATGAATAAAATTCTAATCTTAATGTTCTGTTGTTTTTCATTTAAAATTGCAACTTTTGAGAGAGACTTTTTTTTTTTTTTTTTTTTTTCCCTTAGAAACTTATGGCTTTTCTCTGGTTTTATGGCCTGGAGGTTTTCTCTCCCTTTTTTATTTATCCTCTCATATTGCTATGGTTTGAAGAAACACAGCAGTGATGCAGGCTGCTGTAGGGGTTTGGTCCTTTGACTGGTTTCTATTTTTAGAGTGTTCTTAGTTGCACTGAAAGCAGGCAGCAGCAACTGTATTGGCCCCAGTATCTGGCACAGTTTTTGTCAGAAGATGCACTGTGAATAACACACCTTGCCCTGTATTTAGGGACTATGAAGAACAGGATCCTTTTAAAGAACATACTCTACCTGTATGAGTAACAGGTCTTGTGGCTGCCCTGATCTGCCCCTGGACAAAGGAAACCAGGATTAACCTGGCTCAGCATCTCCCCTGTGCCCAGCAGTGTTTGCTCACCTTGCAGAAAGCCAGGTGAGCTCTGCTGTTGCCCAGGTGGCCACCAGGCACCAGGCCCTGGAGCACAGAAGCTTGGCAGCCCAGAGGATCAGCCTGTCTGTTCCTTCTGCCCAAAGTCTGAATAAAAAGTGGAATGTCTCCTCCAAGAGCTGGAACAGCTCCTCATCTCCATCCTCAGAGCAAGCAGAGATGACAGAAGAGCCAGGATTAGCTCTTGCTGGCAGAGCAGTGCCTGTCCTTCAGCTTGCCAGAGTCCAGCTGAGCATCCTTCATGCAATCACCCATGGGCTCTTCTCTTTGCCAAAGCAAAAAGAATTGAGGCCTAATTTTATCTTAGTGTATGGCAGTATCACCTGGGCATTCCTAAAATTTTCACTGGTCAGAATAATTATTTTTTTTAACCCTGCACAGTACCTGGTATAGCTTTTTATCAGTTTGTGCCTTAGAGGAATGAGAAATTCCCAGTTCTGCCCTTTCCTGCAGCCACCTTCTGTCTAACTCAAACACCCCATAGGAGAAGCATTCACTTGGGATAAATAAAATGAAGTAATTTTGTTAGCAGTTTCCTAGAAGAAGCTTTGCCTGTGAAAGATTTCTGAAAAGTGATTTTCCTAGTATGTGGTTTCCTTTTTTTAACTTGAATTTCCTCTGAGGTTTTGTCTCTATATTTTTCCCTGGATTACCTGAAGTAAAAAACTTTTAGCTGAGCTGCATTTGAAGAAGGAAAATATTAAGAAAGAAAGATTCTGTTTGAGATTGTAATCTTTACCATTTAAAAATATTACTAAGGTTTGTATCAAAAGAGCCCCGAGCTAATAAGAGTGAACAGGGCTAAGTGAAAGAAAATGCAGGCTGAGTGGTGGTGTGGGTTTTGCCTTGATTAAAAAGGGTTCTTTTTCCCATCCAGTGTGAAAATATTATCCATTCCAGGCATTTAATGCTGTATAAATGCCTTGCTGAGGGAAGAGTCTTGTACAGGCTGCATTATTTCTCACGTTTTCCTGTGACTCCTCTCCCCAGTCACGTTCCCAGGTCTTGCCCTGTTCCTGTGGATATTTTGAGCAGTGATGGGCACTGAGCAGACCATGTCCACGCTGCAATTTCAGGCCCTTCCCTGGGGTCAGGCTGGTGGCCCCGGACACCCTTGGAGGCACCAGTCAGACACCATGAGATTTATCTGAGGGAAAAGCCTCAGCCTGCACTCAGACTCCTTCATGCCACGTGGAGACATCAGACACAGTCCAGACAGCGAGCTGACAGCTCTGTCCCCAGAAATGTCTGCCTTAAGTCAAACCTACTTAAGTCTGCCAAGAGACAATGATGTGCTCAGAATCTGCATGGAGTGTGGCTCTCAATATGTTGCATTCCACTTTCTGTCTGGTTTTATCACCTTTTCCCCAGCACAGACCAAGCCCATGGGTTGAGAAGTACAAGAGAAAACCTCCCTGTTCTATTTCCCATCCTGGATCAGGTCTCATGGACCTTTGCCTTGTGACTACTCTTAAATAATTCTGTCTAGCATCTGATTTAAAAATATCTCAAAGTCAAGCTTTGTGCAATATCATCTGTTCAAAGCAACACCCAGACTGAACTGCAACTGTACACTCAGTGCCCCTGCTTGTTCCTGAGGAGGAGTGAATTTAGTCCAAGAATGGAAGGATTTCTGCAGCTTCTCTATCTCCTCTATGATAAACTTCTAGTTTGGGATGTGTTCTGGAATTGCAAAAGGCATGAGGCCTCTTAACTTTTGCAATTTTTTTGTAATTGCCCTTATTTATTGCTATTCTTGCTTGCCCATCTTAAATCTAAATGTCACATGGCAGTGTATCTTGCCCTAACTAAAGGTAGAATAGGAAGTTATTGAAAACAGGTTGTTTGTGATTTTTTAGCTTAATTCAAATTTTATTAATAATTAATAAGATTGATTAGAATACCCTTCTCTCTATCAGGCCTTAAATTTTTTTCCCACTATCCAGTATTTTCCATCTGCATATTCACCTGAATTGCTGTTTTTATTCCTCCTGCTCCTCTCTGTGCACCCCTAGAGTCTGAACATGATCCCAATAAAGTTTCATGGCATGTTCCATTCTCTCCTTCCTGGCACCCCCTTCCACAATGAAACACATTGTGAAACTCCAGGAGAGATCACTGTTGTTGTTGTGTGTGATGGAACAGGCCATACATGGGGTTAGGGATGGTGGTACCTTGGTAATAAATGAATAATTTGGGGATGTCAGGAGCTCTTGTAGTCCAGAGCAGGCACAGCATCCCAGATGTAGAGTCTGAATAGAGGGGAAGGATGGCTTCCCTTGACTCAGTGGCTACACTTAACAATAGACAAGTTAATTTATCTAAGATAGACAAGTTTGCCCTCGAGGGAGGCTGCAAAGGAAAGAAACACCAATATTCCTCTCTTCTCTGCTGCACAGAGCCCCAAGTGGGAGTGATAGCCAGGATAGGGGGTGAAAGCAGCAATGCTGAGGAAAATTATTTAATGCTTCCTTGGGTGTGGGCTAGAGCTGTGGATGCAGCAGAGCAGGGTAAAGGGTCACATCCAGTCTGTCCTCCCCACAGGCTGCAGCCCTTGAGAGCCCTCACACCCTCAGGGTGATGAGTTTTGTACTTCTCTGCACCAGAAAGCCATAATTTAAATTAAAAAGAGGCTGTTTATTACTTCATTCTAAACCTCTGCCTAAAACATGCCAGAGAATTGTTGCCAGTAATTCCTGCCCTGTCCATTGCATCCCTGACTCTGTTTCAGCTGGAACAAACCTCTCAGATACAGAGATTTACTCATATTTTAACAACACTATGAGGTGCAGAGTTTGCAGCTTCCCTTGATGACCTTTTTAATTTAAACAAGCCCCTGAGTGGGAGAATAGACTTCAGAGTATCCCAGAATAAACTGGAACTTTAAAATATTCTGTGAAATATTTCCAAATAGATTTGATAACTATTTAGAGTTTAATCTTACAATTATTTATCTGGAAAAAGGTGTCTTGACATCAGCAGCAGACCTGGCAGGCGCTGTAAGACCATTTCATTTCACTAAGAAATACTATAATTGCTCCACTATAATATCTTAAGGTTATTCTTATAGACATTAGCCTTTACAGTAATGCAAATATGTTACTGGCATAAATGCTATTAATTAGTAATATTTATTAATTTAATCTCATTTGGTAACAAGTTGACCCAGCATGGAGATGCCAGTCAGGCAAAAAAAAAAAAAAAAAAAAAAAAAAAAAAAAAAAAAAAAAAATCAAAACCCAAACCCAAATGATAAAATCTTGATGGATGATGTTTTTGTCATGAGCACTCATTGCCTATGCAGTGTTCTCTGTGAGCAGGGGCAGAGCTGTGTCCCCCTGACAGCAGAGGACTGGCTGGCACAGGCAGGATTCCATCCAGGAATGTGCTGTTGGTACCTGCAAGGATCTTTTCACTTGAGTTGATTTACTTGTTATGAATTCCTGACCTTTAATTCTGAGAATTGCTCACACAATTAAGATGTATCCTACAAGATTGTCAGTGTGATCACAGCTGAAAGGATTTTGGGTACAAGTACAGGGTCTGAGAGTACACCAAAAACTCTGCAGGATCTCCTTAGAATTTAAATTTATGTGGTGATGGTGAGTGCACCTCATGTCTCTTTACTTTTTTTTTTTTTTTTTTTTTTTTGTTCACCATTTTTTACAAAGTAAAATATTTAAGCACTTTTCCAGCACAGATAGGTGTCACACCTGGTTACAGAGCACGCCCCTGGCAAACTCCACGTGCAAACACATTTCTGGTCAGGCCCAAGGACAGCACAGTCTCTGTTTTACAGTTAAGAGTGTCTCGTCATGGAGACACTAGGGCAAAAGGGTTTTTATTATGATAATCCAGAACTGAATTATAGTACCAGAAATAGTTAAAAGCCATGCCACAAGAGTTTCCTAGAGCTTCTGGCACTGCTGTGAGCCTGGTTTTTTTCCCCTCCATGTTTTTATAGTGTAGTAACCCTCCCCAAAAAATGCTTCTTATGAACACATTGAAACTACTTTAAGGGGAAGCAGTTTGATCAAGTAAGTGCACTCAAAGTTGGCCTTTGCAGAGGCCACTGAGCTGGGATGACACACAGCTGGCACATCTGTGTGGTGAGAGAGGAAAGGCACCACTCCAGCTGCAAAACCACTGCAGCTGGATTTGTAAGCTGTGGTGCAGCACTTGTAAGTTTGCAGTGAGTCTGGTACAAAGCAAACCTTCCAAAACTTTCTGTACCCACTCATTTGTGAACCCAGAAGCTATTTTCTACTCACAGTATGAAATTCAATCCCTTCTTCACCCAGATAAAAGTCTCATCCTCTCCAGCATGCCAAAATGGCCCAGCAAAGAGATGCTACCACCAACAAGTATCATCCTGTCCCCATATTCCATTGACTTCAAGCTGTTGGAATTACCTGGTTTCGTCTTCTGCACAGAAAAGTTTAATTTCCTTGGAGCCAGCTCCTTCATTATTGAAATGGATGCTACATTTTATTAAAATATCTTCACTTACAAAGGTCAGATGATGGTATACTATATTATAGTAAAACATTCTGCTCCAATGCTTAGTTATTGTCACCATTCAAAATGTCTTATTCTATATTTGGATTGTGCAGATTTAGCCTCCAAATGTTGCTACATTTGCTGGTTTGAAATGTCCTTTTCATGAGGCCTGTTTCCACTCTTCCTGTCTCTTTAATTCATTTAAATAACACCCTAATTTCCTCTCTGATAAAGAAAATAGCATAAGTGGAAATCAAAAGTTCTGTTCCATGAAGGATAATGGGTTGGAATATTTACATTAATTGGGTCAAAGCACAACTTCTTTTAAACTACTGCAAAATGCAAGTAACCTGTTGGAGCAACATAAAAATTGCAATGTTTTAATGTGACTCAAATATTTAAGTCGGTGTGTTTCTGAGGGAAATTTAATTCAAATAGATGATTTTTGTATTGAAAACTTCTCTTATTAAAAGATAGCTTTAGATGTGAGATCATGCTGTTGACAAATTGCTACTTTGCTTGGGCTGCCTTCTCTTTTCTTTCAAGATGTATCTTTAAGACAACGCAGTTTCTCAACATCCTTTTAGAAGATTTTCCCTCAACGGCTTTATAATTCCATATGTGAAGACATAAACAGAGGCTATGACACCCCTTTATAAAAACAAAGACCTTGTAGGACTTCTTTATGTTTTGTTCCACTTAGTTAATTTTCCTCCAACAGCTTCCTTTTCAATAGTTTTCTGTATCTTCTTGGTCAATTACACAAATGAATTGCCAGGGAAGTAATTTGCTGTCTGCTCGTGTCATTGCTGTGCATAGTTTGACTTGATTAAACTTGCCATGCCACCTTGCTTCAAGTCTTTCTGCCACTTACTCTGCCAAATGCAATGTTAATCCATCTTTCATAAATGCAGCTCGGTGGTTTCATTGTCAGTGATTTTATTAACCAACAACCCACCTCACAGCCACTTGTTGCCCTCAGCTTCATAACATGACCCTCCTGGGATCCAAATAACTGCTGCTTCCTGAACAATTCTCATTTCTTTTACCAACTGTAGGCATCTGTGTATCCTTGGTCTCTGCATATTTTTACAAGTGCTTTTCTACCCTTACTTTTTGGTACAGAGCTAATTGTCCACACTCCTATAAATCCACGGAAGTTGTGGATGATCTCCACCCAGCATGGAACTGCTCAGAATTTGGCCCCAGACAATTTCTCCTCCAAATTTTGTACACTTTCTTTTCTATTAGCCTGGCTTTAGCAGTGACTCCAGCCCAAAATTGCCCAGGAATGAGTTTATTTTGTGGCTACCTCATGGATTAGACTCTCATGGGGATGGAGGAGCCCAGTGGGAATGGGGAATATGGAATCCATACCCATGTGGGTATGAGGGAAGATGGGGCCAATGCACAGTTTTGGGAAGGTAAGAGATGCAGACCACGTCTCTGGGTAAGGGTTAGGGACCTAAGGGACCTTCCTGCTGAGGTCCCACAGCCACATTTACTTTACACACAGGTACTGCTCTGGCATCTTTGGTGGGAAAACTTCAAAATTTCTTTTGATTGTCATGTTTTGGTTTTGTATTTATAACCCAGGACCAGGGTCTGAGGGCTGGGACTGTGCTGCCCTACTTAGTCTGATCCTTGTTCCCTGCTGGTTTCATCCCAGACAGGGTGATGTATATTGTGGGGAAACTCCATTCTAAGGAGATCAGAAGCTTTTGATCTGCTGTGGCAGATGGGAACTGTGAAATGTCTGATCAAAGGGGAAACGACCTGAGATAAAGCCATGCCCATGAGATGAGATTCAGCCCAAGTGTGCTTCCAGCTACAGAATATATTTCTCTCTCTGTTTTTATTCCTAGGGTGAATTTGTCCAGTTTCTAAGTGACAAATGGCTACTTCAGCATAATTTCTGGTTTCTTTTGCATGTCTGCTGTTCTGCTGACACATAAACTCCTCCCTGCTCTTGGGGAGAGTGTCCTAGATCCTGAGTCTCCAGAATTGCTGCTTTCCCCACTCTTTTATGTACAATACAGAAGTGAACAGCTCCAACAGGAGAATTGTGGGAAGGAGTCACAACCAGCCAAGTGGTTGGATGTAAGGACTTTTCCCTAGGTTACAGGAGGTCTGCAGGTTCTGACTTAAATGGGCACACTCACTTTGAGGAAGAATAATTTTGTGTTTTGGTTGAGCAAAACTTTGAATTCTGCACTAATGTTAAAAAAACCTTCCATCAAAATCAGTATATTTCCCTGAAAGGGTTTGGTTTCAGTCAGCCAGCAGGTTCTGATGAACAATCATAGTAATTTTATTTCCCTCCCTCAAAAAATTCCCAGTATGTTTCCTAATTACATGTCCAACAAAAGATGGTTTAAGACCCAATTGTAGCAGGTGTGGTTTGAATCTTCTAAAGATCATCTGCTCATCCAGGTATCAGGATGCATAACTCAGGAAATTGCATAAGTATGTAGGCTATGGATGACAAAGAGAGCACAAGATTGTGCCTAAAATAAACAGAAAAATATAGAAAATTATCTGTCATCAAAATCACCTCCAAGTATGTTTCAGAATTTTCCATGAAGCATCAGGAGGGATCTTTGACCCAAGCTGAAAAAAAATTATTCTGTCTTTCGTTATGTATCTTAGTCACAGACTGACACTTTAGGTTCATTTCAGCAGTGTTTGTGCCATCAGAATCCAGTGTGAATTCTCCTGTGACAGCATTAGATCAATCATGTTTTAAAAAATGCAAGTAATTGCATCTACTCCATCTTCTGAGACAGTCCAAAACTGACACTTTGGGTTCACTGCAACCTGAGTTGCTAACACGGGTTGGAAGGTGAGAGATAAGTATCACAAAGCTGTATTTTTAATATTCTTATGTAAAACAAGCTGGTTTCAAGTTAGGAAAAAAAAAATAATATAAGCAAAACACCTAAAATTGGTTTTTGAAAAATGGGATAAAATGATAAAAATTGGGGACTTCACTGAACTCAAAGCACTGTTAGCACTTATTGAACATACACTGAGGTTATAATTTTAATGGGTAGGTCAGGCTATTTGAGATACTGGTGTCTGCAATAACCTCTGATCAAGATCTTTAAAGGGAATCTTTGCTACAGAGAAGGACCCAAATGGAGAGTAGAAAATGCCACTTGGGTCTAATACCTTAGTGAAGGGCTGGTACTTGTGATCTTTGAGAAAAATTGGTTACAAGCCCAGAAAAAGAGCTTTTCCTCATGCTGTAGGTGTTCTAAAAGGTTACCACATTTTGTGCATCTTTGCTAAACCTGCATTTCCTTTTCAGAGCCTCGTATGCAGGCACTGGGATTTCCAGACAAGCCAAAACTAGGCTAGGACCAGAATGTGCTTTCATGGCAGAGGCAGAAAACCAGTGGAGCACATGTGGAGTATTCTTGTCAGCTGTCTGTTGCTGGCATGTCTTAAAATGAGACTAGGTGTTTTTCAGAATGGAGCTCACCTCTAAATGGGGAAAAGTCCCAGGAAGTTCTCAGGTCCATATTACACAGAAAATCAGTCTGGATAATTGCAGTATTTTCTCCTGACCTTGCCATCTGAAGATATATTCTACACCACCTGGCAAGCCTGTGCCACCAGAGAGGAAGGGCAGTGGGAGTGGAATGAGATGATCTTTAAGGCCCCTTAGACCTGGCATTTTGTTCAGGTGGAAGGAGGGTGAGCATTGAAAGCAGTTGGGATTACATATTTTCCATTTCTGTGGATTTCTAGTCAGGATGGACCAGCAAAATTTGATAGTCACTGGTTGTGTCTGGGCCACAAGTGTAAGACCTGTGATGACACTTGAGGTAATTAGGACACATCAGGACAGATTTTTCTCTCCTTGTTGCCTTAAGCTATTCAGTTTTCTACAAAGAAATGGGAATCAAAAGGTTTTATTGATTACCTTAATCATCTGAATCTGTTTATCATGTTCCCTTGATGCTGTGAAATCAAAGCACCGCATCCCTGCAGGGCGCTGAAAGGTCAGACTCGAGGGCCATTAAAAGCAGCAGCCTGCTTAATCAGGAGCCCTTGCAGGGCAGCACAAAGACACCCCTCCCTTTCTGTACACGATTTATTTTTTGATAACAATGGCCAAGATGGCAGCCCATGGGGCACACTGTGCTGTGCTGGCTGCTCTGCAGCACGGCTCCCTGATTTGCAGCCCCTCTCTGCAGTGTTGGTGTCTGTGGGAGCAGCCTGGAACCAGCAGTGCTGCCCTATTGCTCTGAAAGCTCCCCCCAGCCTTGTGGGTCTGGCTCACTCCGGGTACAGAGAGCAGTTGCAGGACTCGTTATGCAGATATGGATTTTTAAATGGTGTGGTTTCATTACCTCCTGGTTTCCCACACAGACTCCACTGCTGGGCAGCCCGAGGTACAGGAGCTCACTCCCTGGGTCTTTTATGGGCTACCTGGCCTTCATCAGAAGATGCTGCCTGGTTGGTTTGGTGGATTTGGCTTATTAGATTCAAACAGCAAGGAGGATGGATGTGGGACTAGATGAACCTTCAGCTGAGCTTCTGTCAGTGTAAATGAGGGAGTTGAAAGCTAAACTTTTGTCCCACTTTGTTGTAGCCCCTGGAATCCCTTTGTGTGGGATCACTCCAGTTGAGCACGGGTGTGGTAGGTACATTTTTTCTCTCTCTTAGGATTTTCTCACAGAGGAGTACAGAGAGAAGAAAGAGAAAACAATTTCCATTTTTACTGGAATGTGTTTGGAGAATTTTTTACCTGGGGTGATTTCTTGATTGGATTCTGGTGAGGATTGTTTGAGCCTGATGGCCAATCCAACCCACCTGTGTCTGAGCTCTGGAGAAGAAGGTCACAAGCTGTGAGTTAGAGATGGTAGCTAGAAAAAGTAGGTTTGTAATTTTAGTATCTCCCTTAGATAGTATATTAATGTATTGTAGTATAGTTATAATAAATAAATCATTCAGCTTTCTGAACTGGAATCAAACATCATCATTTCTTGCCACCAAGTTCACCTGCATTTACAATGCACAGGGCCTTCTTGATAAGTGGCATGGACCTCCCAGCATCGTGTTCTTCAGAGTTTAGAAGGCAGAGTGCCTGCACCAGCTATCCACACATTTTATACAGAAAGAGTGTGGCCTTGTGAGTTCACACCCTGAAGAGAAACAACCACCCTGTCCTGCATGGTCTGCTGCCTCTCCTTCATCCTCTCAGAGGAGATTCACTGCCCCATCTTCAGTCTCCAGAGCCAGAGTGGCTCAGGGGTTGTGTGCACCTCGCCCTCTTCTCTCTCCAGCTCTGCCAGCTCCACTTGGAGCTCCAGCCATGAAGCCAGCAGCAGCTTTTTGCTGGCTGCAGCAAGCAGAGTCCCAGTGATGAGGGACCAGTGGTTTGCAGTCACAGCCCTGGTAATAGAGGTGTACCCAGCTTGACTCCTTCTCCTGTAGCAGAGGAGCTGTAATCAGACAGAGCACCTCAGAGACAGAGATCAGGCTGTGAAACAGGCAGCATGTGCCAGAGGACTGCATCTCCTCTGTCTTCCCACCTTCCCCCCTTCGGGATACAAGACTATTATGGTATTTTTCATAAAAAGGAGAGGGTTTAAAGTGGGAGAGGGCAGGCAGAGGGTGATGACATGTGAACAATACACAAGTGACAGAGGCACCTGCTGTCCTAAAGCATTTTCAAATGTTAAAAACATATAATTGAGGGCAGTTGAAAGTTGAAAGAGTGCATGGGGAGCTTTTAAAGTGGAGGGCTGGTGCTTACATGAAGGATTGCCCTTTCATCTCTCTGATCCTGGCAGCCTCCAGGAGCAGTCATATTCAAATGGTGAAGGATTAGGAAAAGAAGTTTCATGTGGTGGGCAAAATAAGAATCACATTTGCCCTTTCCTTTCGAGTCGTCCTTTTTCATTCTGAGACTTTGCTAAATAAATAAATCTTCACACTGAGAGCTACCATTTATTGTCTGCATTTCTGACACAAACCTGCCTCTTTCACACTCTGTTTTGTGAGCCAAAGAGACCATTCCAAAACCCCAGGGAAAAGCAATTGTACATCTAATTTCCTACTGGTGAAGGCAAAGGTTTTCAAGCAGATCTGATGACTGTGGGCAACCACTTTGTGAGAAACCCAAAAGGAACCTGCAACTCAGAAAATGCTGAGCCTTCTGAAAGCTGTCTGCTCAGACAGAATTTGATGGGGGGAGGAAAAAGAAGTTTACTTGGTGGGGTTTTTTTCCATTTTTAAGTTTGCAGATGGAGCTCAGCTCATATGGGAACAAGGGATGAGTAGCATGGAGATGAGGCAGACATAGGGCTGTGGGTTGTGTTGAGACTGCCCCAGATAGATGTGTTGATCCCTTGGCGTGAAGCATCCTCTTCTGTTCCCATCCCAAGCAGCTCCTGATCACAGACTAACAGCTGAGCTGTGGTGTTGGTTATCAAAACTCTCAGGAAAGGTTATAGAGGAGCCTGCTTTTTATCAAAGACTGAATTGGGAGAGTTCATCTCCCTCTAATTAAACCAAAGTTTTCAGATCAGCTGGGTATATTTTACTGATCTTGTTGCACAAACTTATCCCACTTGTGTGGCCCTGAGATAGAAATATTTGAAGATTACCCTGTGTTTGTTATGTGTGCACAAGCTGGTTCAAAGAGCAGTGAAGAGAGACGCCTCAGATTTCTCTCTTTGATTATAAATACCCTACACCAATGAAGCGTCACCATTTTTAGTAGTGACACATGAAGTGTAGCTGGATAAATATCACAGAGTCATAGAATGGTCTGGGTTGTAAGGGACCTTAAAGATCACCTCATTCCACTCCCCCTGCCATGGGCAGGGACAGCTTCCACCAGACCAGGTTGCTCAAAAGTCCCTCTAACCTGGCCTTGAACACTTTCTGAGATGGGGCATCCACAGCTTCTCTGGGCAACCTGTGCCAGGGCCTTAGCACCCTCACAGAGAAGAATTTTTTCCTCATTTCTTGTCTAAATCTACTCTATTTCAGTTTGAGGCCATTCCTCTTAATCCAGTCACTCCAGACCCTTGTCAAAAGTCCCTCTCCAGCTCTCCTGGAGCCCCTTCAGGTACTGGAAGGTTCTCTGAGGGTCTGAACTGCCCCAGGTCCCTCTGTCTTTGTAGGAGAGGTTCCAAATGAATGAAATCACATCCTGAGGACATGATATTCTGTGATCTTCTGAATAACTATGCAGCACAAGAAGGATTTTGCTCTCATCTGAAGGACCAAGACTGGCTGAACACTTCTTCTGCATTCAAGAATCCTGAAGATTTGAACTTCTTCTAGAAGTCATTGATTCACTTCAGGCAGAGTGGTATAATGGCACCATGTGTTTTGCTGTGTGTATCCTGACGTAACTGAAAGAAGGATCTCATATTTGCAAACCACAGTAGTTCCTTACCTGCCTCTTGCTTTTTGAGAAGAAACCTATCCTACCCTGAAATCAACCCCAGATGTCCAACAGGCAGCACTGCTCACAGACTATGAAAAGTCTGCAAGAGAACTATTTTGAAAATGTTGCAAGTTATTGCCAAAAGACTATTCACTGTTCTTCTTCCAAGAGAATCTGGGTTTGCATGGCTGTACTTATCCTTTGTGTGCTGGTCCAGAGCTTGAAAAAGAAATGGGCACCAGATAACCCAAGTCATCACTTCCCCATGATCCCTGAGCACAGACAGTCTGGGGACACTGGCCCCAGAAGGCTGATGGCAGCACAGGCTGGAGGGTTGTGCATCATTGTCCAGTCCCATCACCAATTTTCCACAGCACTGCTGGCATGGAGCCCTCCCTCTCTGCCTGTATTGCCCTATCAGAGCAGTGTAGGCAACACAGTTTGCATGTGGAGTGGTCTGAACTCAGAATATTTCATTTTATTCATGGAAAGTGTAACCATTTTCTCCTGTGCTACACAAGAAGCTTAAGGCTGCAGAGAGATAACAAGGAGATAACACAAAATATGTCTGGCTCTGGCAGCTTCTCCTTGAGTGCGTGAGGAGGGTAGCCATGATCATCTGCCAAGAGAAAGTGATTTTGGAAGGTTTGAAGCCCTTTGGAAGCTTTGGAGCCATTAATTTATCTGGGGTTTTCTGTATTTATTACTATTATCCTGCATCATTGATATTTACAATTATGTGGGGTTTTTTTCTTGTAAGCCATATTGGTAACATTTGATAAAATAATTTCAACTGGCTGTGTCTCAGGCAGAAAATTTAAATTTTCTTTGGAATGATATTTTCATTTTGTGAACTGGACCACCCATCCTCAGAACAAGAATACACACAAAAGCCTGCAGAGCTGTGATGTGACCACAGAAAAGATTTCCTTTGAATCAGCGCTGTTGCATGGCCTGAAGCAACACAAGATTTATGTGTGTTTGCATGCTTCAGGCATGAAGCATCAGCAGGGAATACAAAGCAGAGTTTGACCTAATGGACATGCAAAATACACATATTTCCTGCAAGAAAATCTCCCAGCAGGGTGTGGATGAGTATTACAAGTTCTGGCCTTTTGGACAACTGTTCATTTGTCCTAAAAGTAATGCTGCTTTTTAAAGAGCCTTCTTCATGCTGCTGAGACCCTTCCAAACAGGAGCACACTAGCACTAGCTGGCCCAATTAATGAATATTCATCATTAATGCATAAACCATAATTTGTATTCAGACAGCTATTGCTTCCCCCTCTATGATGGCATCAAAGTAGTAACAGGGGTTTTAAATGTGAAGGGTTGATTAGGAAGAGAGGGGAAGGCAAATTTCACACTTCAATTAATGCTTTTGAGTCAGTCCCTCTGGTAGCAGATTGCCTAAACACAATCGGCTGCTCCCCACAGCTGCTGCTGAGGATGAGAAGCAATCCAACTTGCCCCGAAGTCTCTGGCTAACAGCAAAGGTCATGGGAAAGCAGTGTTGTGGTATTCGACAAGTTAACACTGCAATTAAAAGAGGCTGGGAAACAAAACCCTGCTGATGGCTGGCTTGTCAGCACCACATCTCTGCCTGCTGGCTGATGCTCAGGACAGCTGCCCATGAAAAGCAAATGAAATCCATCCCTACTGCACAGCCTGCAGCAGGAGTGTGTCTTTCACACCAGGAAAGGCACAGACAGGACTCAGAACTGCTCAGATGACCAAGTCCTGGCAACGTGCCCCTCTGCTGAAAGCGGCGTTTGGTGCAGTGCAGCCAGCTCTGCAACCTCTCCAGAAAGATACGGGGCTGTGTGCCAGTTCCTGTTATCCCCAGGTTGATGCTTGTGGCCTCTTTCAGACCCTTTACCTTTACACCCCCTCCTTTTCCTGCCTATTTTAGCTGTTGGGGCTCAGGGAGGAGATGGAAAGCACAGGAAAGAGGGGATGCTTTAAACAACCCACAGAGTTTGCTCCCAGTGCAAGGATCTCCAGAAGATCAGGCTGAAGGACCTGGGTCCTTGCTGGATGGAAGGGATGGTTTGGTGTGGAGGCAGAGTGCAGGCAGACGGACATGTGTGTGCTCATGTTAAAGGTCCCATTAGCAGCCTCTTGGTTGCTAACCACATCTCTGGACACCCCCAGAATTAGTGTCTTGACTTCATGGCATACAGCCCACTTGAGGGGCCAGGCAGCAGATTGAGGGGTCTCTCTGGACTGGCAAAAGTGACCCAAGAGTCGTTTTTGGCCTTTATACCATGTGGAAGAAGAAAAGGAGGAGAAGCAGTCTGGAGATCCCTTCTGTACCTCTCTCCCTGCTCAGGGCTGTGTGGACATTGAGAGCACCCATTTGAGTCCCACCCAAATAAACCCAAGCTGGTTTCTCCATGGTGGCTGGGGTGGAACAACATGCTGTGGTGCTGCCCCAGTGCAGAGTTGTGCATCACAGCCCTGTATGTACCTGCTGCTTTTCCCCTTTTGTCAGAACTCAAAATGTCCCTCAGACATTTTTGGATGTTCCAGGCCCAGGTCAGAAGCATTTGAGACCCTGGCAGGCAGCTGGAAACAGCTGTGATTTTGGGTTTGAGCCATGGAATGATTTACCAACCTTGCAGGAAGAACAAGAAGTCACAAAAGTTGAGATATTATAGTAGAAGTAGTCACAAAGTAGAGGGAAGAATTTTCGAGTGCTGTACAGGGGGTTTTAGTTTTGTACATGGGAGTCAGAGGTTTTAAGATGGAGGGATCTGGGCCTGTCCTGTCCTCCCTCTTTCTTCTTCCTTACCTCCATGTTCTTGGTGATGTTGGCACTCACAGATTGGTTTAGAGTAGAAAAGCACCATTTAATATAGGTAATAGGCATTGGGGAAAAACTGTAAACATGTAACACGTAATGTACCATATAAAAGACAGCAGCAGCCCTGGGCAGGGGGAGAAGAAGCAGTCGGGAGTCAGAGAGGATGTCAGGGTGTGTGTGTGCCTCTGCCTGAGCTGTGAGCAAACCACAGCAGCCCAAGAAGAAAATCTTTTAGATAACTTGCAATAAACTGCCTTGAGACCAGACAACAGAGACTGCTGAGCCTTTCTTTGGAAGCTCGGGTTGGAGGAGAGATTTTTCCACCACTCGGAGACACCCCGACCTAGGGTGGTCTCCGGCACTCTTTCTTTTGGGCAAACATGCTCAAGATTTCTGTGGAATGCAAAGCTCAATTCTGCAAACCTCCATGCTATCCCTCAGCTGAGGAAGCACTATTTTGAGATTTGAAATATATCAGTAAGTGAAAAAAAACCTAGAACATTTAAATGTCTTCAAACTGCGCAAATCCTTGAGCATGTTTATTGGGAAGAGGTTCTTCAATTCAACTCCTCTCTGTGGTTCCTCCACGGTGCTTCATCTCCACTGCTCCCTCCATCCAGGTGTGGGGCATGAGCATGTGCAGGACAGAAGGAACCACAGAAATACCTGTCTGATCTGTTCTTCACAGAAGAAAACCTTTCCAAAGTGCTCTGTGCTTTTCTGGCATTCACCATCCCAGAAAAGCACAGAGATGCACACCAAGTACATGGATAAAGGAAATGCAAGCAAACTAAAATTCCTTAGGGCTGTCTCCCTCCACTCTTTCTCAGATACAAATAACCTTAAAAGGATAAAACATTGGAAGGTGTGAGTCTGAGTTATTTATCAAACCCAGAGATCAAACATTTGCACCCCATTCTATCTCTGCAAATTATGTGAGAGACCCACTGTCAATCCTGTGATGGGTAAATGGGTTCTTTTAACTCTATTTCCTCTCCTTTCTGTCCCTTCTAGTGCTCTCTGAAATGGGTTTCCTTTCCCTTGGTTTATTAGATTCGTGTGATTTTGGCTTTGTAATATTTTAAAGTGATGAAGACCCCTCCTGGCTAGTTTTGCAGGCTGAAGGGCCGTGTGCAGCTCATTGCTGCTGTCCATGAAATATTATTTGATGCCCCGTGAGAAGAGGAGGAGGTTCTTGGCAGACCAAGAGACAACTGGAACAGTGTCCCATAGCAGTGTGTGGAAATAGACCCATTTTATTCCTCTGAATTACATTTGAAATATCTTTACTGAACGTGACAGGTCAGAAAATGAAATATTCATTCTGCAGGAGCTTACAATTTTATTTTCAAACAAGCACTAGAATAGAAATTAAATACCAAGTGAAGTTGGGGAATTTTTTTGTTCCTGAAACGTTGAAATGTCTTGATTGAAATGCTTCATAATGGTAATTTAGAACATTTTGCTCTTATTTCTGCTTGTCACAATGGTAGCTGAAATTATTCTATTGAAACAAAATTATTTAATCTATCACAGTGAAATGTAATTTCTGGTGAAAGAACTGATGGAATTTGATACCTTCTTGCAGCATTTCCCAATTTTCACACATCAGTCAAAAGAGCTCTTATTGTTGTAAAACTTGGTCAAGCAGCCCTTTAAGACTTGTTATTCCACTGTCACCTGTGAAAGTTTGTGTAAAAACAGTGCCAATGCATAGAAAGGCAGATCTTGGTAACCAGCATGGAGAAAGGCATGGAGAAAGAAGATTTAGGTCTCTTTTCCATCTGACTTTCTGTTCACTTGACCTAAATATTTAATCTCAGAGTTCCCTTTGTCCCTTCAAGTATTTGTCTTAGCATGCGGATGAACGTCTAGCCCGTGATGACAGAAAAACCCATCAAAGCTCTGTGGTGATCATTTTCCTTCTGACATGGACTTTCTGCAGTACCAGGCAGGCACCAGACCTGAGAAGATTTTCTCTCTCCATCCTGACTGGACTGATAGCCATGTCTTCTAAACTCAGTGGTTTTTGGCAGTCCTTTTGAGTCCTCTGCCTTTGCACAGGATGCCTCCAAGTCCCACTCTGGATGTGCTTCACTTCTGATGGAGGCTGTGACTTTATTTATTTCTTTGGAACTGAGCTCAGGAGGTTGCATCAGCCAGACAGGGAGGTGTGTAGGGGTGGAGGAGGTGACAGCTATTAGATGCTGCTTCACAAAGTGCTTCTCTTGCTGGTTAACCTCCTTCTCATCCATGCTTTTCGAAGACCAGCCAATCCTTTGAACCATTTGGGAACTATAAATGTTGAGTTTTTGCATCAGGTAGGCAGAGGGGCACCGTGAGTGCTCACTGGGGCTCTTGGAGAGGAAGATCCTTCCCACAGGGAGCTGTTCACCTACCTTGGCAAGTGTGACAGCTCTCTAATACTAATGCTCCTATTACCTCTGACATTCAGCTTTGCTAGGCAGGAGCATATATATATTAGCATCCAAGATACGTGTCTATTAATAGCTGCTCACCAGTTCTTAATTAGATTGACATATATTGAAGATATGTAGCTGAATTAAACCAGGCTGAATGCAGAGCTACTATCAGAATTTCTGGACTTTGAACCATATTTTCCATTGTTGCCTTGTCTTTATGAGCACAGTGAAATTTTCCTGAGGATGCTCCCTGGACAAAATGCAGGGCACCTATAGAGAGATAATAAATAACCTAGTGCTCACTCCCCCCCGCCACCCTCTTCTGCATGATTGAATTCAGCACCCAATGACAGTTCCTGCCAGCACAGCACCAATTCTAAATCTCAACACACAGGGGAAAAAAGTAAGTTTAGACAATATTGAAGTGAAGCAACTAAAAGTTGGAATTGAAGTCTTGGCACTGAGTACAAAGTCTGAAATTTATTCTACTTCTGAAACATCCCAGGCTTCACTTCGGAAGAGCCTATTGTGGATATCTTAATTCAATGTCTAAGGACTTCATGACTTCATTCAAGGCTTTTAAAAAGTCTATTAAATGTTCCAATTGCTTTCTCAGAATTCACAATTGTCCTCTGTGACTGACTGGTTTTTTGTTATTCGGTTTAGGCGCTTTTTTTTTACCTCCAGCCTCAATAATTCAGACCTGTTAAGTGCTGGCTGACTTTTTTCAATGCCTTAAAGAGCACTGAAATTTCAACCAGGTGCTGTAGCTAACTGGTTCAGGCTATGAAAATTCGAAGGATTTCCAAAAGACCTGGCTTGTTCCCACTCATGATGCAGCTGTGCCCACTGATTCTAAGATTTTTGACAGACATGCAGTGATTGGTGAAGGCAGGCAAGGGAGAGTAATATATCACCAGAGTATAGGATCAGTCAGCTATAGCAACAACAACAAAAACCAGCAACACTCTCTCCAAACTGAAATAAAAAGTAATGTCTTCAAACATAGACACTCACTCCTCCAGTGGGAGTCACTTGCCCAGGTTGTCAGGCACCCACACTTTATGTACCCTGTGGGGATATTGTAAAATAACTCCACAGCCATCAAACATTTGTGCTTTTATCACACTTAATCTTATGCAAACTCTCTGCCGGATCATGCCCCAGAAAGGCCTGTCCAGCTTCTAACTCTGCTTGTGTCAAAGGAGTATTTTTGCTTTTGTTACACAAGCCAGTAGTTAAATTCACTGTAATGTGTCAAATCAGAATTGCTGGAGTGAGATTTCTGCAAGAACTTCTAATCTCTTCGAGAGGTGGCACAGCAAGTTGGGGTTAGCACGGAGCTTGGATGCATCATCTGCACTAGTGAAGAGGGAAGTGAGTAATAAAATGAAATGACTCAATGAATTTACTAATGGATTTAAACACTGTGATGAGAAATTGAAAATGCTGGAAGTAGAAAGACAGTTCAGGAAATGAGAAAAAGTATGAAAAGAAAATTTGTTATTTGACCACAAGTATTAACTTTGGGAGAGGCTGGCTATGGGAGGTAAGGCAGGCATTCTAATGATGGATCATCAGACACCTCAGAAGTTCATCTCATATACAACCTCTTCATTCAAGTCTTCAGTGAAATGTGTTTTAATACCTGTTGTTTATCCTTAATAATGCAGCCTTCCAGTGCCTGAAGTCAACCTACAAGGAAAGGGACATGTTACAAAAGCATGTAGTGTCAGGACAAGGGGGAATGGCTTTGACCTGAGAGTAGATTTAAGTGAGATATTAAGAAAAGATTATTTACTGTGAGTTTGGTGAGGCCCTGGCCCACACTGCCCAGAGGAGCTGTGGATGCCCCATCCCTGGAAGTGTTGCAGGCCAGGTTGGATGGAGCTTGGAGCAACCTGGTGTGGTGGAAGGTGTTTCTCTGATAATACAGATAGGTGGGTTCCACAGGGCTGAGCAGAGGAGGTTTGGCTGTCCTTGTGCAGCTGGCAAACATAAGGGAGAGGCATGACTTGAATTGTTCAGAAACCAGAGAGCAGATCTTCTGTGTCTCTAACTGTTAGGAACTGATGTCTTCTTTCAATGTTTGTGTCTTGGAATATTGCAAATGAAAACACTACAAAATAATACCACAACAAATTTACATGTTGCTATTATATGGAATTACACAATGAATCTTTTAAGACAACAAATATGATCATAATTAAAGTGGCATTATAAAGACATTCCGTGGCTTTTGGGCTCTCAGTTGCTTTAGTGTCTGTCTGGGTTAATTGACCATATGAGAGAATTGGCCTCCAATTTATAGTGTTTTAATCAAGATTGAGAACTGTGCAGTAATGCTTCATCCTTGCCTGAATCTGTAGTGCTTGAAATACAGAGTTTACTCAGAAATGGACAGCTGCATGCTGCTGGAGATTTAGCAATTTAATAAAAAATCTGCACACTTTCAGTTGGTATGTGCTATCTTTTGAACAAGAAGATACAAAACCAGGAGTTTTGATCTAGTTGTTGTTTCTTGTTAGTCATGCCTTGGTTTTCATATCCTGATGAAAAGAAAATAGCTTGGGTTGACTGCCCACTCAGGCTATCTCTGAGGACAGCTAACAAATGCTCTTCTTCAGCATCTTTTCTTTAAAATCACCGACATGCAATGGTGGAAAAGTGTTTTTTGGGATGGAAAGGGCATCTGTGCTTCTATTGTAAGAATAGAATCTGCTCAGAAACTGCATTACTGTTATTTAATGGGACCCTCTCTGCTAGGCAACATTTTGGTGATCTTTCAGAAGGATCTAAATATTGGTCACAGACATCATATCAAGGTCCTTGGTTTGGTTGGACCTCAACCACTTCCTGTGATCACTTCCTGTGAGGTAGTGATCAAACCCAGGAATGTACATAACAGACATGTGGGTGTAGTGGTGTTCATTCAGACTATAAACTTTGCAATCCAAATAAATTGGTGACTGTTTAAAGTGGGGTCAGTTTAAGAAACGTTTTGTATTATCCTACACAGACACTAAAATGCCTGGATGTAGAGTATAATGATTTAATCACTAAACATGGAGATTTTTAGATCCTGAGATCTTTAAGATCTTTAGATCTCATAGCACTGAGACACACTGATGGAAATTAGGAGTTTGCTAGAGGACACCACATGGTGCTGAGGCTTCACTGATTTTATGCCTGTGGCAAAATAAAAAATTCTGCAGATGTTATTTCACAAGCAGCAAGATCACCCCAACACACAGAGGTCAGAATCTGCTGGTGAGGGCTCCTGAAGTTTCTTAATTTCCTTTCCCCTGGCCTTTGATTAACAGACTGTCAGGGCTGTTCTCTGCTTGCAGCCCTGCAGCACTGGAAGGTATAAGTGAGAAAAATGTTGAATTAACTTGGCTGGGCCAGTGCAGTCAGCGGTGACCCCAAGGACAGAGTGGATGTGTCATTGTCAATATATTTGCTCAGAGCACTTCGATCCATCAGGGTGGTATCCCGTATCTAAAGGAAGCAGAAGGACAAGTAGTGCCTTGCCACAGGATATTTCCAAAGACTGGTGCTCAAATACTGTATTTCCTGCTCACTCTATCTTTGAGACTGGTAATCCTTGAAAACACCTGAGATTTGTCACCTTGTGTGAGGCAAACAGGCTCCTTGCTGACCACAGGGCCAGATGGTTGCAATGATTTCTGGATTGCTTCGCAGCTTCTCAGCTTTGGTTGGAATTCTCCGTCATTTTGTAAAGGAACAAATAATGGACTCTGGTCAAACTGGATGCTCTGCCTGTGCATGCTGCTGTGACTATTTTCAGTTGTATTATTTGGTTTGTCCTTTCCACAGAATTTGGTACTGCAGATCAGAAAGGCAGAGGCTGGGGAGAACAAAGGCAGGGAGAGCCCAGCTAGACACAGTGGGTGGTGAGGATGGCCCAAGTGAAAGGAGAAGAACAAATTGCCTCTAAGAGTGCCCAGGGGAAGTTCAAAATAGATATCAGAAAAAAAATATCACTGAAAGACTGGTTAGGAATTGGAATAAATTGCCATGAGGAGGTGGTGAAGTCACCACCTCTGGAAGTGTTCAAGGACAATCCAGAGGCTCTTGGAGATATGGTTTAGGGGTGATTAGGCTGACAGCTGGACTAGATGATCTTGAAGGTCTCTTCCAACCTTTATTACTCTGTGATTCCGTGAATATTCATGTCCTGCACTTGTGGGTGCCATATCATTCAAATATGAAAGCAAATTAAAATTATGAAAACAAATAAAAATTAAATATGAAAGCAAATAAAAGTTATCAGAATAGAAAGCCAGCATGCTCGCTGTTGTGTCTCCTGGGGAAAAACAAGCAAGGTGTTTTTCCATGCAATTTTTATTTTCAGAGACTGACACTGAATTGCCTGTAAAGTATGTTATATAAACTGGCACTGTAACATTAGCCATTGCTCTAGAGAATCTGCAAGGTGGGAGGTGGTAATCAGGATGAGTGGCAAATAAAATCCTCATAAAAGACTGGGGCTTCTAAAAGACTGGCCTTTTTAACTGCATGGTTAAAATGCTGCTTGAAAGTGCTCTTGTACTAAGGGAAAGTTAATGTTGCTAGCATAGCCTGAAGCAACCAATATCTGGATATTTTTAGCAGAAGTTTGGCCCTCCTCTTCTTTTTTCACGCCTTTATGTTCATGACACTGTCAGAATAGAATGATTACAGGAAGCACAGATATTATGGAGCATTTTTTAACCATTAGAATCCAGTTTTTATGTAGGTTCAGGTGGTACTCTAGAACTTATAGGTTCATGTATAGCTGTAGTACAATTTCAGCAGCCCGGTAATATTTAATCTCATTCATGTGACTTGTATGTTTTGCATTTAATGAAAGGTAAATGAAATATAAAAGCACAGGCTTGGAAGAAGGACCCCAGGGCACCAATTTTGGTCCTTTGCAAGAGCAGGAGACCAAGAAATGCTCAAAAAAACCCCACAGGCTTATCTTCACACCAAGAAATCATGTCCCATTTGGGCTTGTAGTAAGTCAGAAAATGCCTTAAATGTGTGACAGAAAGAGAACAGAAGAGATTGAGGGAATCAGCAGTGTCTTTACACTCCTTTGATACCAGAGAACTCAATAAACAGGTTTTCCTTGAGATTATGGAAGAGAGAAAAGGTCCAGGAAAGGGGCAAGCCAGAAATGCCTCAAAATTCTTGCTTATCTTACCTAGGGAGAAAATTCCCTCCTAGGGAATTCCAAACCTGTTGGAGTGCATGCCCTGCACACTTCAGAGAATAGAATTTCCTTGAGAGCCCCAGAAAATCAGCCTCTCCCTCATGTTGAAATTTGGCTGCTTCTTGGTGTCCAGAGAAAGTAGGGGGGGAAAAAAATCCACCAACCAGAAATTAAATTATGCAGCAAGATAAGAGAGAAATGTGAGATTCTTACTGTCTGCTGAAAGTACCAGCAGCATCCCTGAAGTCTGAGGCTTGTATCTTTTGGCTAAAAAAAGCATTGGCTACTGTCTCCCCTTACAAATCTGCCTGGGTGTATAACAGATCATACAAAATGCTTTATTCTCATGGAAAATCGAGGATGATTAAAATAGAGCATGAGAGAGCCTTAGAGGGGGTGTAAGGCAGAGACATTCTGGTCAGTATTTCCACAATGACTCTCCAAATGAGTGCTGATTTTGCTCTCTAAGACAATCAGGTAATTGTCTTAATTGCTTTTAATTTTGACAAGACCTTGACTCCCTCAGTGCATCTGTAATTATGTAGTTGTTATGCTGCCAGACCAGGAGTGACTGTCATTTTTTTAGGCTGTTTTGTGCTTTCTTTGTTGAAGAGGAATGGGTCTAGGTATTTTGTTTTTTTTAACTTTTTCTACATATGCAAACAAATTCTCTGCTGGACCTATTATTTTAAAAAATAATTATCAAAATTCTGGTGATGGCCAAACAGAATTTCTGAAAAAAAAAACCCTCAGATGGAGTGGAAGCCTTCAAGTAATTGTTTAGAATTGATTTTAATCTGAGTATAGGGTTTTAAACATATATGTTGGCTTTTAAACAGTTTTGGCCAACAAATGCTGTTAAAATCTAGTCTGACTCCCTGGAGAGGATGTCTCCCTTTAGCTGCACTGCAAGAAGTGCTTCTTCTTTGTCTCTCATAAACAAAAGAATGAGGTTAACATGGAAAACAGCACTGCAGCATGTACATACAATTTCACTTTCACACCAGAGCAATAAAACTGCAGCAGGGCTTCTCTTTGAGCCAGGTTCTCCCACTCCACATTGCTGTCCTCTTTTAACCCCTTTGGTCAAAAAGTCTGTACAAAGCTCCTGCTCCTTTAGCAGCTTCAGGCAGGGCAGGGACTGCACCTGCCCAGCTCCCAGACCCTCAGGTGGCTTGGCAGGTGCTGTGTCAGCTGATCCTTGGATTTGGGGATAGGGACCAACAACCCTCACTTTCTTCTGCTCTTCTCATTGATGCCTCAAGTTTTAGTTTTTCTATTTTTCAGATTCTGTGTTGCTTTAGTGTGTGGGTCTGGGCTTCATATTAGGGAATGGTGAGCTTTCTTCACAGAGTAGGGAGATAATTCCTTCTCTTGCTGGGGACCAAGGACAAATGATCCAAATCTCAGGCCCAAGAGCACAAACAATGTGGGTTAAGGAGAGAAAAACAAGAAGGATGGGACTTCATAACCTAAAGCTGCAATTGGACAATTAACTCCAATATGCAAATGGACCAGAACTTAGAAAAGTGTGATATCCCTTGACCAGTCATGCATTTTGTGACCATTTTGGTTCATTTTGGGTGCAGCCTTGGCTGGGCTCTTGTGCTGCCCAAGGTGTATCCATTGAGGCCTTCTAATAAATCCCAACTTTATTCTTTAACTCTGTCCAGCCTCTGCTCTAGGTCAGCCTTCACAAGGCATCAGCATTTGTAACAAACCTGTTTGGAGGCATTTTTGGTGGTCAGCTGTGGTTAAGTGGTCTGTTTTGGGCATCTGAGGTCACGAATGTTTCCTTCAAGTAAGGCATGTTTTGGGGAGAATGGGGCAAGAAGTGATCAAAGGGCATCCTGCAGAGCTTAGGAAGATCTCGTTTCTCCAGTATTCCAGATCTTTCTGTGGCCTCTCCACAGCCCCATGGTGGTTTCTCATGGGAGTTTCCTTGACACCTCTCCCTCCTTGTTTCCCCACAGGAGCCCCTAGTGCTGAGCCCTTTGAAGGATAACATCACTTCTGTCATCTTTACCTGTAAGAATGAAGCAAAAACGGGACCAAGCCATCCCATTTGTGTAGCCCCAGCTCTTCCCGTGTCAGTGACTGCAGCTGGCAGGCTGAGGACCAGTCTTCAGAGCAGCAACTGAACACATGGAGGGTTAAAGGCCTTAAGGGTTCTCTTTGCTGCCACCTCCTCACCAGGAGGGTTGTGCAGTTATTCACTTTATTTAGCAAAGTGAAGCAGCTCCTCCCTTGTCCTCTGCCCTCCATCCCCGGGGAGCCTGGGCTGTACTCTGGAGGAGTCTTCAGTCCATGTCTCCCTCCCTTTTGGATACCCCAAAGGGGTAGAGCTGTAGGGCATGGACCCAGGAGATGCAGTGTATAGTGACCTTCACACACACTGATTTCAAAAATTCAATATCTAAAACTTTTTCCTAAGACTTTCTTTTTTTTTCTTCCAGTCTAGGATTAATCCCTGCTAAAATAACCTGCTTGCTTTCAAATGAAAATTACATCTGCTGGTGTCACCTTATAGAAATTGCTTTGGAAAAGGCCTGAATTCAATGTGGAGGCCTCCAGCCAAATTCATCAGTGTCCAGCCTGACTGTGTGCCCACCACTGGCACAGAACCAAGGCAATATAAAAATTCCTGTCCTCCTCATTTTGTGCAGGAGAGCTCAAAAAGGGGCTGATGCTGCACCAGGGACATTCAAACTGCTTTCATCTGAGGAGATACAGCCTGTCAGTGGTGCTCCTACTCCGCTGCCTTTCCTTCTCTCTCCCCTCCTCTCCCTATACCTTGCTGTGAGATCTCACCTCCTCCCACCGTCTCACTGGTGTCATGATGCACACTTGGCATCGGGCTGAGTCTCCAAAAGTGGCTTCAAGGCAGCAGGGTGGCTGCTGGATCAGACATTTGATTGCAAGGTGGATCCCCAGAAGGGAAGAGAGCAGCTGAATGGTGCAGGAATCAGCTCTATCTCTCTCTTACTTGGAGGTGGATTTTCCTTAATGAAAATCCAACTTCTCCATGCTAAGATTTTTAAATGCCTTTTCCATTTACATAAGGAATGGACTAAGCCTTGCTAGTGAATGATTTTGCTGAAGGTAACAAAAAGAAGCAGCAGCTAAAGTTTGGAAATCATGCTTGGATACTGGGAAAGTCATGGCTGGTGAGTGGCTGGAAGAAAAATGAGGGATCAGCCCTTGGAGGTTCCATGCCCAGCTCTGATTCAGTTAATGCATGAAAAGTTTCTTACCCTCTTTATGCCTTGGGTTATCATAGTGGTACACAGTGGTACTTGGTTATCCCCAGGGCATTTAGGAGATTTATGAACATGAGGCTTGGAAAGTACATTGCCATCAGACAATGAGGGATATTACTGTCTACACATGCCAAAAAGCATTTGTAGCCTCAGCACTCTGGGTGAAGGCTGAACACAGAAAATGTTTTGAAATAATAACAATAAAGAAAAAGGAAGCTGTTAGATTTTCCCTAACCTGCAAAAAGTTATGGTGCAGTTGTTTTTGAAAACCTTAGCCATAGTTTAGAACAGTTTAACCACTGCTAATCTTATCCTTGGAGGTTAATTTTGCTGCTGCTGGAGAAAAACAACCCTGTGCTATTCATTGCTTCTTATATGGCACTTACAACAGAGTCACTGTACACAGAAAAGCAATGCAAGGTGAGGTGTCAGGAAAATCTAAGTTTCAGCTCCCAGAAGGAGAAACTGAGGAGCAGCACAGCTTTCTTCATAAGACAAACTGCTCCCTCAGCAAGCTGGGAGAAAAGTGTTCAAGTCTAAAAATCTTCAAGTGGAAAATCATCCCTTTAAATGCTGGAATTGTAGGCTCTAATTTTAGGATTTTTAGGTTTAACTGACTGACTGTAGTCATTACAATGCTTCATTTTTAGGCACTGCAGGTATTGTAAGTCTGATCCTCTTCTAACACCCTGTTGCTAGGAAAGGCTGTGTTTGATTCCTTTTCAGGCAGTTCAGATGGCAGTGAACAAAGCCAAGCAGGCTTACAAAGCAGAACTTATCTGTGAAACATTCCCCAAGTTGAACTTGTGCTCTCTGTCCCTTTTTTGACTCACAGGAGCGGAGAACAAGCCTGGCTGGGGCTGTGATGGAGGAGTGAAGTGGCAGAGAATAGTGTGTGGCTTTGATTGCTGCTGGCTGAGTGCTACAGATGTTGAGGTCTGACTGTCTGTAGAGTGGCAGGCTGAAAACTGGGAACAATTTTTCCTCCAAAGTGAGCAGCGGGATTTACTCACAGGCTTGGAGGCAGGTGGAGGTGTACAGACAAATTCACTGCTCTAATGGCCCTGAAGTTTGGGAAGACAGGACTGCACATCCTGTTGGCACCAGTGACACAAGGTTTGTGGCAGTGGGGAAATGCCACAGTAGTCTGTAAGTCTTCCTATCCTTCCTGATTATTCTTAATTTCTGAAAGACCATCTGAACTAATTATTCTCTTATTTTAGATTGACTGCTCAATGAAAATTTGATGCAGTATGATGGGAGCAGGCCAAATGGAAATACAAGAGATGTGAGATTTGCTGGTGTGTCCTCAGAAGGGACTGCAGCAGAAAGGTTTTTATTTTTAAACACACACAACTGAGGCCAGATCCCTTCAGGCTGCTGAGGACTCCCCAGTTCCCACAGGGTTCCTCCTGAGGGAAGATTCTCTTGTCCAGATTCAGACAGGCATCCCAGGAAGCCTGGCAGGCAGGATGCATGCTGCATGAGTTAAATAAGCATTGTGGAGAATCTGCTGGCACTAATAATATAATTCAGGCTTGAAATTCAGAGTTAAGGGAAGCTTTTGACATATTCCTCCTTGTAGGTAGCCACCGGAGGCATGGAGATAAAAACACACATGGAAAAGTCAGAAATTTCTTGCTGCTTTAGGCTTATTTTAATTTGTCACTCAGTAGGGAATGTAACAGCCCTTCACTTTGCTGATATAACTAAAATTATTACCTCTTCAACTCTGAGTTTTGGGGGTTTTTTGTGGTGGCTCTGGAGCTAAGAAACTCAAAAGAATGAATACACCACCTTCCAGCAAGTTTAGCTGTTATTGCTTGGTTTATAACCAATAAGTCCATGTGAAAAAAGGAATCAATCTTCCTAAAAAAGGATAGAGAGAAATTTGAGCAGTTTAACAAAAGGAAATGCGACACTTAAGTTGAAGATCCTCCGAGCATGGGGAGATGCTGAAGGCTCCAAACAAATGTAGTTGTTTGCTTTCTTCATTTATCATGGTGTGAGGAATTTGTCCCTGTCCTGTGTGATGGTTGCCTGCAGCTCCTTGTGTGCTGTAGTTCAATCAATATCCCCCTGTGCTCCTCTTTCCAGTCTGTGCAGGGGAAATCAGTACCTGCATTTCTTCCTTGTGCCATTGGAGTTTGCTTTGTGTGCTGCAACTGCAGAACATTTCTGGCTAAGTTGCAGAATACTGAGGTTGACTTTCTAAAGAGCGAGATTCAGGCTTTGCCCCAAATTTCAGAATCAGATCACTTGGTCTTTGTGCAGCCTCCTGCCCTCCCATGTGTCGCATCATGTTCAGGACTGTGGGAATCCAGAGCTTCCCTCTGGCTGCCCTGGCAGGTCTGGGACCCTGGCAGGGGTCAGGAACCCCCCTGGACAGAGCCCCCAGAGACACTGTCTGTGATCTCTGTCCATGGAAAAGAGTTTTCAATCTTACAGGATGAATTACAAGCTCTGAGTGTTTGATATAAGTAATAATTAAGTGTGGAATGGGTGCAAAAGTAAAATTTTAAGATTCTAGATAAAGGGGTCCAAAGGGGACAAGATGGAGGAAACTGGGTGTGTCTTGTCCTTTTTCTCCTTCTTCATGCCCTCCATGTTTCACTGTAGTGTTGGCATTTTTCTGTTGGTTTAGGCTGGGGACACACTGTCCAACGTAGGTGACAGATATTGGCACATTATTGTAAATCCAGCACAGGTAGTTTCTGGTATTTAATGTTTGTAACATCCCACTGAGGGCAGAGCCCCACACGCTGCCCTGCAGGACAGAGCTGCGGCAGGGCAGCAGAACATGTTAGAGATCAACAGAATAAACAACCTTGAAACCAGCACAGACGAATTATGGCTTCTGCTTTGGCAGAGGGGCTGACAGACAGAGACTTTCTGCAATCTCGGGATCATCAATACCACAGATTCTGACACAGGACAAGACATAGTGACACTGATGGAAAGACCTGGATCAAAGTGTCCCTTAGCATGTTGCTGGTGCTCAGGGTCAGTCATGAGAAAAATTTTGGTGGGAAGCAGGGATTTGGTGGGCTGGTACCCAAATCACTGGATGGTAGTTTGGGACAACCTGTCAGTGGGGTTTTCCAACAGTTTCCATCACAGTCCCAATCTTCACAGCATCTTTGCAATAGGAAAGGGGGACTAGACCCTGATGCAATTCCATTTCACTCATGACATTTCACTTTCTGTAATCCTGCAGTGAGATATGTCTGGTCTGGCTGCTGTGTCCTGCTCTTAAATGTCTCCCTGAGAAGCCTCATTCCTAAGAGTAGGGAATGTGAGGCTGGAATCAGAAATCAAACAAACCCTAGGCCTACTTTGGGCCTCCAGTTCACTCAAAACCAGGCCTAGGCTTGTAATCTCTCCTGCTATAATTTCTTGATTTGTAGAAGGAAAGATCAGGGAAATTTTATGTGTGCACTTCTCTGTTTATTCCTTGCTAAAGCCTTCCTCAAGTGACCATCCATTTTATATTTGATGTGTTTGAGCATTTCCAACACACTCACCATGGTTTCTCTTGTCTGAAACAGGATTTTCAAATTCTTCTACCCCTGCAATGATCTTTTAGAGTAAACAGGGGTTTTTGTGTCAATTTGGTCCATTAGGGAAAGGGTGCATGATATCCATGCTCCTTTCCTCCCTCCAGCAGTGATCATCCTCTCTTTACCCAAATGTGCTCCCTTCCCAGCTGCTGAGGGTCTGCAGTTTTGTATCTGGTTATGGATTTGTGCTGTCACTTCAACACACAAATTTTTCTTTCTTTTTTTTTTTTTTTTCTTTTCTTTTCTTTTCTTTTCCTTTTTTTTTTTTTTTTTAGCTCCATTGATCTGCTGATTTTAGTAGCACTGGGAATCCATGAAAGGAAATTAATTTAGTTTAATATATTCAATGTGTTTGTTAGAAGACCCTTTGTTGAGTTTGAATAATTGGAAATAGTTCATTTTATCACCACTCTCGGGTTCTGGCTCCATAATTTTGAGTCAGATATAGAGATTTAAAGGTAAGTTGAAGCCAGTAGCTTGTTGGACTATATTCCTGATGGAGCCCAAGTGTGGTGATAAATTGTTCATAAACCACATCACAGAACACTCCTTATGATGTCTCCCTACTTGGCTTTGATATTGCTGTGCTTATTTTAGGACACTTCTGATGAGTGAAGAATTTTCTTTCTTCCACTTCAATATAAATGTACTGTCTGTAGTTCTGTTGCACTCTGTTCAAATTTTATTCCGATGCTGTTGAGGACATTAAACCAATTTCATTGCATTAGTTTCTGCCTGTCTGATTTCAGTCCCAATTCTAGGGGCATGAAGCAAATCATTAATCAGAAGTAAACTGAAGAAATACAAAATATCTATTAAAATACTTTCTGAAAAGTAAATGTCAGGTCCATGTGAGTTTTTTGCCCTCAGTGGGTTCATTGGGCTCATCTCTACTGAGCAGTGAAGTTTGTCCTCACACCAACTACAGATGTAGCTCAGCTGTCAGCATCTGACAGGAGGCCCTCACAGACAGGAGAAAATCCAGGTGGATCAGCTCCAGGCCACACACAGGCATCTAAGTGTCCAAACTTGGGATTTATGGTTGCTTTCTCTCCAAGTTGTTCTTCCACTGCCCTGTAATTCCTGTGCTTCTGTGCTCCTTTCTGCTCCATGTCCCAAGGAAGACAGTGAGTCCCCATCCTCACCCACCCAGCAGCTCCATCCCACAGTAGCCAGGAGGCTCTGGTGCTCTTACAGAGCCAGCTGAGATGGAATGGAACCAGACCTGCAGCTGAGGTTATTCCATCCTTGGGCTGTTGATTGAGGCAACTGCTCTACTGAGTGTGTTCTTCACCAAACACAAGATTCTGAGGCTCAGGAAGCCCAAACACAATAGTTTAGTCAAGGAAGTGTTGCCTTTTCTTTTGGATACACAAGGAACCCTCTGGCCACCTCAGAGCACAGTGAGATTCAAGGGTTAAGCAGTGCTGGTGAGCAGAGAGGCTGCAGCAGTTCTGGGACTTGAGCAGAATTTAGGCTGCCTGATGTCACCTGCAGGATCTGATCAAGGAGACGAAAGAAGCGTGCTCCCCATCCATCCTCACTGCTTTCAGGATCAAGTGCCCTCTGTTGGGTCTGGGAAGGGTTTGTCTGAAGTCTCACTCAGTTTCTGCACGTTTAGGGATGGACACATCATGTGGCAGAGAGATGAAGTATTCAGAAAATAATGTACCAAGTCATAAGAAAACATAGTAATGAAACTATTGTGGCCAAAGAGAGACAGCTGCAGCCAACAACTCCTTAGAAAGTGGTGGTGAAGTCAGAAATTTCCCTTTGTGTCTGGCTGAAAATGGGGATACTGTGGGCTGACCTCATCCTGCTGGGCTTTGCTGACCAACAGAGAGCAAGGAGTCAGGAAACCACTGATCTTTGTTAGACATCTCTCCTCTTTCATTCCTTTCACCCCCATTTTCCACAACTTCTGAAGGGCAGGATGCCTGACCCTTCAGTCTGTGGTGTCCCTCTTCTGATTCACTGCAGGATTTTATATTTGCTTTATGCCTTTTAAGGCAACTTGAGTCGCTCATATGGGAAGCAGCCCTGTTCTGAGCATGAGACTTCCTTGGCTCAGATGTTTTGTGAAAGGAGCAGATTTTTCCATTGTTTCTCACTACCTTTACTGCTCTTGCACTGCAGGTCTGGCAGCTCATCAAAGGCCTGAAGAAAATATCAGTCGAGTGTTTTTTAGGGACAAATAAGTAGCCCACACATGGTCTTGTGGGTATTAAACAAGGTTAAGGAAATCTGAGAAGTATTTGGAGTCCAAGAAGAGGAGTACAGGAAAGGTGAGGAGCAAAGCAGGTACAAAGCAGATTGTCTCCAGAGGGACCAGGAAGAAATGTAATCCTTTTACAAAATAGCAGGTCTATTACGTTCATAGTGCTTCACTTTAGAATGGTATCCTGGCTTTCAAAAATCCTTTGTAAATTGAATTTGAGCAGATGTGTGCCCTAGGAAACCTCTCAGGAAAACAAATAGGTGGCTTTCTGTGCTTTTTGTCCTCTAAATATAGTCATCCTGCATTTTCCTTCTGAAAATGATGCAGAGTTCAATAGTTCAAATGAATTAGAGTGGCACTCACATTATTTATTTCAGCCCTGTAATATGAGCTTGACACAAGATATTAATTACTGAGAACTGTCTCTGTGTCAAACACATAATCAGCACAGAAATCTGATTCTGACAAGCAAAAAGGGAAACTGCTATTTGCCAATTCCTCTCAAAAGCTACCTCCTTTCAGGGATGACTTCTGGACGTCACTTCCAGCCTTTGTTTGTCACAGAGTGCAGGGATTTATGGTCCAAAAGTCTTGATTATAAAGAGATTTTAGTAAAGGTGTACCTCAGCCCAGAACAATTTGTGAGCAGCAGTGTCACTCTGAGGATGGAAGGACTCTTGGCTCACACAGAAGCATGGGGAGAGCCACAGGCCATTTCAGGGAAGGACAAGGATGACACCCCACTGCACTGTCAGGTGTGCAGAACACCACAGCACCCTCTGGTCCATCCATTCTTTCACCTAATACATGCGTCCTTTACATGTGCAATATGATGAATATTGTGCAGGTCACCTCTTGAGCAGCAGAGATGGGAAGCACTTGAGTTAGCTAATTGTGTTAGTTTTTGTTTTTGAGCTCCCATGTCAATGTAGACTCAGCCAAGAGATCCTTTGACTGGCCCCTTGTGAGGCATTACCTTCAGCACACGGGAGGTCTGTGCTGTGCCACCCCAGGGTGATTAATGTGGCACTTCCAACTCTGAAATTCTAGCAGAGTTTTGCTTGCAGAGGGGGAATTGTGTGGAGCGACACTCGGTTGAGTTTGATCAATGCAGGGAGAACTGTGGATGGCATTTCCTGCTCTCCATCCCCGGTAATTGACTGTGTGTGTTGATATGAAGGTTTGGCAAGAATTTGATACAAGAAGTTATAAGGTTAATGTCTGCAACTGAGTTGCCTTATATCCCCAACCCTAATGAGCTACCTGTGTGCCTTCCTGAATGTATTTGGGTGCAAAGCCAGAGTACATCTAGTAAATAAATTGCTTTCCACCACTTCCTTCAAGTCTGCTTCCTTCAAATGAGCACAGACATGAAACACAGCTGTGAACCTATGCTCCAATCTTTCATTTTAATTTGTGATTTTAACCAAAGCAATAGTCTTCCCAAGGCTTGCTTCATCACAGCTCAAAGGTGTTCAGTAGAACATTAACTATTGCTGGTGCAGTTCCTCAGATTTTTGGCTTGCTGGGAGAGCTGCTTGTGGCTGCTTTGCATTCAGAGCTTGCTGTGTGCTGCTTGGGCTCATTCCGCTTCCCCACAGATTCATATTTAAGTGTGGTCATCTCTCAGAAGGAAGGCTAAGTTAACTTGCTGAAAAAGCAAAGAGCTTTTTCTCCAGAGAGCGAAATTGCAAGTCTCTTCCAATCTCATTTACGTGGCTGTTATACAACTGTGGACACCTGATGTACGATGCTGGCCTGATTTACAACTCTCCGAGACCAGATTTAGCCCTAAGAGTTTTTTGAATTAATGCAAGTGGAAACATAGCTGGGGAAAAAAATATAGGAAGGAAAATGCACTGTAATGGTTGCTAATGAGAGGAATAATTATGGGTTACTGGTGATCCAATACACAACATCACTGAGCTGAAGTAGTGACATTCAGATTTAGGTTCAGGTCGTTGGGGCACTGCAGCACCTCTCTCATAGGGAAAGGATGAGGGAGTTGAAAAACTCATCAGGCAAGTGCCAACCCCCTTCCTTTTGGGTTGCCAACCTGGTGGGAGGAAAGAGAACACTGGCATGCTCTGGTTCTGAAGATGTTGGCTCCAGCAATACACTGCCTGGCTGACTCTTGCTTTTCATTTTTTATTGTCACTGAACCCATGCAGTCAGGAGTCCCAAGTTAAGTAAATAAATTTTCACATCTACTTTTAACAAAAAAAATATCTGCAAATATGCTTTTCTATGGGAACAGATGGTTCCATCATTTCTATGTCTGCAGAATGTCTTGTTTTGGTAGGATATGGTCATTATCTCTGTTGTTTTTGTTAAGCTTTTGCTTTCTGTCAGTTTTCACCATTATCACATCTCGGGTTGCATTAGAACCCAACTCTCTGACTGCAACAAAGTGGCTTTACCAATTATTTTCATGATTCCTTAAAATACTTGCAGCTTTCATTCTGATTTGCAATGAAACAGCAAAATTTCATTCTCTAGAAATGGGCCTAGAAACTGTCATAGAAAATGATCATAAGCTCTCATTTTAAAGCAATGGGCCAAGGGACAGAGTTTAAAGCACAAGATAAATAACTTTCACACGCTGCCTGCACTGGAAAAAGATGGATTGTGTGTGTTTCCTTCTCTCATCTTTGTCTTGTAGACCATCCTGCGTGATGGACTGCCAGGCAAGGGCTGAAATGTGCTTTAGACATCCTTCAGTGACACTGCTTTTCTCCTTCCTGACCAGTGGGATTTAACTCGCACTGTTTGGAACAGAACTGCACACTCCATTTGGTACAGCTTCAAGAACACAATAATTACAGGAATAAATCACCAATATCTGCACAGTGTTTGTGGAAACTAAGACTATAAAGCATTAGAGAACTGCAAACACTGGCAGCTAGAGAGGATGGTGCTGGAAGGCAGTCTGTCTCTAAAGTTACCTCCCTAAGGAAGAGGGTTAATTATGATAATTAGTTAGTTATTCTTTCATTTCTTTGGGGACCAGAACTTTGGAAATGGGTCTGAGCTGAGGTATAGGCAGAAAATCTAGAAATTACCCCAAATAGAAAAACAGTGGTGTTCAAGACACCACCTTCCAGAGATGAGAGCATTGAGGATACTTTTCCTAACTCTCTCAAACAAATCACGTATTGATCTTTGAAAATACTCCAGCTTATTGTTCCTGTAGAAAGTAAAGGAGTTTAAGAAGTCAAAAAAGTGCTTATGTCTGCTATGTAAAGTTCGCTTTTATGATCTTGGTCCTCTTGAAGGAGTCACAGCCAGCCCAAATTTACAGACAGATTCAATATACAACAAATTTAGTTTAGCTTGCTTGAAAACCTGCAAGCTTGGCTCTCTTGCTGACCATCCTCCCCTTGTCCAAGCATGGTAATTCTCAGTATTAGAGCAACACATATTTCTGTAAGGTGCCTCCAAGTTGTGGCTCCACTCAGCACCACCATAAAGCTCTCCAAAAAACTTCATGGTGTGTTTACAGACACCGAGCTTCAAGGATTTTTTTGGCTTGACATGCACTAAAGAAAGGATAACCTCAGCTACTGAGTGAAGGTAAATTTGTTATGGATAGTTATGGAGATTACATGTATGACCTTGAAGGTTTATTGAAAGGTTCTGTATCTCCCTTGTGTTTCTTGAAGGAGTTATAGAATCACAGAAACCAAGAATGGTTTAGATTGGGAGGGACTTTAAAAATCATCCAATTCCACTCCCCTGTCTCGGAGAAGGACACCTTCTACTATCCCAGGTTGTTCCAAGCCCCATCCAACCTGGCCTGGAACACTCTCAGGGATGGAGCAACCACAGCTTCTCTGGACAACCTGTGCCAGGCCTTCACCACCCTCACAGTAAAGATTTTTTCCTAATATCTAATCTAAACCTACTTATTTCACCTTGAAGCCATTCCCCCATGCCCTGTCTCTCCACATCTCTCTCGTAGGCTTCCTTCAGAATATGGGACTGTGTATTTGGGTCACCCCAAAAAAGCCTTCTCCTTTCCAGGCTGAACAATCCCAATGCTCCCAGCCTTCCCTCACAGCAGAGCTGCTCCACTCATCATCTTGGTGGCCTCCTCTGGGCTCGCTCCAGCAGTTCAGTGTCCCTCCTGTGCTGGGGGTCCCAGGGGTGGATGCAGCGCTGCAGGGATGCAGTGCTGCAGGGATGCAGCACTGCAGGGATGCAGCGCTGCAGGGATGCAGCACTGCAGGGATGCAGCGCTGCAGGTGGGCTCTCAGCAGAGGGGCAGAATGCCCTCCCTGGCCCTGCTGCCCACGCTGCTGGGGGTGCAGCCCAGCCTGGGATTTGCTTTCTGGGCTGAAAATGCACATTGCCAGCTCTTGCCCTGCCTCTCACCCACCACACCTCGCAGGAGGATCTGCCAGGGCTCATTCTGTTCTAGCCAAGAATGGACGGTCAGAGCAGGAAGAGTGAGAGCTGATAAGGCACAGCAAATCATAAATGAGAGCCCTGCAGGGGCTTAGGCAGCCCTCAAGCGTAGGGAGTGAATTTCTGCTGTTTTCAGCTGATTACAGTGAATGAGAAGTGTCACTGGCCTGCTGGTACAGATTTATGCTGCCTTGCCAAGGAAAAGCTTGTTGCCTGGGTGAAACTGTGTAGCCTCCAAATAAAACACATCATAAATGAGAACAAATGCCCAACATTTATATGAGTAGGATGGCTATTTTCTTTTTGTGATATATACCAGTGCTGAAAGGCAAACAAGAAGCAGAATCTATTCTGTTGTACAAAATTTAGGATAACAGAGTTTCCAAACTATTTAAATTTGGAACAACTCAAATACTAAGACATCAAAACCAATATAAAATATTTTTTAAATATAGTTCAATATGGCTCATTCATTTTTCTTTGATTAAAGCAAGAAAAAATTTCTTGTGACATTTTCAAAACAAAATGGGACAACCTCAATAAGTCATTTGCTTTTTTTCCCTATCTAATAATAGTTTGAAAACAGTATCCAGAGAAACATTTCACTTGCAGTGAAACTTACAGGGAAAATTCCTTATGGCTAAAATATTTCAACCAGCTCTGGGATTGAAAAAATTCTGGGTTAACATTTATTTTACAGACAGATCTATTTTTGTGCAGGACCACCTGGATGGTGAATACCAGGAGATAAAACAAACATATACAAGTCTCAGGACAAAAGTTTCTGTCACAAATGAATCAATGTCCCAGCAGCACATAAATGGAAAGTGGAAGAGGAGAGACCTTAAGGCCCTGATCATGTGACTCTATTAGAATTCAGGTCATGCTGATGTATGAAAAATGTTGTCAGGGAACAATAGTTCACTTTACTTTGGACTAGATAGATGAGGAATCATGGAATCTTGCATTAGTTCTCAGGGCTGGTATTTCACATACATGGGAAATGTGAAATTCTCAGTGCCAGTCAGGAATGAGGCTGCAGGGGAGAGAAACTCTAAGGCTTAGCCAAAACTTTTAAAGGGACTGGTGACACTGGATTGCTAATGGAATCTTATTTGTGCAAGAGTAATCCAGAAACATCTGTGCCTCTCTTCAGAACTGGGTGCCCAAAAAGTGAGGGACACATCCCAATTTAATAAAACATTGTCTTAGTCATTCATTCTAAACGATTTCTGGAGGAGGAAGTGGGCACCAATACCAAGGTGGGGGTTGGCCTCTTCTCTCAGGCAACCACCAACAGGGTGAGAAGAAATGGACTCAGGCTGTGGCAGGGGAGGCTCAGCTTGGACAACAGGAAAAATTTGTTCATGGAAAGAGTTGTTGAGCACTGGAATGGGCTCTGGTGGAGTCACCATCCCTGGAGCTGCTCAAGAACCACCTGGATGTGGCACTTAGAGTCATGGTTTAGTTGGCAAAGTGGAGATCAGTCAAACATTGGATTCAATGGTCATGGAAGTCTTTTCCAGCCTAAATGATTTTATAATCCTGCGTTTCTCTGGACAGAAGAAATTGTGGATTTGTAAGTAATTTGGCAATGGTCAGTACGGGTTTACAAGAACACATAAGCAAAATAAATATGACCTTTTTATAGGACTTTTTTATAGGATTCTTTTTTTTAGCACTTTGCTTTCCCATTTTCAGACACCTTTTCCTAAGAACCTTTAGTTACTGCCCAGAAGTGGACTTTGACAAGATTACTAGCATGGTGTCAAGTGACATCAAGTGGTCATTTGAAGAAATCTTCCCAACAAAGCAGTGGCCTTGGGCTGCCCTGCAGACCCCAGAGGCTGAGACTCACAGAGCTGTAGGAAAAGCTCAGTCCTGACCCATGGAACTGAAATAAAAAATGAACATTCATCTATGTGTCCATTCTGTGCATGTCCTTTTTGCAGATTCTAGATTAGGGGTTCAAAGGGGACGAGATGGAGGAAATTGGGTGTGTCTTGTACTTTTTCTCCTTCTTCATGCCCTCCATGTTTCACTGTGGTGTTGGCATTTTTCTGATGGTTCAGGCTGGGGACACACTGTTCAACGTAGGTGATAGATATTGGCACATTATTGTAAATATAGCACAGGTAGTTTCTGGTATTTAATGTTTGTAACATCCCACTGAGGGCAGAGCCCCACACGCTGCCCTGCAGGACAGAGCTGCGGCAGGGCAGCAGAACATGTTAGAGATAAACAGAATAAACAACCTTGAAACCAGCACAGACGAATTATGGCTTCTTCTTTGGCAGAGGGGCAGAAAGACTGAGACTTTCTACAATCTCAGAATCATCAATAGCCATAGATTCCGACAATCACCAAGTGATGGTTCAGTCCATCAAGACATGAAGGAACCTGTTTCTTCCTTTGTAGCATAGAGAGAGCTGTGGCAGCTTTCCTGTCCCTTGTTCCAAAAGGCAGAAACCCTGGAAAATGGAGTCACTTATTTTTTAGAACATCACCAGAAAAGATAGACCTCAATGCTATAAGTTTTTTAGGTGTAGCTCTGAACTGAGCAGGCATTTCCAAAGAGAGCCACTGCCCTTGTCTCTTATTTCTGGATGTTTAGCCAATCTTTGGTAGGAACTAGAGTCCTGGTATTGGGAAGAGTAATTTGCTTTTGGGCAGAAGAAGAAATGTCAGGAGGCAGCTGGAGAGACTGATAGCACAGGGTTGCTGTTGGGTGGAATTTCTCTGACTTTTAATTGCCAACTTTGGGTCAATTTTTGATTTGTCTCCTGCTCTGCTCACCCTTTCCCACAGCAATGAAGCAACTGTAAATGCTACTGTAAGAGTAGAAAATTGGCCTAGGAAAAGGTTCGCTTTTATACCATGCAAATTCAGATTGTGGGAGGCTTTGGCTCAGTCCCTTTCTGTCATTTTTCAGATATCAGTTCTTTTATTGCAACTCACCCCACTTCAGCTACTGAATCCAAACTTTACAGAGGTTCAGCAGTGCTTCCTGTCCCAGTGTAGTCACATTTCCATGTATAATTACATTTGTATCAGTAATTGATCAAAATGACTGATACAGATGACACTCAAAATGTCACTTTACCATTTTTGAAGTCGCCCTCCTGTGAATTTTCCCTTCCCACTCTGAATTTTTTCCAGACATTTCAGTCCCTTTGAAACTTCTGTTTTTACAGGAGCAGCAGTGTTTTTCCCAACAGGTAAAATTATTTCCATTCCAGGTATTTGCTGAGCAGTTAATAACTATGTCTTATAAATCAAATGACCCAGCACTTTCTGAAAAGCAATGAAAACTTTTCGATCAGTAGGAATATGTCAGTATTTTAATTAAATGCAAAATAATACTCATTACATCTAACAGTGCAAGTAGAATAGGCTTACCATTTATCCAAATAAATGAGCAAACAGTCCAAATCCCAAAGCAGTGGAATGAAATAGAATTAAGCTGCCTGTGATGGTCTCCCCCCTAAAATAATCATTCCTGGTCACTGTATCACAGGTGCATCCATTTTTCAATTTATTTCTTAATTACATTTTCCTTTCAGACTTTTTTTCTCCGACTTCAAATGCCATAATTCATCTATCAGTTTTTATTCCTTGGGCTCAGTCAGAAATGGAAGAGGGGGAGCAAGCAGGGTCACTGATGGAAATGGAAAATGGCATCACTGTATTTATAACCAAAATAACAAATGCAAAACTTTCCAAAAGGTAAAGAATTAAAAAAAAATAATAATAAAACAACCATGAGTAAAAAATATCAACAAAGTACCCTCTGGTTGAGTCAATTTTGTCTGGCATGTTATCAAACTACTTCTGCAGAGGAGACCCTGAAGGTTTGGCTTGCCAAGCACAAAGGGACAGGTGACAAGGCACTGCTGGAAGGGGACTCAGGCTCTCAGATGCAGCATTTGGGCATGGATGGGGAGCTGCAGGCAGGGAACCCACAGCCAGGAATTCTCTCCTGCCACTGGAGTTTGGAGTGGCTGTGCTGTGTCACTGCCCTGTGCAGGGACCTCGCTCTCCAGCATCACGGTTTCAGTGTAGTCCAACCACACAGTGACATCCCACCTTTGCCAGGCTCCCAGGGAATATCTGTGCTGCTAAATGGAAGGTATGGAACCAGCTTTAGTGCTGGACATCTACTGTTGACCTTGCTTAGCTGATAATTCACTTTTCAACTCTCTTGTCGACCCATGCCACCCACTTCTAGACAAATTCAGGACAGAAAGGGTGAGCTCTAAACAGCAGAGATGTGAGCCAGCTGCTTCCACCTGTGCTTGGTGTCTGAGGCTGTTTCCTTTAACAGGGCAGGTGTGGCTTAAGCAGCTTTCTGGAAGAATTGGTGTTGATGTTGTACCCCAAAACAACACTTGCAGTTCTTTAGGGTTGAAAGTTACCGATGAGGAACTGAGTTTGGGGCCACCACTCATTCAGAGGCTTCACAAAGAGACACATGGAGCAGATTCTGGAGCAGATTCCAGAATCTCCTGGACTCTTTGAAGGGAGTGAGAGAATTTTCCATGGCTCCAGGGACCCCATAACTAACCATGGCTGCAGAAGAGCTCCAGGGACTGGGGCTGTGCATGGTCTTCTAGGAAAGTGTCCACAGGGTTTCTCCCCGTCAGCACAGTGTTTCTGCACATTGCATGACTGTGTTCTGGCCAGCTGGAGGAAAGCAGAGTTTTTGAGCAGTCCCCCATCATGTGTTACTGCCTTTTCTGTCCTATTTGCATCCCATAGGCACTGAACTCTATTGAGGTGTATTTTTACTAACAGAATCTGAAAGCCTAATAGGAGTGACTTCTCTGTCTTTATCAGCAAAAAATGCATGTATAATCTGATATGAAAACTACTAATCCATTAGGACTTGGACATTTCATTAGCATGCAGAGAGGAGCTTTTATTGCCTGCTCAAGCTCATAAACTTGTCTCCAGCTGGAAGGAAGTGGCATGTAGTTTGAAATCCTGGAGTTGGGCAGTACATGTGCTCAGCTGCCATGTCAATCTCGTTGGCCCCAGGGGGATGCTTGCAGCACTGTACCAAGCCCACACATAAAGGTCACACGAGGAGAGGCTGCTCCTTGTCGTGCTGCTCTGCAGCAGCAGCTCTGCCTCTGCAGGCACTCTGCTGGGAGCTGAAGTCTTGCTTGGGGAAGTGCTGCTTGGGTTGGGATAGTTTCTAAACTGCTGATCAGCTAAGCTGTCCCCAAGAGCATGGAAATGGAGAAAGGAAAGGAAAAGCAATTTACTGAGAGTCACAGGTAAGAATTTACCTGGGCTTTCCACCCAAAACCATCAATTCCTGCCTTAGAGTGATGAACAGTGTATAATTCACTGGAGAAAATCTCGTGTCCTTTGTTCCCACTGTCACTTCCTTCTGTGCTGTCCCATCCATGCTCTGCTCACAGTCCCTTTGGCTCTGTTTCACCCTCACCTCCCTGTCTTCTCCTCTCCCCTTCTTCTCTCGCTGATTCTGCATTTGCCTAGCTGGGGTTTCCTGCTTCACTGCCCCTTTTCTTACATGGTTCAGACAGATTTATCCTCCTTCTCCCATTCCCCAGGCTTAGGAAGGGTTTTTTTGTGCTAGCTCTTCTTCCTAAAGTGGAGAGCATTTGGGAGATTTGAGCCTTGAGTGAGGACACTTCTTCAAAATGCTCCTGGAGAGGACAAGGAGGTTCAGGGCTGGCTCTACCCCTGGAAAGAAAAGTTCAGGCCAGTGTTTCCTCCTCCTGAATCTTATATTTCATCCAGTGGTAGAAAAGATTATCATGGTCTATTACTGTCAGAAACATGGTGTAGAACTACAGTAGGGAGACTTATGCATAGTATTCGGTTTTATAGAGGGTTTTCTGTTGTTCCTCAGCTAATCCTAACCATAAAGTTGCAACTTTATCTTGAGTTTTACCTTTAACTTGTTCGGAGCAGTCTGATAACAGAAATATGCCAATGCCACTCAGTGATCTGACAAAGCCAAAACCAGTCCTGATCCACAAGAGCCTGATCCATTAGGATAAAGGCAAAGTCCTCAGTGTATTTCTCTGACCACTTCAGCGGTTGCACAAGAACTATATGCAAATCCAGGGTTATTTCTCACAGCTGGCACAGCCTGGCTTAGATAAATATAAAACTTGCTTTAAGGGAATAGCTTGTAATTGGGTTAGGCCCAGGGTTTTAATTAGATTTACGTAAATGCACACAATGCATGGCAAAAATCAATAACCTGGAGAGCTTCTTTGGGTTTATTGTTTGAATTAGCAACACCAAGTCAGCTGAATTTAACAGGATATCTGCATACCCCATCCCTCCAAAAATGGCACTTTTTGCATGACTGATGGCATGTTTGAAACGTGCTGTGCTGTCCCATGTTTGTGTCCTTTTTTATCTGTCTGGCCACTTGCAGTTTGGGTGCTTGCAGGCAGAACCCTGTCAGCACAGAAGAAGAAGGTAGGAAGTATTTTAATCAAGGAAGAATTTGAGATTTTAGCTAAAAAGCTGTGCTATGCAAACAAACACCTTGTAGGTTGATGTGAGGTTATCAGTTGCTGAAATCAAAGCATTTACCATCCCTGCAATGGTAAAGAGGGAAGCAAGGTCTTCTTGTGGTTAGAAGTAAAAACCTGTGAGCTACACATATGTTTCAGAGACAGGGTGTGCTGATTTTCTGTGCAGGACTCGAGAAAAAATAATTGTTTCATTATTTATTTCAACTGAGAAATTGAAATTGTTAAAAAGTAATTGCTTTATTATTTACTGATAAAGACTTCCTTGCCTCTATTCATCAACTAAGAGGAAAAAGACAGATAGAAAATTGTATTATCAGCTAATTCTTAAATGGAACAAGTTTAAGTGCAGTGTGAAATGGATTTAAAATACCCTTAGAGTTCCAAATAGCTATGCTTTTCCTTTTCTAAGGAAAAAAAATTGCAGATTTTCTCTTCTTTTCTGCTTTGTTTCCCACCTCAGTATGGTCTTGTTGACACTGCTGCTTTTCTGTATCTTAAGGAGCCTTTCTTCCCATAGGAAAATTTACAGAAAACAGGGGTAAGACTTTTATCACAGCTTGGTACTGAGCTCACTTACAGTCAGTGGAAATCCACCACCACCATGAAATGCTTCAAAACCCTTACACCATGCCTTGACACAGGGAAAACTGTCACTTTGCAGGAGTGCCATCAAGTGCAGAGTTATACACTCCCAAGGTAACTTCCAGGCTTACAGAACTCGTGCAAAGTCCATTTCTGCAGACATTTTGTGATATGGTCTTTAACCGACTGAGCACCATCTAATTCTCCTGACTCTTCAGCACCTCAGAGACAATTTTTGTCTCCTCACTGGGCAAAGTGTGGCTTCAAGCCTTTTTACTCCTGCTCCAGAGCCCCAGTACACTGTCCCTCACCAACTGGGATTATCACTGTAGTAACATAACTACAATTTTGGGGTGTCTGAAGGTGTTCAGAGAGTTCTAATGGAAGTTTCCAAAGTTCCGTTGTTTTTCCTTTGAAATCCCAACTAGATCCTTCTGCTCTTCTGTCTATAAACCTGAGATCTTCAGCTCTCCACCTCCAACATGGTTTTTTGTTCTCTTTTTTCTATTGTATCATTCAATCCTGCCTCAAACCCTTCTCTTAATTCAGACCCTGTCTTGCCTCTTCATTCTTTCTCCGTTCTGTTGTTTTGATGGCTCCTCCTCCCAAACTCATCTCCCCCTTTCTTCCCTGCCTTCCCTGCCTCACCAGTGCTTCAAGTTTCGTGTGCTTTTCACCTCCTTCACCTTGTCCTTTCTGTCCCTGTGAGATTCACCAGTGATGGAAGAGAAATTCCAGCTCCACACCCACCGCCCCTGGCTGCAGCAGGTGCTGCCTCATGGATCACACACGTCAGAGATGTGCAAATCTGAGGTGAAAACTGCCACCTTCAAAAGTATCAACAGCCAAATTCAGAAAAAAAAAAAAAAAAACACAAAAAAACCCCACAAAAAAACCCAAACAAAAAAAACCCCAAAAAAACAAAAAAAAGCCAAAAAAAAAGCCCCCCAAAACAAAAAAAAACCCCAAAAAAACATTAAACTGAGCCTTATAGCTTGGTGGATTTTCACAGCAGCAGGGAAGGGCAGAGCTGTAACCCCAAAGAACACACCTGCACTAAATCCAAGTGTGCTCACAGTTTCTACTGAAACCAAGCAAAGCAAAACAAAACAGAAAGGCTTGCTGATATTATTTTAAGACAGAAAAGGAAAATATGCTTCCTCTTCTCTTTAATTCTTTTTACAAAGCTCTAAATTTTTTCCTCTCCCTTTTTTTAACCTAAAAAGAAGTGAGAAAAAAAAAAAAACCAAACCATAATAATCAAAACAGAAACAAAAAGCCCAAGTAAGCCCTCATTATATGAATTCTCAGAGAGGAACAGTTGGGTCACCTGTCCTGGCTGTGTCTCCTGCAACCCTCCCTGCAACCCCAATTTCCTTATCAGTGTAGCTGTAGGAAAAGGAGAAAAGGCCTTGGCTTTGTTTGAGCCCTGCTCAGCAATAACAAAAACATCTCTGTGTTACCAACCCTGTGTTCAGCACAAATCCAAGACACAGCCCCAAACCAGCTGCTGTGAAGAAAATTAACTCTACACAGCCAAAAGCAGCACACCTCAACAATGTTTGACACCAACACTGATTTATAACTTCATAAAGGTTATGTCTAAATCTGATGAAAGAATGGAAATTGCCATTGTTGAGGGCTTACATTTCCATTTTGTCTGCAAAGTAGATAGAGTGAACAGTAGTGGCATGTTTGTATTTATACTGGGTAAGAAATGGGCTATCTGAGACCTAGGAAAACAAGCACCTACTAGAAATAAAACCTTTGGACCAGATAATTTTTGAATTTCCACGTTTGCTAATTACTTCAATGGTTTTTCCCTCCTTACCATCTTTAATTTTTTTCTCTTATTTTTCATCTTATGTTGTTCACAGCAACACTGTATTTCCAAAAAAAAAAAAAAAAAAATAGGGTGGACTGATGAGTCTATTGAGATGTGTCTTCATGTGAAATTTCTGCTAAGTGGACTGATGCTGTAGCCAGAAGTATCTGTAAATATAAAAAAAAAAACCCAATATTTATATCTTTACCCCAATGGTAAAGATAACTGGAACAGTTCTGTGCTTGAGCATCTCATCAGACATTCCTGAACATTATCTTGGTTGTCTCAATAAGACAGATTGAAATCAGGGGTTTCACAGCTAAAACACAAGGATTCATTTGACTCTGTAAGGAAGAATCAAATCACAACTTGGCCACAGATGCAAAATTTGCACACGTCGAGAAACATGCAAATGTGTCAATAAAGTATTTCACATGAAAACAACAGCCACTAGAATAAACAAAATTTAAAAATTAAATTCTTTCCATTCAGCCTTCGAAAGAGCATGAAAGAAATTCCCTTGTAGAAATTTGAAAGTATGCCCAAGCAAGATATATATGGAAAGAAATCTAAATTTGAGGTAGGAACATGCATCTTGTATAAAAACATTGTGAGGAGTTTTTTTTGGTTGGTTTTTTGGTTGGGTTTGGGGTTTTTTTTCAGAATAAAACATTTTTCAATGAATTTTTTAAGACTCAGTTTATGCAGGGAAATGCTAATGTTACTGTGTAGAGGCAGCTACTGGGCCAACTCAAATCAAGTTTGGACTGCATCCTATAAAGTCTGTCTGGAGGAAGCATATGCATTTTTAGTGCCTGGATTTGAAAAGTAGTCTCTGAAATAACTTGGTTCAATATTTGGCAGACAGGGAACACAGAAGAAAAGCTGAATCTTCAATAAAATTGTCACTCGTATTCACAAGAGTAATATAGCCCAAAGTGAAACTGCACAAAGGAACAAACAGGAAGATGGAGCAAAAGCCACACAAAACCACAAGAAAAGATAAGCAAGGATCAATGTTGTGGCAGAATTGACAGACTGCCTAAATGAAAAAGGAAATCAGTTCCACATGGCAGCTAGGAGCCAATAACAAATGAATGATAAGAACTGGAGACAGCAAAAGAAAGAAGATCCTGGGCTAAGAACCTGAAGAAATGGGATGAGGGAATGGTCCTGGACAGTATTGCTTACCTATGAAAGTGGAGAGTTCTGCTTGCTTGCAGTACATAGGGAGCATACAAAGTGTATCCTGCCATCCTTAAAAATAAAGGATGCACCAAGTGGCTGGTGGCCTGAATCAGCACTCTTTTTGTAATTAGTTTTGTGGTGAGAAGATAATTTTGTGAGGATGCACAAGCCCACCTCCTCTGAGCCCTTGCTGGTGCACAGAGATGAGGTGACCAGTCCAGGCAGAGCTGGACTGAGCTGTCCCTCCACCAGCTGGCCAGAGTGGTGAGCTGTGGTGGCCTTGGATTGTGGTGCTGATAACAGACTGAGCACGGCAAAACTTTCAAACTCTCAAATAATATCCCTCTAAAAATTCATTACTTATCCCTGGCTCACTGCAGCTGGAGCTGTTCTGACTGCACAGTGGGGCTGGATTTTTCCATTACATGTCTCATGGAAATAATCCATAATGCAGAATTTTCAAATTGGACTATTGAGATGCTAAATTAATGGGTTAGCGATATTTTTCTTGTGAAATACTGCAGATAGATTGCACTGGTTTCTTTTTTGCTCATTTTTTTTGCTTTGTACAGAAGGAGTCAGGCTCTCTGCAGTCATCTGGGTCTTAAAGTTACTCCTGACACTGGTCATGTCATCCTGCAATTCTCTCAGAAGATGTTTTCTCCTAGGTTACCACAACTCCTGACATTGGCCAAATCCTCCTGGAATACTTTCAGGAATGTTTTCTTCCATGTTACCCCAGGACCATAGGAAATAGGAGCTGCTGGTAACCCTGTGGCTCATGGCACTTCCCAGGAGATGGTCCGAATTGTGCCTGGTCAGTGGTTGCAAAGCACAAAGAGGTCCAAAAATATGGTAGTTAGGGAGTAAAATTAAGAGATTCTGGGCACAAGGAGTCACTCTGATCAACCAGTCTCACCATTTGCATAATGAAAGACTTACTGAGGCAGAAATATATTTATGAAGAGCAGAGTCCTTTGAGCTGCTTTGGAAATTCAGCCTTGCACAAATTTCAAGGTAAATCTTTTAAGTGTCCCACAAAGGAAAATAAAGTTGAATATGGTTTGAAAGTAAAATTCTTTAATTAATTTCTCCTCCGTGTTCATGTAACACTTTAAAGCAAGAATGAAATGTTAAATTTCAAAGATCCTTGAAACACTAGGGTGTGAGATAGCCTGACTTTTTCCTTTTGTTTTCTTCCAAAGACAAAATCTTTGCAGAAAATCAACATGACTGTAGTATTGATTCATACTTTTCTTAAGATATATTTAGTTACATTCAGGTACCATCTTTTCAGATAAATTCAAACTTGCCTGAATCTGCTGATGGACAAAGCTGACCACACATCTGGGGCTGGCATTTTTACTTAGCAAGAGAAAGAATCTACCATTGTTTCTCCCAAGGTTTAATGTTATACACTTTAATTATTGCCAGTCATATCAGTGAAACTGTCTGTGTAGTAAGGTACTTGTAAATGTTCAGAAAAGTGATAGAATCCAGCCCCAGCTCATTACCATGGCTATAGTGAAATGGTAATGGTGGAATAAATTGCCTGGTGTAATTATGTATATGCCAGATGCTCTTAATCATTCCACTTCAAGCCTCCTTTGCTAACTGCAATTTTGAGCCTTCTCTGAATTGAAAGGAATTGGTAAACATATGTAATTAAAAAGAAATTAAATGGATTTTAGAAGTGAATTACTGCAGTTCCTGCAACACTAATAGAATTAGCACCTCTAAAATCAGTCTGAGCTAGAAGATGTGCTTTATATGGCACAGAAGATATTTCATTTGTGGTTTGCACTAAAATAATAGTCACTGTGCTAGTGTGGTTAAACATCTCAATAGAGCCATGCCAGGCTAGTAAGGAGAAACTTATTCTCTCAGCTGATTTATTAAAATAGAAAGCCACATCTCAGCTGGTGTAAATCACAATTATTCCACTGACTGTTAGATGCTGAACTGGCTGAGCCTGTGGCCCATCCTCCATTTGGATTCATGCAAACAAGGGTTTGTTGGAATCCCTACCCATAATAACTGAGTTTTGGCTCTGTACCTAGAGCTTCTGTTTCAAATGAGACAAAGTTCCTGTAGTGAAAGCAGAAGACACCCTACTATCAGTTTGGGGTTTTTTTTTATTATGTTGATATTTGAAGTACTTTTTTTCTCCATTTTCAATACTCGAGACATGAAGGACCAAAACCAGATTGCCACAAAGAAAACAAATTTCTGATCAAAAGCTTTCCTCAGAGGCTCAAAGACACCTGTGCTTTGTCAGAACTTTGTGACGTATCACAAAAGTTCCATTTATCTGGGAGAATGAAGGTTTACCAGCAGAGGAAGGTGGGTAAGAATGACACATCTGTTGCAGGAATCACCCTGGAGATCAATAGTCTGATTTACCAGTCAGATGTGATTTTGTCTATGTCTTGAGAGCCACCAAGAAAGAGCCTAAAATCACCTGCCTATGCAGCTTGCTGTAGCACTGTAGCACCCTCCTGATGAAAGGTTTGTCCTGAACCTCCAAAATGGCAATTTGTGGGGATTTTCCCCTGCTACATTGTCTGCTTCTGCTTGATCTACCTTTGTAATTCCACCTGCAGGAATTTGCACATCTTTTCTCTATTGTCCACGAGTTTTCTGTCATCCCAGTCAAATTTCTCAAGATCACCCCTGAGCAAAGTGAAGTGTCAAGAGATAAGATTCCTTTTCTGTGTATTTTGTGCCAGATACAAGGCACCTCCTTGGTTTGATCCTAATAAATTCTTTATTTGCACCTAATTATGTCATCCCAATGGTAATTCCTACCGACTGGGGTGGAAGAAACACTATTTGTGTTCTTAAATACAGATTTATTGTTAGCTAGGGCACACAGCTGGTTTGCAGAAACACAGATACTTGGGCTCTCAGAGCACCTTGGCTGCTGCCTGCCTCTTGGCTGTGGCACCAAACAGGTGGGAATTTACCTTTCACCAGGCTGCAAGTGGAAAAGTGGAAAGTTGCTCCAGCCATGTGTATGTTCAGAAGTACAGAGAAAATGTGAAAGGAAGTTTTTCTGCTGAGATGCTTGCCTGCCTCCTTAGCAAAACACAGTGGACCAGATCTTCTGCTGTTCCTGTTTTGGCTTTCACTCCATTGAAGAGATGGAGTTATTCCAGCAGACAGCAAGGTCTGAACAACAGCACTTTAATGGTTTTTGCCTTATTTAACTGTTAACATTTGTTACAGGATCGTTCATTAGATGAGGCATAAAGTACAAGCATTTTTATTAGGTTTTCATCTCTCCTCGCCCATTAGGGAAGGGTTCCACTTTCAAATTAATGTTAGAAGGACTTTAAAGTCTCAGCTATCCCTAATCTTTATGGTTTCATTCGAGTTCCTAATACATCGTTCGGTTTATCCTGTGAGCTGGGAGTTATATATTTGAGGGACTTAGTCCAAAGATACAGTATAAGCAGATAGTTTGGTTAAGCTGATTTTTGCAGTTTAAATGAGTCTAAAGCCCATCATGCCCAGGATTATATTTATACTTGTGGTTAAATTTGACAGAATTTGAGCATTCTTTGTGTATTGCAGTGTACAGCTGGGAAAGTAGAAGACAGCAAGGTTAGTAGTTTATATGTAAAGTAGAGCTTGAAGGAGCACATAGACAATTTATATTTCCATTCTTTTGTACATCACTCAGGGAGAAAGTAAATATTTTGGCAGCTTAGATCATGTGATAGCGAAACAAGAGACTTCATTAATTCAGGTATTTCAGATTCAGCAACAGCAGAAAGGAGGGATTATGAGTGCCCAATTTGAGCCAGCTGGAAAAAACTAAATCTAGACCAAGGTCAGGTACATCACAAATGAAGGAATGCTATAAAATGCATTTAATTTCCTGAGAGCTGTGATAATTTTTAAGATAAGAGCCCTGTGAAGAGAGTCTAATACACCACTCAGCCCTATCAAACCTTACAGGTTTGCTCGGTGTATCACAGCTGATTTTAAAGGACGATTCCTAAAAAAAAAAAAAAACCAACCTGCAGAATGTTCTATTTTTGTTCTTTTAAGAGTTCTTGTCTTTCTGACTACTGCCACTCACAGAATTGAATTGTATTTTTGTGCAATCTTGCTTAGTGAAAACGCTGGTGCTCTTTGTCAGTAAGGAGGGACAAGAGCAGCCTTTCATTCTTGCAGCCAGCCCCCAGCTCTGTGAAAAGCTGTGAAAAATCCCCTCCCATGGCATTGCAGACCCCAGCACTGCAGTGGGCTTGGCTGCCTTTAGCACTTGCCCATGGTGGCAAAGGCTGCCAAAGCAAAGCCCTGGAGGAGTCCTGCATCATTGAGGCTGGGAAGCATTTCCTCAAGCTAATTTATTTTCCAGAGGCCAAAAAGGAGGGAGCAGCACTAGCTAGGGGAGAGACTGTGGGAACATCACTGCCTGACACTGCTGTCTCCTCAGCAGTTATTCTAAAACCAGCTTTTGTGCCAGAGGGTGAAAACTTGCCATCTTCCTCTACTTTTTTCCTTCTCTCTTCAGTCCATGCTTTCAGTAATTTTATTTGGATATTTGCATGCACATGGGAATATGTGAGCACACATGTCTACATTCATGTGTATGGCACACGTTTTTATATAGGGGTGTGTGTACATTTTGATTTGAACTGAAATCATGTTGCTGCTCGTCTCTCACAGACTAAGGGCCCTGTTCTAAAGGGTAAATTTTCATACATATCCACTTCTGCTTGAAAATCACATCCAACATTTTCTTATTAGTCCTGATCTAGGCTGCAGGGGGAAGGAATTTACACTGCCCCCTAACCCAAACCTATTTTCAATTCCTGACATGGTGAAGGTTAGATGTGTCTGTGAAAGATTCTCTCTGTGTTCTGCCCACTTCTTTGTTCACTCAGGTAACAAAAATCCTCTGACCTCATCCAGAGTGCAGCAGCTGGCTCTGCAGCTCAAGCAACAGCAGTCAAGAGCAGGAGGATTGAAAGCAACCAGCAATGGAAAGGGAGGATGGCAAAATACCTGCTGGCCACTGAACATTCCCCAGCACTCAGCAATGGCCAGCTGTGAGTGCTAATTAGAGACATTGCATCACTGACCTGCTGTTAAAAGGGAAGGGAAATGGGGCTGTTTATCTTTGCTGCCTTCAGTTCTGCTTCCAAAGGAGCGGCTGCTTCTCTTGCAGGTCTGATGCTGTACCCAGAGCACAGCTCCAGCAGCAGCTGAGAGGGTGCAGCAGGGCAGGGCAGCAAGGAGGGCTCAGCAGTGAGCTGAAAATTCAGCTGGACTCTGATTAAAAAATCTGTATCACTGTGAAATTCAGTTGTGCAGAGTCTCTCCATATCAAAGTTAAATTTATGTTTAAACAGGAAAGAAATCAAAGGTGCTTTCAGAGCACCAAGTGTAGTGTTGATCCATGGCAGCCCGGACAGCCAAAACCCATGAGCCTGTTTCCCCTCAGAGATCCAGGTGGTGCACACAGCACTTCCTCTGATGTTTGCATGTTATTCCCAAGGGTTGGTGAGCATTCATTTACCTTGAAAACCTGTAAAGGATGGCTCTGGTGTGTTCATATAGCTGTAGGGTCTAATGCTTGTACAACTGCCATGTGTCAAGGAATTTTCCATAAAATTAATAATAAAAATACAAGATTATTACTTTCTGTAACCCTCAGCCTAAGCAGGCCTTGTGCTAGATTAAACCCCACCTCACCTCTGAATATCTCTGTGTTACCTGCTTGTGCCTGGTGTACTGCTCTCCTGATAATCAATTGTCTGCCACACTTCTCTGAAGCCAGCACTTTGCTTCATTCATTTGGGATTTTATGGCCCAGTGTGAAAAGACGTGATTAGATAAAGGAAACATGAGCTGATTGTTGTAGCCCTGAACCAGCAGCTTGTTTTGGCTTGACACCAGGGTTTAAATGGAACACACAACTGCAAACCTGAGGAAGCAAGGCACAGGTCTGAATACTCTCAGCACAGGGACCTCTGAGGAGTTTCTGCAGAAAGGGCAACGTGCTCCCAGGAGCTGTGTCCAGCTGGGCAGGCAGCTGGAGTGGAACATCAATCAGCACAGCCAGCAGTGGTGTACATCTACATGTGTACAAGAAGCCGCTTTGGTGATGGAGAACCTCAGGCTGGAAACTGGAAACCTGGACTGCAATGGATGCTGAAATGACTTTCTCAGGACAAGGCTGGAGACTTCCACTGCCAGGGAGGAATTACCAAGACACCTTTTGTCATCTCTTAGGAGAAGTTATGCAAGTATTGAGCCCTCAGTGGTTTTGTAATAAACCCAACAAGCTCATCTTCCTTTGGTGGATCCCCAGTCACAAGGGTGAAGAATTTGCTGTTTGCTACAGCTGAGCACAGAACAAGCTGCACTTCTTAGTAATGCCAGAGTAATGCTGATTTTATGCAGAAAGGACCAGAAAGGAATGTTGTGTGCTCCCTGTTTGGAAAGCAGGTAATCATACGTGCCACATGGTCAATGAACCCTGGGATTGCCCTGGACTTTGTAGGTGAGTTTTACCCTGCCCTGGGAGAAGAGAAGGGGCTGCACCACCCACCCAGGCTGCCACAGGGTTCTGACAACATGGCAAACAAACTCCACAGAGACATTATGCAAATTACTTCAAGATGGGTTAGAAATAGAAGCTGCAAATATCAAACCAGGGGCTAATCATGTGAAGCACAAAAAAGGGAAGAGATCCTCACAAAGCAGCAGCACTGAGAAAGCTCTACTGAGCACCCTGTTTAAACCCCAATGAGCCCAGCAGTTTCAAATTGATAATCTGAGTAATAAAAGTTCTTTTAGTCAAAACATGGAGCAAAAGCACGAGGGCAGTAGCCAGGCTGCTGTAACCAGAGGCTGGGAGCACTGCTGCGCTCTGGAGGCCCTGGCACCAAAAGTTTGTAGTTACCTGCTGGTCACAGTGGGATGCTTTGCCAAATCTTTGCCCATCTCAAAGAACAGATGGGATTTATCCATGCCAAAGCATTCACCTGCCTCTCTGTGAGGCCTAATTTAACACAAGAGAGGAAGAGATGCTCATGCAGCGTGGCTCATCTGGCCTATCTAAATGTTTTATTTCAAGAAAAAGTTTTGCTTAGGCAAATTCTAGGAAAGGATCATCTTCTTCTCTCTTTCTGCTGGTGTTACACAAATCTTTTGTTTATTACCCTGGGCCTTCAGGTTCTCAAATGGGCAGTACCTGTGTTAATGAGCACTGCTGGGCTCCAGGTGAGCAGGTCAGGGTTGAAGAGCCCTGGGTGGAGCTGGACATGGTCTTAAACAGAAATGGGAGCACAGAAGACTCTTTTGGGGTGAAACCCCAGTTCAGCAGGTCACCAGGACACCAGCACTGGCAGCATGTTGGGCTTGGGTAGTGTCTTCTCTGTGACTCCAGCCCAAAGGCTTGGCATAGATTTTTAAAGTATTTGAAAGCCCTGAAAGGCTCTTTGCACCTTGCTGCTAATGAGATTTCAATGTAAAATAAAAGGAACATTGTCTAACCCAGATTAAGCTTGCTCCTGAGTTATTTTTAGCTTGCCTAAACTCTTTCAACCCCTTTGGTAAAACTCATCAAAATTCATCTGTACTAAAAGGATGTAACTTCAAAGAAGGCATATGCATTAAATGTCAACATACTTTACTCATTATAAATTACAGTATCATTAAATCTAACATGAGTTAAATGGGAAAGATTTAATTTCTCTATCTTTAAAATGAAGGCATTTTATCTTGGGAAAAGAATTTTCTTTTAGAAATGTTTTTAAAGTAAAAGGGGCACAGAAGGTTTATTTTACGTGTTATCATATTTGTATGTAAAAACAAAAGCAAAAACTCAATTGTTCTGAGGAAGATGTGGCAATAGTAGCTGACTTCTGCTCATTTTACAACCCTCTTTTTGGATACACTGTGGAAACCAAAAACGTTCCTTTAAAACTGGTTGTCATGGTTATAAAATCCCGAAAGAAATTATGTGCGTCTGCATCTGCTGAGGGAAACATTTATGGCATGATTTAGCAGAGGGGGGGCAAGCAACCACCCACCACAACCCATTTTCAGACTCGCTTATTACATTACTCAAATTAATTTATCGCCCTCCCCAAAAAGCCAGGGAAAGGATTCTCACACGTTTTTCACCGCATGCAGTTCATTAGCAAATATCATATGGTGAGGGGTTTGTTCTGACAAGTTCTAAGAGTTTGGGGGGTTTTTGTTTGTTTGTTTTCTTTAGTTGTCTTTGTCTCAAACAAGCTTATCTAGAAATATAGAGTGTGCTAGACTGCCAGCATACAGTTGCTGTCACAATTGATGTCTTGGATCTCTTCCATTCTTTTTCCTTTCCCTGATCCAGCTAGAGAGTCATCTGGCCAGGATAAAAAGCTAAGCTGAATGCTGCAGGTCAGACTGGCCTGAACAAATGTCTTCATTTCAGCATGGAGCTCAAAAGGAGAAAGCAAAGGATGAGAGAAAAAGAAAGCTAAAGAATAAAGAAAAAAAAAAAAAAAAAAAGGCGAGAGAGAAAAGGAAAGAATAAAGGGAAAGAAAAGAGGAATGGAATGGGAAATGAAAAGAGGCATCACCTTACTTAAGGAAAACAAAGTCTTCTGTGAAGCCACTGCACTTTCATATGCTCCCAGGATAAAGTTTACCAACTTGTTGAAACTGTAGGTTTATTAAAAATTAGTCTATGTTCAGTGAGGCTTCCTCTCTCACAGGGATGCAGGAGTCTGCTCATGGCTTAGAAACCATGGTTTGGCACATTTAATTTTTCATTAAGAAAAGCTGACTGCATACTGCATAGACAATTAAAAAATTACACTGTGAAAGAGTGAGGTTGCATTTCTTAATCTTTAGGGTGAGTGATCTGTTGACTACAGGAAATCTGTGCTTTTCCTGGCCCTGTCAATGTAAACAGCAGATAAGGATGATGAGGGCATTTTAGATAAACAATGCATTTTGTGTTATCAGATTGTGAGCCTCAAATGGGATTCAGAGTGTCCTTATAGCCATTGATCCATGGCTTTTCCCATTTAAAAACTTCTGCTGGAGAAGGAAGTCCCAAGCATGAAGCACAACCCTTGTGAGAAAATTTGGACTATAACAACAGGCTGAGCTACTTCTGAAAGGCTGTGGATATTCTCAGACTCCTTGACTTTCTGCCACCCATGAAATCAGGGATGTCATTCTTCACTGTTCTGTTTCCGTGGAAAATTATTTCAAGTGAATATTTTCTACATTCCTGATGGAAGCCCTTAATTGATGGCAGTTGAATGGAAGAATATAAGAAACTGGATCAGAGACAGAATTGTGCTTCTCCAATCCTCTTGCCTCCTTCCATTACATCTCAACAAACAAAACCTTGCCATTGTTTTTGAATCCTTTATGTGACTTCTGAATGTTCATGTGCTGCATGACCACAGATTTGGCTTTCCTTTTTTCCCCCTGTTAAGTGAAAGATTTGCTTTCCCATGTCTGCACTGCCCAGCTCCTCACTCTGATGCTTCCTAATGGCTGGAATAAACCTGAGAACAGGCAGGCAGCAGAGCTGCATCCATCCAGCTCCCTTCAGCTGCTCCCACTGGTACCTCCTGCCTCACCTGCCAAGCTCTGGAGTAGTGGAGCTGAGGTCTTTAAATGTTACAACACACAAATATATATGTAAAACAGATAAATATGCCCAAATTCTCCTCCCATATTGAATAATGTCTGCTCTGCAGTCCTGGATCTCACATAGAAATGTGCTTTTCTTTGAGTAGTGTCTATATCACTGATTTATAATCCTATAAGTAGATTGCAGACTGATTAATCCCTCATTTCTCTCTGTCCATCTATTTCTCCTCTCAGTTCTTTTCTTTCCCATTAATTTATTTACCTAGCAGGAAATAAATTGGTTCAATCTATTTCCTTATCCTTTCTTTTTTATTTCTCTGCTGATTATTAGTAGACAGACTCAGCACCCTGTGGGAGGGTCACCCTCTGCCCTTTGGGTACCTTTGGAGCAGCAGCCTCACCTGCTCTCAGCTGGGATGGAGCACATCCTTCTGCTCTCTCCAGGGGCTGATGACAGCCTGCTTCACTGCAATCAGATTAATTTGGAAGCATGCTACTTCCCTGGAGAAAATGTCACAGGGGAGGGATGGAAGAGTTCATTAAATTGGTCAGTCCATCTCCCTGCCAATCAGTGGCAGGGCACACTCCAGTTCTGCCCCAGCAGTGCGTCCTAGGTGCCTAGTGATGTGCTGCCAGCCTCTGTCCTTGACAAGGTTCACACCATTCCACCATTCCTGGCTGGGACAAAACCTGTAGGGTCTGGTCAAAGCCACACAATGGAATAGAAAAAGCTCCACCAATTTCCACATGCTTTGGTTTCTGCACTGAAGGAGCACCAAAGCAATGGTGGTTTCAAGAACAGGGCAGCAATGTTATGTGTGTTTATGTCCCAGGTCAGGAGCACCCAGAGCCACTCTTCCTGTGCTCTGCCCTGCTGCCTGATCACCCTTCCTCCTCATATGTTCCCCTCTGCGAGCACCACAGACAGCTCTGGCTACAGAAAATGTTGAGCAGATGTAATCCCTGCAGCAGCACTTGTGAAGGAATCCTCCCTGTGCCAGCTTTGCTGCTCTTTGGGAATGTCACCTCAGTGCCCCTGTCCCATGCTGCCCACACACTTCAAACATCCCACCCTCGGGCTTGCAGGACCAGCCTGCTCATGCTTGAAAGTAATGATTTATAAACTTTCTTTAATGCAACCAAGCGAGCAAGAGGCTTTACTCAGACAGACCTGGCTAGATGGAAATTATTGACCAGGAGAGGGTCTCAAAGTGGCTAGAAAAATAGCTGACACCAGTGGCATACCTCTCTTTATTCATTTCTGATTTGTGCACTACAAAAGTTCAGATGGTTTCAATGCCTGGCTCAATTTGTGCCCTGAACTGAGCAGCTGTTTTATTTCTGTGCAGACAGAGAATTTTCAGTGCTGAAGAACTTCTTTGGTCTATCTCCATTACTTCCTTTAATCAGATGTGTAAGATGACCATTTTAGCTTCATTCTCTGCCAAATAACAGAATCACAGAATGGTTTGGGCTGGAAGGGACCTTAAAGCTCATTCAGCTCCACCTCCTGCCAGGGGCAGGGACACCTCTCACCATGCCAGGCAGCTCCAAGCCCCATCCAGCCCAGCCAGTTTAACATCACTGAGGACAATCAGGAAAAACTTCTGTAAGAAAGATGCCTGTAAAGGATGCACTGAGGTGAGGAGGGAGCTGGACTGAACTAAACCTCTGTCTCTGCCCTGTGCTGGTTTGTACATGTTGTTTTTATCTGAATCCTAAATCAGCACTAGCATCAGCCATGGAGAGTAAATCTTCATCCTGGTGTGTTGGATGATGCTCTCCTAAAGGGATTGGGATGGGCAAATATTAACTTGTTTCCCTGGCTTCCACAGGGCTTGTTTAGGCAGAGATTATATGCACAGGCAAAGCAGTCTGCAAAGCAAAATGGGTGCCCCAGGGCCTCAGCAGTTTTGGTGACTGATCCTGCATTTTGGAGAGCATCCTTACCACTGCAGGTTGCAGTGCAAACCCTGTCTGGGTTGTGGAAGGAATCTGGGATCTGGTCAGGGCTCATCCCATGGATACTGACAGAAGTTGCCAGCTTGCTCAGGCACAGCTCCAAGACCACACAAACCAGAGCTGTCAGCCAAATCAGGTCCTGCAAATAAATCCATTCTTGCTTCATACCCCATCCTGACAGTTCCCTTTCCAGCAAGGCTCCCAGGGCTGGGATGTACAGCCTTGACACTCTCCCAGATGCCCACTTGGAAGAAGCTGCTGTGCTGATGCTGCCAGCTCCCAGTCTGGCAAAAGCCAACCCCAATTACAAAAGACAAGCAGCAGGAGCAGTCCCTGACACTGCTTTCTTCAGCAATGGAAATTATGGCCTGTTCTACCAGGGTTTGCAGGCTTTAGCCTGTTCTCCCTCCTGTGCTGAGCCCAGGGTCTCCTCACCCCAGCTGAGGATGCTGACAGAAGGCTCAGAGAGTCAAAAAAATTAAAAGCTAACCAATTAACATTTTACACCATAAATGGAAGAAGTTTTCTGCACCTGTCCCTACAGATGGCAAAATCTATCTGTGGACAGATAGATTCAGATGCTTTATCCTCAAACTGAATTAAGGCCGCTCTGTCTCTCACAGCTGTGATTACACCACACCCAGACCCCATTCCTGGCTGGGACAAAACCTGCAGGGTCTGCTCAAAGCCACACAATGGAATAGAAAAAGCTCCACCAATTTCCACATGCTTTGGTTTCTGCACTGAAAGAACACCAAAGCAATGGTGGTTTCAAGAACAGGTCAGCAATGTTATGTGTGTTTATGTCAAAAAAGCTCTTGTACCTTGGCACAGTCAGTTCTTCTGGGAATGCACTTGTAACCAAGTTAATGATGCAAGAAGCAAAGGGAGCCATGTCTCAGAAATTATTTAAATTTCTAAGAGAAATACTTCTGCCTCTATCCCACTGTCCTTCAAGATCTTTATTTTGTATTTGAAGTGTAATTTTTTGAAGCAAGGTTCTCCATTTGCAGCAAATAAAATGGAACATGTTATGAAAAAAGGTCATAAGAAAATACTTATTATCTATTAGATAAAGTATCCCCTGTAACCTGATTTCTTGGGAGAGGGAATTAGAAGTTTTATGGATGAGGTATCTGTGACCAGCTCAACTTGATTTATTTCTTATTGTTTTCAGGCTAATGAGGAGGAGGGTCAAGAACTGCTCCTATTGTCCTGTAGAGAAGTTCCATTGTAACAATAGATTTATGTATCTCCCTCATCCCCAAACCACCTAAAAATAAGATTATGTTTTGCTCATTAATCTCAACAAATTGCATTCTGCTTTGGTCAGGAAAAAAGAGGTATGGCTTTTATGGTGCTTAAGAAAAGTAAGGACACAAACACTCAAGGTCAATAAAATGCACTTTTTATTCTGTATCAATGAAAATATAGCCACATGTAAATAAAGACGTGTGGAAAAAAAAATCAACATTGATCCTCCCTGAAGAAGTACAGTTCATTGTGCTAAAACCCATTTTCCTTTGGGTTAGAAACAGTTGTCTGCCAATGCTTTAAAGTGACCCACGATTTTCCTTGTTGTTGAATTTTAGCAAACAGGAAAGTGCAACAAGAAGCTCCCTACAGATAAAGAAATTTCCCCCAGCCACACACAGCAACATCCAGAAGTGACAGGAGAGTCACAGTTAAACCAGAGCGCTCCCACGCCTTCCTCCTGGGCACACACAGGTGGCCAAGGGAGCATCCACTCTGCACAAACTGATGTGGGATTTTCAGCAGAAAGATGGTCCTTCCTTGGTGCAATTCCTGATTGCTTTGCAGGTTTCAGATATGGTAGCAGAGATGCATTCCTTTCATAGCTTTCGCTTTCAAACACTTTAAATATATATTTTTTTTTTCCTCTAGGTTTTTATAAGCTTCCTGCTGTCAAAACACAGTTCTCAATTGCTTTTGTATAAATAATCCTGAAAGACAGAGGCATTTAAAATCCTCCCAAATCCTCAGTATATTAACAACAGCAAAAAAGATAGCTGGGCTGTTCAAAAATATTGTCAGGAACATGAATGTCATTTGCATTGGCTAGTGTACAAAGAGCAGCAAGTAGTAACAAAAGAAACATCACCCGAGCAATAACCCTTTCCCCCAATTTCTTCCTTGCAAAAAAAAGAGTTTTCTCAAAATACTTTTCCTCCCCACAGTCCAGTGTCTGTGAATCACATACATTCAAAAGCAGCAGTTACTCTGTAGATCAGGTTTTCCAACATGAGCTTTTCAAACCAGTTGTTTTGCCCAACTTCTCCACGAGGGTTGCACAAACACAATTATACCAGCTGGTGCTTTTTCAGCTAATGGGACACCATGAAACTTGAGCACAGAAAGTAAGGACATCGAGGTAAAAAGAAAAAAAAAAAAAAAAAGGAAAAAAAAAAAGGGAGGATTTAAAGCTCACTATGCTTTCAAAGTCCTGCTAATGTTTGTGGAAAGATTCCCACAAACCAGGGATTAGTCCCTGTTAGGTGCTCGAGGGTGGAGAGAGACACCACAGCACAAATGTGCCACAAATGTGGGGTGGGGAGTGCTGAGCTGGCAGTACAAGGGGAGAAAAAAAAATGCACATTACAATTCCAGCAGCAAAAAAAAAACAAAAAAAGGAAATAGAAGGCAGGTTATGCCAACGTGGGGTGCTCAGCACAGCCCCGTGGGTACCTTTTGAGGGCAGGCTGGTTTTTAGGTTCAACATCTCTGTGCAGGCTTGTACAGCAGCTCCTGCTCAGTTTAGCTTTCAGTTGTTATTTTGGGTGGTGGGGGGGGGAAGCCTAAGGAAAAAAACCAATGTTTTGACTGTAATGAGGTCCCCTGCAATGACAATTCATTAAAAAATTATCTCCCCCTGCCACTAATTGTGATTATTCTGTGAGCATGCTCCTACCAGGGTCCTTCTGCAGACAGCACTGCAAAGCTGAGAGTGCACAGATCATGCCCACCCCTTGTCCCTCTTTCTTCCCAGTATAAATTCCCTACATTTTTCTTCATTTAGGAGCCTGGGATGACTAGTTGCCTAAATGTGTTGGAACTCATAAGCATATCAAAGGGATGGGGGAGGCAGGGGAGGAAGCCTAAAACCCATGTGTCCCTCCCAGAGCCAGGACTTCAGCCTTCAACTCCTGGTCTGGGGTGGGGGCTACACCTCAGGAACCCCCACACAAGCTGCCCCTTCCTTGCTCTGCTCTGCCCCAGGACCCAAAAGCTGAGCACATCTGCCCACAGCTGGATCAGCAATGCTCAGAGGGAGGGCTGCATGGCAGGATTCAGCCTCACAGCACCTGGTGCTCAGCCTCCTGTCTTTGTCATCATCTCTCTCTGTGGTAGCAATAATAGCTTTATTTTTAACTGTGCTTCTCCCCAGAGAGAGTTTGCACAGCTTATGTACATATCTGGCTTGTGCAAGGATATTCTAGACAGTCATGAATTTTGAGCAGTTACTTTGGATGGAAATTACTGACAGTGCAGACACCAAGAATGTGTATTTTGGATTCAAATATGTGTTAATTAAAAAGTGCCCTTTCCCTGATCAGGTCAGCTGATTTTCATGGCAATCCACCTTGCTGTCCCAATCTTCAAACACATCCTTGACATTTCTGCATTCAGCATGCAGCATTTAGTAGGGCATAAAATCTTGGACCCATTTGCATTAGACAAGGGCCTGAAATTAAAATTCTAGTACCCACAGTTCTCAGTTTTGAGAAAGCTCAGCCCACACTGGGACTCAGTGTCCTGATCCCTCTGCAAGAACTGAGTTAAAGTCAGAGAAATTAATGGAAAGACTTCCACTGACCTTAGGAGGAGTATTTACACAAGATGCTCAAAGCTTGAAAATATTTATCTCCAAAACAGAGAACACAATTTAGAAGATCTGCTGAGACCACTTTACTGACCCACTCAGTCACTGGCTAGTATTTAAGCAGGACATTAAAAAATCAGCTCTTGCTCCAATTCTTATTAGCATATTCTTTCTTCTGAACACAAATAGCAAAACAGATCATTACCTCATTAAATCTGCTGATGCAACATCACTTAATCAATCTCCCCATTTCTACAATTTGCTAACCTAATGATCTAGGCAAGAAAACAAGGGAGGAAGTAAGGAGAGAGGAAAAGAAAAGATATAAACAAACAATTAAGGAAGGAAAACACTGCTTTTCATTGTGGAAAATATCTTGCTTCGTATGATGTAGCTTTCAAAACACAAAAATTAACTCAAGAGACGCAGCTACACCTGCACATAAAAGCCCAGCCAAGTCTCTACACAGAAGAACAGTCAATAAATATGTAAGGTTTATGAAGCATATCATGTCCTAATTCATGTGAGAATGGTTGGCAGTACTAATGGGATTTTGTCACATAAACTGTGCTGATAAGACATTGGAGCTTTAAACAGTTAGCAGGAGTATTTTTATGGCTGGCATGTTTTCCAGACAAGATATGATGAACCTTTACTTCTGCTTGCAGCCCCACGAGCTGCAGCTTTGTTGGGGTGTCCCATGTCCCTTACAGGGCTGCAGATCTCTTAAATAATCAACAATCAACAAGTAAGGGGGGAACGAACCTGCCCTAGGAGAAATGCTGCAGCACCAGCTTTAGGAGCATTTATCTCTGTGAAACCAGGCTGACACTGAGGTCAGCTGTCAAATGTGCCCATGGAAGTGAAATAGTGCCAACTATTGCACTTGAGAAAACATGGTTTGTGTGCAAGTTTTCTGGGAAAGCTCATTAGCCAGTTCTAGCCTCCACAGAAAGGAGCCACAGCTCCCCTTGTCTGAGTGCAGGGATTTTACTGGGACAGCTGAAAGGAACATTTACAGATCTGCTTCACACTTCAACACTAATGAGATTTTCCACTGGTATCAATAAATTCTCCTGCTCACAAGTTTAGCATTCCTTTGGCATGCATTGCCAGATAAACTTTATTGTCTTTCTGGTAGCTTGCCCAATTCCCACCAGGCAGATTTTTAAAACCCAAATCCTGCCTTACTGCTGGCTACTGCCTCTCTCACCTGATAAATTCAATTTACCACTTGATAGAATTAGGCAGTTGGTGGCACTCAGCCCTTCCTTCAAATAGAAAAGAGATGTGTCTGGGAATCTACAGACCATCAACAGGCAGTAGGAAGAGCTGGGAAGTGCCATTGCATCCTTGCACCCATAATCCTTTTCTAAAAGTCCCATTGTGGGACTTTTAGAATATGAAAAAAATAAAATACTTCTGTGACTGATTTCAGGAGAAGGATGTTCACACTCACCTACTGATGACCTCAAAGGGATGAGCTCTGAACATGCACTGAGTGCAATGGGGCTGTTGGTATCCAAAAGCTGGCTATAAACAACCAGTTGAGGTGATATTTCAGCTCTGAAATTTTAAGGTACAATCTGACTGAGCTTGTTTGTAGTAACAGGACTCCTAATTATACTTAAAATATATAAAAAAAAAAGAAGCTGTTGCCAAATAGCATTTGATGATTTGAGTAAAGAAGGCAGTAATTAATCCTTCAGGGACAACAGAGGACTAATTAGAAGCAGAGCAGAAATTTTGTTTTCCTTTAGAAAAAAAATGCCTTTTTCCATGAGAGCTCAGATAAGACACCCAATTTACAAACTGAACTGTGGCCTCCAACTAATGGTCCTGGCAGCAGCCTTGGATGCAAGTGAATTCCCAGTGATTAGTCAGAAAGTGCTTTTGTTTTGTTTTTTTTTTTTCCTTTTTCTAGGAAATAAAAGTGGGGACAGAGAAAAGAGGTGGAACATGTCAGGAAATTCTACTGAAAACTAGTCCAGAACAGAAAAGTGCCCACATGTCCTGGCACAGGACACGTGGAAAAGCTGAGCCTTAGGTTTGCCTGAGGAAATACAGAGAAATTTTACTATCACTACATAGCACTGGTTCAGATTGCTGCTGGGGCTGAAGTTCACCCAAAGTGTAACTGGAGCAGGAATGGTCACACACATGGCAAAAGCTGGTGTCTGACTCGAGTTCCCCTTCTCAGAGTGGCTCATTAAAACCCACAAACACCCCAGTCCCTGACATTCTATGGAACGCTGTGCTGCTCAGGAGTGTACAAAAAGGCCACAAATAAAATAAAATAAAATAAAATAAAATAAAATAAAATAAAATAAAATAAAATAAAATAAAATAAAATAAAATAAAATAAAATAAAATAAAATAAAATAAAATAAAATAAAATAAAATAAAATAAAATAAAGGTTTGTTTAATAAAATAATGCTCTGAGAATGGCAGAAGCCTTGCCCTGTCATTCCTGTTTAATTTGGAGGCTTGTTGCTAAGCCACAGATTGGAAAGGACTTTGTGAGTAACCCTGTGAGCCATCACAGAGATCGAGGAGGTTATAGAGTCTGGGAAAACATCTAATTATAGAGCCAGGTGTAAACCTTTGAATGTGCCTAGAAAAGCAGGGAATAAGCCAGGGAATGGGGCTTGGGCAGACCCTAGGAATGTGCACAGACCCCATGGATGTGCCCAGACCCTTTGGACAAGCCCAGACCTTTTCAGCAATGGTGTCCACACACCGTGAGAGAAGCAGGCTGAATCCAGAGGGATGAAAATCACTTCCAGATCCAGCCACTAATGAGAAAGCTGCACATTTCCTACAGCCAGGGCAGCACTGGAAACCAGCTCAAATGCTGTTGGTATTTTGATGGCATTTCCAGACACACTAATCACCTTTCACTGGACTGGGGAAGAGGCTGGAAGAGGGTGTGGGTGTTGTTGATGTGTCCATATCAACCCACTGCTTCCAGAAACTGCACAGTCACCGAGACATTATTCCCAGTGTTTGGCACCAAGTGTGGATTTTAGCTGATGCCCGACAAAATGCTTAATTTATTTATATGCCATAGTTTTAGAATCTGCCAGATTTCTCTGCTGTCTGTTTGATGACTATTGGCTCTCACAGCCATTGTCTTGAAAATTGGCAACATGCTCCTCCGCATGGTATTTAAACTGAAAACCAGAAAAAAATAGGACATAACTAAAAACCTTCGAATTTTACCTCCTGTTTGTGCTATTAAAATCTACAGAATCACCAAATGATAAAACAGAGCTCGGGACTTTCTGGAAATCACTTGGTCCAACCCCCTCTCTTCATAACAGGGCCACCTGAAAATACAGAGTCCATACACTGATGCTACATAATTTAGATACTCTATGTCCCTTTCCAATAGGTTATTGGGATACTGGAAGAGCTTTGGTTCACCTGAAGCCCCCATTTTCCCCTAGCAGCATAAATGTGAGTATCCTTTAATGGACTTTCCGTGTCCCACAGCTGTCACCCCAGAAAAGTCTGCCAACCTCACTGTCCTGGAGCAGGGAGGGCTGAGCCCAACCTAGTACAAAATCCTTTTTATAGGGCTTTTAATCAAGGCTAATTGATGTATTCATGGCAGACAGCCAGACACAGAGTTGGTGCACACCAGTAGTCTCAGACTGTGGGCCAAACAATCTTGCATCTCTGAGAAGAAAATAACAAAGCAAATAACTTATCTGCTTTACAGAAAACAGATAAAAAGGTTTGTGTGAATACTGCCTCAGATTCCTGGTTCCACATGCCATAAATCAGGGGGCTAATTAACATAATATAAGAAATAAATACAATTTATTCAGCATGGCCTGGTCAAGCCCTTTTCAAATGCTTCTGCTATTTGAGCATACAAAATCAATATGTGCCTTCTTGTCCCACTGTGCACTACAAGGTCAATTTTCTGCCTGACTAAATGCACCCTTAGTAAGGATGATTTTAGTTTGTCATTTGTTAGATATCACAGCACTGATCTTTGCACAGTATTCTTTATGTCAGTAAGAACATTCATTGCTTCTCTGCCAGAAGAAATGTGGACTTTTTGTCAACTTTAGCTCCATTCAGCACTTTGCTTTAAGAACATAGTTCATTTGGAAATGCACCATAGCATATTAAATCAAATAAAACATGTAGAGATTGTGTTATCCGCTTGCACCAAAAAAAAATTAAGGGAGAATTATAAAAAATATTCCCAGATGTGGAAATCTAGATGGATCAAACCTTTCCCCCTATAGCCTATCAAGAGTAATGTTAACAAACCCATTCAAACCCTCCTCTGAAGGAAAATGGTATTTGAAAACCATTTAAAAAAAAATAAAACAGGTATCACTACGACACCACCTCGCTTAGGGAAGAAAGTATTTATTTTGAGAGACAATCTGTCCAATTCTGACATCCAAAAATATAGGATTGGGTTTTCTAAATGCTCAATGTCCAAGTAAAAAAAGTGTAAATTTCTCACAATATATCCCTCTATGTCCAAATTCCATATTAAACCTTTGGCTTTTTTTTTTTTTTCCCTTCCAGTTCAGGACATCTTTCCTCCAAAAGCCTCTAAGCTATTTCATGAGCACAATATCTGTTTTCTGACCCAGGCAATGATGACATCTGTGGAACAGTCTCAGTTACTTCCAGGGAACTGCTCTTGGCTTTGCAAAGAGTACAACATTATTTCTGCAGCTTTCAGCCATCTGAAACTGTCCTGGGATTCAAAACACACATTAAAGTCTGATCTGATGATCAGATTCAACCTTCACACCTGTGCAACAGGGTTACTCTACATGTGGTGGTAAATGAAGACTGAACTTGAGTCTAGCAATGAGCCCAAACTTTGGTGCAGCATCAAGACCCTATAGTTGTGCTGCTTCTGCAGAACACAGAAAAGAAAAATGGACAAAGCTAAAGTTTGTCACTTCCAGAATCAGCTCTGCTCTAACCCCCGTGCCTTGGCAAAGACAGGAAAAAAAAAAAAAATTACAAATACAAATTGAGAAGAACTGGATCCTCACCACAACAATATTATTTTTTCAGTAATTATCCTGAAGTGCTGTTCTATCTCTTATATGCAACATTACACAAAAAAAGCTATTAGAAGTACTCTAGTTCATTTGCTTTGGGAAGTGTTTACTTTTCTGTACACATTTTCTGGACACATTTTATTTCTATTCCAAAGTCCAGAAAGATAAAATCCACTCGTGTGCAGGTAAAATGCTTTGGACACACAAAGCACAGGGCAGATGCTAAGGATGCTGTTCCCAGCATCTGGCAGGAACATCTGTACAGGTGTTGAGTTCTTACAAGAAAGGAAAGGAAAGCATGCAGCCAAGAGCTCCCTCCTCATGGTGTGTCACTGCTTGAGCACTGGCCTGGGTGGAAGTGACACCTGGGTGTCCTTATTGCACTTAATGACTACAGGTGGTTGCTTTCAGTCCAGCCTGAACTACAGGACTGTTAAACATGCTTTTTAACAGAGAAGGAAGGCCCCAGTCACTCATCACATCATGCACAACACAAGGGGACAGGAAACAAACTGCTGACAACTCCATGAAGCAACATGGAATGCTCCCAACATGGATTTTGGAGGCCAAGTCCTTCAGAATCGCAGCAGCCATAGCCAACCCCACAAACTGGGTGTCCCCCAGCACACAGAGCCCGGGACAGCCCATCCACAGGCTGTACCTGCAGGGCACCATCTCCCCACTGCTTTGTGCAAGGTACAAGCTGTTCCACTGAACTTGCAATGGACAGTGCTGGAATATTAGAGTCAAAGCAGCACTAGAAGCAGACCTGGAGACACTGTATTTGTTTCATGAACTTGGTATTTTACACTATTTAGCCACTACACATTTGAACCCCTCCAGCTGCACTTGAACTGCAATAGACATTCTGGGCCTGCCCAAATGATTTTCAAGGTCAGACTAATCCTGTTAACACATTCTCTCACTGTAAAGTGGCACAAAGTTACACCTGACTTGCAAGATAAACCTAAACAGAGACCCCTTTGCATGCCATGCAGTTCTACCTAGAATTAATATCAGTCATAGAGAAAAAAAACAAGTCTGTCTCAAAGGCAGAGGAATGCCATTAAGGCCAAAGCTTTCTAACAAAGCCAACCCCCATTATCCTGCTGTCTCTTTTACAGCATCACTTCATGGCAGGTTTATACATTCCAGGAATTTTAACAAAGTCTGGCCCCCAGACTGAGCCTATGTGGCTCAGCTATTCACCAGGCAGCCCTGGGCAATGGCTCTGTGTCTGTCTTAACCAGCAGACATAGTCAGGCAAGAACATTCAACACTTGACATCTTGGCACTTAAACTGCACCCACGAGGTGTGTGCAGACTCCTGCAGCAACCCTGTAGCTCCCTAACCCCATAACCTCCCCCATTCCTTCAGAGTCTCAGGGGGGACTTATCACAGGAATGGAAGGTCCTGTTGTTGTGCAGGTGCAGGTTGTTCTTGCAGCCCAAACCATGGCTGCAGAGTCATGGATTTGCACTTGTGTCAGAACAGCAGCTGCAAAATACAGCTGAAAATTTTGACAGAGGCAACTGTAGCTGCGGAGAACTAAAATGAGTAGGTGGCCTGATCACCAGGCTTTGGGAAAAGCTGTCCCCTACTGTGGCTTTTTGTTATTTTCCTTTTTTTTTTTTTCTTTTCTTTTTTTTTTTTTTTTTGAATCTCTAATTTCCTAAACAAAGGGGCAGAAATGGGACAGAAAAAAACTATCATCTCCCAAAAAGCCTCCATGAGTTGACACAACAGAAGCAATGATTTCTCTGTCTTTCTTCTAAGCTTTTGTAGCTCTATGGGTTTGGATTTCACAGTCAAAGATATGTTCACCCTAAGATGTGGATTCCTAATTGCCACTACTGCAAGCGATGGTTTGTTTGGGTTTTAGGGATTTTGTTAGGTTTTCAGGAAGTGATTTTGTTCAGTCCATTTTTCTAATGTTAAAAAATGTATCTAATACAGGTGTGTGTTTTGAATGCTCACTAATTATAATCATGTATTTGATATACCTGAATCGTAGCGATGCCTTGTGGTACACACATGTTTTACTCCAGGCACTTTTGAAAACACAGGATCTGGATACAAGAGGTCATTTAAGCCAGAGCCAGGGGGAATCCTTCTCTGAAGGAGCCACTGTGCTCTGCTGTGCTGGCCTCAAACCACACCAGGTAACATCTCTGAGGCTGCAATGGCAATTTCTGCTATGCATCTTTTGTACCTGGATTCAAACCAGTGCAAATTGAGAGGCAAAAACCCTCACCACACTCAGGGGCAGAGTCCAAAAGACCAGCTCCAAACTCAAGATCAAACAAGAACCAGTGCAAAGCCTGCCCTACTGCAGCCCTGCAAAGCTAGCAGCTCCAGCCCAGGAGGCGGAGAGGGGGTCTGAGCACAGCCCAAGGCTGGGAGATGCCAATGGGAGTCAGCTAAGAGGAAGGACAGAGCCTCTGACACCAACCTGAGGGACTCAGTATGTGTGGGACCTGTGGGCACTGCAAGCCTGCTCCTGAATCGTGGTCCCTCCATGCACTGAAACCCTCCACGAGCCCAAGGCACGAGCAGCACTCCAGGCAGGGCTCCATCCCCCCACCGCTCTCCCACCCACACATTACCATCCAAGCACCTTGGACTAAAGAGAATTACATCCTGACCAGTTATTTTCTCTCTTTCTAAAGGCAGCTGCAGACTGATAAATGTCCTCGTGAAAGAGAATGGAGGGGGATTTACTGCAACCTTTTAACTTCAAACCTGCTCATGTGGTTCCCAAGAAACTGAACTACGAGTGTTCTCTCCCTTGCTCAGACCTCATGCAAAGTTTTTCTGCCAGGGGCAACAGGGGGGACAGTGGGAGAACAACCTCAACCCCACAAAAATGGGACATGCTAATGAAGATACTGACAGAACCGGACATCACCACTGAGTGCTGCAAAGAGAATTTACATAATGTTACTCTAACAGTTCAGTAAAAATGGCATCAGTAAAAGGAGGCTTTCAAGAAAGAAGTTACCCCCAAACACTCAGGGAGTGCAACTGAGAGAGTTTCTGTTAGTTTCATTTTGTTACATAAATCACCATTGTTATTATTCTTATAATTATTATTTCTTACTTACGATGTTAAAAGAGCAGGAGGATACTTGAAATAAAAGGCTGTGCATGCACAATACCCACACAAATAAATTCCAGTGATCCATCCTAGCACCAGGCACGGTGCCCTTCCCTGCCCACTGAGCTGAGCCCTCCCTTTAGGAGGAGTAGGGGAATTCATCACCAAATATACAGTATATTGTCATGGAATGATACCAGGAAACAATACTAACAGGAGTCTGAACGTGTCCTTCACGTCATATTAATCTACTGTTTAACTCAGCAGAAAAGACAGTAGGAGGAAATAAAAGCTCAATTCACCCAGCCTGAGATCAAAACTGTCATGGCAATATTGGCAGGTTAGACCCTGATTCTTTAAATAGTACATTGCCTTTGTTAAACAAAAGTCATTCTTTTATTACATAATAGATTATAAATAAATGTAAAGTGTGCATGCAGTCAACTGCATATTATACAAGCAATATCTATGTTAATAATTGCTTTCTTTGGCAGGCCAGAATCCAGCTGGACATGCAATATTTACATATCAAAATCCTTGGTGTCTTCAAGTCATATTGGATGCAAGTGAAAATATATATGTATATATATTTACCGTATACACACACATTTATATATATATATATGTATAAAGGTATATATACACCTCTGCATATATACTGTATACATATATACACATAGGTATATGCTAAAAGTGGATTTCATCTTTTTCAGATTCAGGTGATGCAGGCCTTGAAACACTAAAAATATCCTGACAGGGTATCTGGGGAGGGGACTGGGGTGATAAATGAGACTTGGGGGAAGAGAGCTGGGATACGTTCTTTTCGGACAATATTTTTAAAATTTCTGCCACCTGCTTCTCAAGGGCAGCCATCCTACTGCTTAGCAGTTGGATATCTTCTTTGAGTTCGTGCTTGACTTCCTGCAGCGTGGTTTGTAAGGCCTGCTCAGGAATGGGGTAGAAAGGACACCTAGCATCCGCCTGGATGGGGCTGTGCTCCAGGGGGCTGCGAGTCTCACCAGCTTTATCCAAGCGAAGGTCACTTTTTGTTATTCCACTGTCACAAGAGTCTGTTTTCCTCAGTGGGTTTTTATTTACACCGTTCTCCGAGTCATTGGACTTGGGGTCATCGGACAGCAACCCCATGGACTCGGCCTTTGTGACGTTGTTCCAGTCCTCCTTCTTCTCCTCGTGGGTGCCCATGGTGTTCTTCAGCCGAAGCCAGCCTTTCCCATTCCCGTTCTTCATCCGCATTGGGCTGTTCACTTTGAGGCATTTCTGGTCTCCATTGCCATTGGGCTTGAGCTCCATCACGTCGCGGTTGTTCTGCTTCACGGCCTCGCTGCTTTTCATGTAGGCCAGGGTGGTCTGGATGGGCGTGATCTGGGACACGGTGACCACGCTGGTGCCCGTGATGGAGGCCCCGTTCTGCACGCTCCTGCTTTCCACCTGCAGCTGGTTCCGCTCGGGGTCGATGTGGGTCGAGCCTTGATTACGCATCTCCTTTTGCTGCTTGAATTTCTGGAAGAGTTTCCGCACAGGGTGGTCCACGGGGATGCTCAGCGTCACCTCGTTCTTCTGGCGCAGGCGCTCCTCTTCCTCCTTCTTGACATCGCTGATCTTCCTGAAGATGATCTGTGGGGGATAAATCCACAACAGAGTCAGGACCCAAAGGACATTGCATGAAAGAATTAATTTGAGATGGGTAAAAAGTCTTGAGAACAGCCATTTCTCTCTGTATTCTTAACTCTGATGTTCCTTTCCATCTTAAATTTTTGTAGTGAATTCAAATGGAGCTGATCAAGACACAGCAACCTCAGGGTTAACCATTATAGATAGGTTATGCACACATACATACACACACTTTCTTAACAGGGTACATTAAAAGTGGGTTTCACCTTTTTTCTTGATGCAGAAGATACTACTACTTGAAGAACTAAAAATATCCTGACACCAACAGAAGGAAAGAAACTGAACAAAGAGAAGAAAGCCGTTGACAAAGAACCCAAATACTGTGATGCCAACCTACCCATTACTCACACTCATTCCTGCTCTGTCACTATCTTTAGTACAGATCAAAAGGAAGCAGTAAGTCAGCAGGGACTACACAGCTGCAAGATAAATTCAATGTACACACCCTTCCAGAGGCTGGAAAATCACAGTTTGCTCAATACTTTTTGGTTTTGCTGTTAGGGTCAGTGTTTATTAAGAGCATTGGAAGATGAAATTAGGTTCCTCATGGGCCACATGTGTGGCTTCACACATTTTGCAAGTGTTTACTGCAGAATTAGTATGTCTAATATGTGCAGGTGAACTGGAAGCACCTCGGAGAAGCAGTGTAACAGGGCTGTGTGTGGCTCCAAAACCCAGCAATATCCACCATCTCAGCATGCCATGCCATTTAATGCTGAGTTATTTCACCTGGCAGCATGTCTCAGGCTGCTACAGAAAATAGAACTTGAGCCTCAAGCTGGGGGAGGATCCACTGAGCAGAAACTTTTTGTTGATTTTCTGCATGTTACTCATATGATTTTTTTTTTTTTTTTTAAGTTCATCCAGTTTTCTTGAATGTGGGACTGAGGCAGAGTGGGGAAACTGGTTCTCCATTTGACAACACTGTGAAAAGCAGCCTATGATTAAATACAAATATGGGCTGTGAAGGGATTGTGTGGTAAGAAAAGGAAAACAAAGCCCTTGAAACACACAAATAAAACCCTGTGTCACTCAGCTGTAGGTTTTTGAAATATCAACCTGAGTATCCATATTTGAGTTTCTATTTACTTTCAAGTCTCACATCTTCAGAAGTCAGCAGAGAAGTGCCACGATAACTACAGATCCTTCACTGCATGAATCTGGAATGAGCTGGACTTCAAAGCTTCATTAGAGAGCTTTCAAATGCAGTAGATACATCCTTGCCTGCTGCTGATAGATGCAGCTGCTTATAATAATTTGATTAACTTGCTTATTAGAAGCCCAGTTCAAAAAATATAAACAAAACCAAGGGACAACCATGGAAGTTACTTTAACCTAACTACTCTGACCTAGATGCAGGGACACATTCCCTCATCTGGGGGCTCCTCATTATTAGCAGCTGCCCTCACGGAGCTTCTCTCTCTCTCTCACCAGCGGGGAGAGCAAATAATGGCATGAGAAACTGCCCTTGATTCAAAATTGAGTGATTACGTCTAATTGAAGCCACACTCTCTAAAGGCACATTTGGAAGATGGGCTGTGTGTGATGCTTTGTTTGTGCCTCTCTTGCCCTGGTGGGCAGCACAGCACCTCTGGCAGAAGACTCAAGAGTGAAAGCAACCAGCTGCAAGGATGTGTCCCCAAGGTGTGTCTCAGGGGACATGGCTGGCTCTTCTGCTGGTGTCCCCACTTGGCTGTGCTGCTCTGCCTTGTGCTGAGTCCCTGAAAACATCTGCAGTGGGGGAAACATCCTCTACCCAATGCTTTAAAAGGTTGTGTAGGGACAGGACAAAGGGGAAATGGCTTTAAAATGAGAGTAGGTTTAGACTGGATGCTAGGAAGAGATTATTTACTGTGAGGGTGGTGAGGCATTGGCACAGGCTGCCCCGAGCAGCTGTGGCTGCCTCATCCCTGGCAGTGTTCCAGGCCAGGTTGGATGGGGCTCTGTGCAACCTGAGGAAGTGGAAGATGTCCCTGCCCATAGCAGGGAGTTGGAAATATCTTTAAAGTCCCTTCCAACCCAAACCATTGTATGTTTCCATGATTCCTCTGCTTTCTGGCCATAAATCTGTCTCCCAGCTTGAGCCCCCTGCTCTCCTGCAGCCAGCCTGTGCCTGGCAGCTGCTGTGCAGAGGCAGTGGAGGATGCTGGAAGGGAGGCAGCTCCAGCAGGATGGCACAGGACCACGGTGCTTCCCTGGCCAGTGTGGCATGGATGTGCCATTGGGAAAGGCAGGAGGCAACTCGGACAGATTCTGTCCTGCTGCATTATAATAACCAGAACGCCAACAACAAAGACCACAGCAGCAGTTTTTGATTCTTCTCACAAAGCTTGCACTTCACTGAAAATTACCCTCACCTCCCCTTCTCCCCCTGTCCAATCTCGCTTCTTTTGTCCCTTTTCTAGGCTCAGTTCAAACCTTCTCCAGACAGAGGTCATCTCCCTGCACAAAATAATTACCAGTGACTGCTGCTGCTGGGTTTGGCAGAAGAAAAGCCAAAACCTCTCTAATCTGACACCACCTGAACCTCATAGTCCTGAAGTGTGTCCTTATAAAAGTCAGGAAATGGCTGCGAAACGTTTTGCCCCAGAACCACTTGGCCAGGTGTCATTTGGATGGGTCGTGGCAGGGGGGTCTGAGCCTGAGTGCTGCTGTCACTCAGAGCAGGGCAAACACTTCGGGAACAGCAGAAAGGGATGGGTGGCCAAGGTGGCAAATGCCATCACATACACGATGCAAATCTGGTCTGGCTGTATAAAGCCAAGGGCCCACTAACCACTCACAGCCATGTGCTTTACCCCTCCTTTATGCCCATGCAGTGGAGAAGACACACACCCAAAGCCCTGCTGCCACCTCCTCAGAACATATTCTCTCAGCTTCTTGCAGGACACAAGCTGGCAGAGCTCTTCAATGAATTATTTCCCTTTTCTTCTCTTGGGACAGAAAACGCTCCAGCCTGGAATGGTTATGGGCAGCTCCTTTGAAGAAGCCAGTCTGCCAAATGCTGAATTAGTGCAGAAAATGCCCATGAACTCAGAAATCCAAGGGTTAGCTGAGAGTCAAGAGTTCAGGACTGATCTGCCTCAGTGGAGCCCTATTTCCAATGGAGCAAAGGTGGGATGATGCACAGCCCTGGGCCTACTCCCCCCCACTTGGCCTTCTCATGTAACCTGTATGTGTTCATAGCTGTTTGTTATTTTCTTTTTCACTCTGAAATGCATAACCAAGCAGACCCTCACATCTCAACTGACCCTGTGGGATAATGGCACTTTGGGTGGAGGGGTCTTGGTCCTCACTCTCCCACTGAACTACTCTGCCAAAGAAATCATTTCACCTCATGGAGAGATTCCCCTTCTTCTTTCCCCTCAACCAAGGAAGATGTACCCCTAGCACAGCAAGGACCTAGTTTTGGTCAGGAGTACTTGAGAGCAGTAGAATATGTACAAGTAAAAGAAAAGAAAGATCCTACACAGACAAACTGAAGGAAAAAAACCCAAGATGTGAATTCTAGCACTAACAGAGCAATAGTTATTTCTCATTAACAATTTTTTTCCATATTAGGAGATTTTTCATGTGGCTGGATTTAATCCACTTCCAGTGGTTTAAACTAAACCAGAATAGTTAAAATGTGTTTACATTTACAAATGTTTACATGGAAACTTAATTCTATTAATGTGTAATAACTTCAACCAGCTTTTTTTTTTCTTTATAAATAAGAATAGAAAAACATCTCATGCAATCTGACATTTCTCTGCAGATTGGGAGAGCATTATTTTGAAATCTTAAATTGGATGAGCTATTTAATTTGCCCCTGAGCCTTCTAAGAGAAGTTACACTTAGGCCTGCCCAAATGTATGTCCCAGGAGCAGTCACAATCTTCAAAGAAGAAGCTGAATTAAGTGTGTATAGAGTTTACTTCAAGGAGTAAATACTTTTTATTTAAATATAGAGTTTACTTCAAGTCTCACACCAAGTTCTAAATACATTAATGTAACAAACATTAAGTGCAGGACTCCATTTCCTTTATGGATCAGGCTGTGAAAGATTGCTCCACGTGGCACAAATTTTGTCCCATGGGACCAGGCTCCTGTGTTTCTCTTGGTGTACTTATTTGGGGTAGAAGGGGCAACAGTGCTGACATTAATTACTGAGCTGGCAAAGATGCAGTTAACTTTTAGCCAGCCATGGGGACTGAAATACTCTATTTATGAGGCAAGCATGGAGGAGACAACAACTATTTGAGATTTTCCATCTGATCTCAACCTCAGGCTCCTTTTTCTCCCTTCCATACCAAGAGGTAACTCATGTGGATGTGAAATCTGTCTCTTCCAAAGGGGGACCATAACACAGGTCCTGGCAATGGATATGTCACTGCTGGAGCAGCTCCTGTGAGGTGCCAGCTTGTATAACCAGCCCCAAAGCCAAGTGCAGATGAGAGCAACAGCAATGAGGAGTCAGGGAGCCAGCTCAAAGCTGAGCCACACACACTGAATTAAAGAGTAAAGCTGTGGCCTTTTCAGGGGCTTTGAAATGCATCCCTTGTCTGCTGTCTTTTTTTTGTAGCAGTACTGTGAAAATCATCCCTCCATGACCTTGCTCCATACAGGAGATCGACACAAAGATCTCTTAATAAGTGACTCCAAGGCAGGTACGTGAAGGGATTGCAGAACTGGTAAAAGTCTTGAAGAATTAACAGTCAGTACATAAAAAAGTGGCAGGTGTTTGACCAGAGATCATCCTGTCCTGTGCCTGAACATCCCATGCTGCTGCTAGTGGTGTTACACCTGTGCCTGCTCCTCTCCACAGAAATGCACAGCAAAGGGACAGCCATGGATGCAAAGGGAACACAGTTGTCATGGTGATGGATGCAGCATGTGTGCACCGACTGGGAGGGAGACAGGGAAGGAAGGAGGGAGAGCCACACAAAGCCATCAAAAAGCAAAGAGTTTTGCAGTGTGAAGACCCTGTCCTGGGAGAATTTGACTCAGCTCACTGGACATTTCTGCAGCAGAAACACCACACTTCAGTCCCCACAGATAACTCAGTAACCACAGGTCACTCTGATTAAAGCACAGACCAGGCTGATGTCAGTGCTGATCATTCCTCAAAAGTTTGTTTCAGGGGTAATTATCTTGTCTGCATCAATGCCTTGTAGAAGCCCCATTTCTCTTGCATCTGATTGCTCACTACTCAGCATACTTGTCCAGATCCCTGTATTTTTGTTCCTATTTAATACAGCAAATTCTTAGAAGGCATCTGAGACCACTGAGATAAGAATCATAGAATCACAGAATCATTAAGGTTGGAATCAAGATCATCAAGCCTGAACCAGGTTAATAAATCTGAAGAAATATAGGGCTCTTTTTAACCTGGACCCATCTGGCAGCACAGGTCCAGAGTTGTACTTGAAAACACTGCAGATGGAGTAAGTGGGTGAGCAGACAAAGTAAGTGTGAGCAGACAAAGTGAGTTGGAGCTTCCCAAGTGATGGAGGCAGGATCTCAGGGAAATGCACCTTCCTTGAACCACATTGCAGAGCTGGCAGCTGGTTTGCAGTTGGCTCAGACCCACTCAGCAGCTCCTTCACCAGCTTTCAGATCCCACCATAAGGATTTGGACTGGTCCATCTAATTCCCATACAAAAAGTGAATTGTGTACACTCACAAGGTGTGTTGTGTGTTAGTCTTGGCATCCTTTTATATCAGCCTTTTTTTTTTTTTTTTTTTTTTTTTCCTTTGGAAATAGAAGAGCTGCCTTCTCCTGCCTCTTTGGCCTGAAATTACACAAGCTTAGCTGAAGCTGGCAAACGGATTTTAAAAGTTTTAAGTGGTATAACCAATATCCAATACTGCAATAACACAGATCTCATTTTCTCTGGAAATAATGCTATGAGGCCTTACAACATAAATTTCCATAAAGATGTCTGCAAAAAATACTATTAATTTTCACATCTTGGAGCGCACTGTACAAAAGTAATTTACATTTCTGTCATGCTAATGTGAAAGGAAGATTTATGTCAGATCCAGGATTTAGACACAGGATGCCCTAGCCCAGACGTGTGTGCTATTTCCTGCTCCTGAAAATACATAACACATAAATGCATTTCCTGCTCCATAAAATACACCCAATTTCCAGAGCACAGACACTCGGAACAGGGCTCACCTACAAAGCCTCTGTCTGCAGCTGAGCTCACCCTCCAGGAGCCCTGCACAGCAGAGGGAGGAAGACAAAGGCTCTTGGAAGGTGTGAGTCATTTCACCTGCAGCTGGATGTTAAAGCAGGTCAGACAAGCTGTGCCCTGAGCTGCCTGATTGTCTCTGGTGTCTGTACAGGGAGCTCAGTGCCTGTCTCCTGTGTGCAGACACCCTCCATACATGGTGGGGATGGAGCATTCAAATCCCCACCTCTGGCAGTGCAAATGTCAGGGTTTGGTGCAGAGAATGTAGAAAAGCCTCCTGCATAGCTTTTTTCTGTGTATGTGTGTGTGTTCTGCACCCTTCATCTGGTGCTATTTTGATTTCCACCCCAGCGTGCTGGGGGTATTGCCAGCTCCTGGCTGGGATGAATTCCCCACAGCCCCAGGGCCCAGCCAGTCCTTACAGACAAACTTTATTCTTCCAAAAGCTGCAGAGGGAGGACAAGCCATGACTGCCCAGGAGACCCTGCCAGACTGGTGGCACTCAGTGAGAGCTTGTGGAAAATCAAATGGAGCAACTGGATGAACCACCAGCAGGGAAAGGAAATCCACCCCTTCCCCCTTCTTCTCACTACACTTTCCAGGAAAACCTTCCAGCAGAGCAATGGAGATGCCCTCCCCACAGCCCCTAGGAAACTGGAGACCACCTGAGATGTGTCTGTTCTGTCCACCCACCCTTTTGCACTGCAAAGCTGATCCCACTCCCAGATGCTGTAGGACAGATCCTGCTTGGATCAGTCCCACCACTGGCACAAAGCACTGCCAAGCCCAGCACACCCTTCCCAGGCCATTGCTCTGATGGGCTCAGGGGGGTCTAGGGTGCTTCACCCCTCAGTCCTGGAGCACTGGTCCCCTCTAGGAGCATTTAGCTGTCAAAACAGAGCATATCTGGGATCCTCTCTTCTGATATTCTGAAAACTAGGCCAGACAAACCCAATTTCTAATGCATAACCCTTGGTGAAAAGGCTTGCTCCAAAACGAACGTGTTTTTAAAATCAAGGCAGTTCCCAGAGAACTAGACTCATTATTAATACTTGATGTTGAAATGCTTTTAAATCTTAATTCTTCAGATTTTTTTTCAGAAAGCTTCCAAGACATTACTAATACCTGATGCTAAAATGCTTTTAAATTTTATTTTTCAGATATTATCTCTTTTAAAAAACAAGAAAACTTCCATTATACAAAAAAAAAAAAAAATCTTCCTTATTTGTCTACATTAATTAAAATGTGAATTTAAAGTCAAACTATGAAAGATTGGACTGAAATGGATTAATAGGAAATGACCCAACACATGCCTTTAGGCTGCTTCCCCTAATTCACTCCTGCAAATCTCCATAAACTCTTAGCTCACTTTATTAATCTGCACTCCAAGGATGCAGAGTAGATGGTTTGAAATGATGGCTTTATTGTTCCTCTGCTCTCTTCAGATAGCTTCACTTTGATGTGAAATTCAGCCTCAAAAACAAACTGCTCTAACAACTCTTTTAATTGCTCTCCAGTAAATTCCCCTTAATCCTCCTGTCCCAGGAACTGTTTTGTTTAAACCATTGCTCCATCTGCATGTGAGAAAGGAATCGCTGTCCTTGGCTGTGCAGTGAAAATGACTGACTGCTGAGCAATTAGTTAATCTCCAGGATAGGGATGTTTCACTAAACAGTCTTTCATGCTGGATTTTGGAGGAAAAAAGATTTCTGCAGGTTAGTCTCTGCAGCTGCTTGAAAGAAACAGTAAATAATAGCCTTTCTGCAAATTTCCATTGATCCTGACTTCATAGACACAGTAACATGCTACAGCAGAAGCTTCCTACCAAGCACATTTTAATTTTGCTATGGAGAAACTGTATTCACATACATTCTTCCTAAGCAACTATTGAATTGGTCTGCAAAAGATGTGAAGATTTCCAATCCAAATAACAAAGTGATGTCGCTTCAAGGAAAGGAGAATTATTTCCATGATGCTGAAAAAGCCCTTTTAAGGGATATTTAATGGCATTTTATGTGCAAGGAAGAGGTTCATTCTTTTATGATGACTTAATAAAGAGTTTTGTCCCCCAAGTTGCTCATCTAAGGAAAAATCAGGAAATGTAAGGAGGGAGACACCCTTCAGAAAAGCACAACAACAGCCAATGACAGATTTCCAAGTCCAGAAATTCCATCGTCTCTTTACTGCTTGTCCTGTGGTTTAGAAATTGATTACTGTAGGTCAAATTTTATTCTGGTTCCATTTCATGTTTGCAATCAATTCTCACAGCACCTGAGCACTCTTGCAGAGAGACATCTGTGCACGCTGGCAGCCAATTAGGCTGATCTGCATTTGTGAATATTAAGAAGAAAGTGGTTGAGAGTTTGACCCATCCAGTTCATACTTGGTATGGATCTGAAGCCATTCTGGTTTCATTTAAAGCATGTCTGGATGGAAGAAGAAAGAGGAGAGAAGTGGGCAGAGATCCAAGTCTCATTTGTCACATCCCCGGAGCATCGTGGCCAAACACACAGAGCACCAGGCTGGGATTCACAGGGATGGATTATCCTGCTGGCCTGACCTTCTGCCAAGTGGGAAGTCCTGCACAAATCACTTTGCCTCTTCATGTCTCCATCTCCCCCAGTAAGAGAGGATAACACTGCCCTCATTTCCCCAATTAACTGGAAATCCCTCTGTCACTGCTAACTATTTACAACTGAGGGACTAAAACCCATGGCTGACAGCAGAGAGAGGTCACTGTGTTGGCCTGTGGCCAAAACTGAGGCAGTTCATTAAAAAAAAAAAAACCAACAGTTAATTGAAAAAATGCAGATAGGTGTTCTCAGGGTTTCAGCTCGAGATCAAGGGCACAGGGCACTGCTGCCCTAAGATGTTTAGGACAGTGCACAATGGATGTACAGTGACACATGAAGTCCTGTCCTCATCCCCTGAGACATCAATCTCGGAGTGATTAAAGGTATGAACACCTACTGACACCTACTCTGCAAGGAAGGATCAGTCAGATCACTCAGCTGGCATGATGGATTCTTTAAACAGCGTGATTACACATTCAGCCAAGTGTGGGCTGAGCTACGGAGTCAGATTTCCAAAAGAAATGCCAAAACCTTCTCCTCCCTTGGCAAAATTATACAATTTCTCACCAAGTAGAAGAGCATTATCTGAGAGCAGCTCAGTTTCCTGAATCAGGAGCTCTTCTGTTCGTTCAGTCACTCAGGCCTGAGCACCTCCTGCCCAGAGATGCCTCCATCTTCTCATATCCCAGGGGAAAAAAACTCATGGATTTCCTGTGGCTGCAGGTTCAGCTCCTGTCTCTGATGTCTGCTGGGCTCTGTTTGTCTGCTTGGAAAGGGATGCTGAAGAAGGGCACTGTGCATTTTGGAAGTGGGGAGCTTTGCCTCTGTTTTTAAACGAGACTCTGGAATTGGAATTGATCTCTTATTTTTGCTGCTTTTTCACTCACTATTTTCTGTTTTCTTTGCTGTAACCCAACAGCAGATGCTTTAGCATGTTGCAGAGCAAACAGATTCAGAATGATTTCAGCAATGCTATCCAAGTGAGCAAAATGCTCCTTCCACATACAAAATTATTTCAATCAATAAACCAGAAAGACTACACTGTTTATGAATTTATGGTGGGTTCCAACCAGGGTCTGTTGCTGCTTGGCCACGTTTAGGGTCAGTCCACTGCAAAGTGAAGCACTGATCTGTGTGGGCTCAGGACTCTGACCTTGGTCCAAACACACACAGCCCCTCTTGGGCTCCTGTCATAACTGGGAGCAAAGAAGCCCAGCTTTAGCCTCCTAAATCCTTTTCAGGACCCTAAATCCTACACTGAACTCAATAAAAAGACAAAACTGGATTGGAGATCTGAAATAATGCATTGAATCAGAGTCTAATCTGTTTTCTGTATATAACACAGAGTAGGTTAAAATGAGCAGAAGACAGTTTGAGTATGAATGCTGCAGTGTAAATATTGCTGAGCACTGTCTTGTGGGGACACCTGTTCCCTCTCACTGGTTAGGTTTATCCACTTTGGGATTTAAACTCACGCCTTCCTTCACTCCCTAACAACCCTCCCATGTAAATAAGTCTAATCTGGACTAATTTGGTGGGTGAGCAAACTACTTTGCAGATGTGCTCTTGACGGAGAGTATCACATATTCATCTCTCCTTCCCCTTTCTCTTTTCTTCCTTGAGGATGCAATTATTAGAGAGCAAAGGGCAAGGGAGATATTTCTCCTATTTCTTTGTCTGGCATTAAGGCAGAGAGAAGAGCAGATTACTCTTGACAGGATTTCTTTTTTTTCCCATTTTGCAGATGTTTCTTTCTCCTGCAAGAAGGAAAGCTGAGGTACTTACAGAGGGGGAAAGAGGGGCCCTGCAGATGGCTAAAAATCAAGTTAGACCCAAGAACCTTCACTGCATGTGGAAGTGAATCCCAGCAAGGACAGCTTCCACTCACCCCAGCCAGACCATCTCATGACTTTCAGAGAACTCCACTGATGGAAGGAGATGGTGACATCTGCCAGCACATCACCATCAGGTACCCCAGGGCTCAAGAGCCAGAGGGAGCTTCCCAAAGCCTCCCAGCCCAGCTGAGGGGTGCTGTGCTCACTGCCAGACAGTGCCCTCTTCCACAGGACTGCTCCCAACTCCATCAGGCAGGCTGGGTCCTTGCAAACTTATATTGACTGGCTGCTGGATCAATACCTGCTATTGGCACTGGCCTAATGAAATGTCAGTCAGCAGCACTGCCAATTGATCCACACTCATCTGTGCTGCAGATTAGTCACCGTCTCTGCATTTTACCAGAGATGATTAAAAGAAGAAAACAGCCTTCAGCTCTCCCAGGATCTCCTAAGGAGGCCACGCTCCTGGGCAGGGAGAGGGAAACACAGCTCAAAGCCTCCAGATGACAGCAGGGTGCTTTGAGCTTGGGGCACACTGCAGAAACAGGGGGAAAAGTGCCAAAAGACTTTACAAGTTGCTCTTCAGCCTGATTTAACTTGGAGCAGAAAATCAATCATCAGTAACAATATGCAGCACTAATCCAGCACTCCCCTTTCCCTGCATTGGAGGAAGCTGGATTTACGTAGCTGCCATTTGTGCCAGAGGCCAGCACCAGGGCACAGAGAGGTCATGCATCCCTGGCCCAGGCTCATTCAGCTGTTTAGTGGATAAGCTGGGGGGAGAACCAAGGTTTCCAATCTAAAGCCTCTATAGTAGGAAAATCCATACTGCAAAAAAATTAAACATATAAATATATCTTTTAGAAATAAAAAAAACATATTAGTATAATAACAACCTTGCTTTTCACCACTGTCCTGTCTGGTGTGTAGAGTTCTGTATTTGAAATACTTGAAAGGGCTCACCTTTAATTGCAATGTGAATTGCTGAAATGAAACCCAGACCAGGACAACTTACTGCTGCTCAAGTTTTTGTTGGAAGAGGGGTGAGGAGGAGGCAGAACTATTTCTATTTATTTAGTGACAAAGGTTGTGCTTTTATTCCAATGAAAAATATCACAATCCTCATGTTTGGCTTCTGGCCAGTCCTGCTTGTGCAGTGTTCCTGCACATCCCCAGCACAAAGCCACACAGAACATGGGCACAGAGGATTTGCAGAATTTGTGTTTTCTTCTCTGAGTTTTTGCCTCTTATTGCTTTTTGCCTGAAGACTAAATGGGCTCACTAAATGCCTAGGAGAGTCTCTCCATTTACAAAGTAATACATCAGCAAAAGAATTGCAAATTATTCCCCAAATATACTATTCTCTGCTGTCTGCTTTAAGTGGAAGTTTAAATAAATTGGAATCATTATGGCTTTCTTTTTTAACTTAAATATTACTGTAGCAGACTATAAAGTGCCTGAAATTTAATCTGAAGTCTTCAGACCTGAAAAAGCATTTTGCAACTGAAAGATTTTTGATTTTTTTCCAGCTATATCCAACTGGCCCAATAAAAAATAACACCCATTGCTATCAGCCTTACTTCTGACATTGAGAACATTCTACCTGGCTTTAAGAAACCTTGGTTTTATATGGAATGTTCCACCAGCCACTCTGTTGACTTCATCACTTTCAAGGTTTTGTTAATTTATTGAAAAGCTTTTACAGCAGGAGCTTCAATTAAAACAATGCACTTCCATTGCCATGCAATGTAGAACACCATCAGGGTTTTTTTTGGAAGTGCTAAGTCAGAAATGAAGAATTTAAAAAACACAAATGGAAGGGGCAAGGGGCAGCCTCTGTAGATAGAAGAGCCAAGACACCACCTTGTATTAAAAACAGGGAGGTAAAACATGCTGCTCAGTCAGTGTCATATTCCTCACCTCAATCAGGGCTAGAAACAGAGACCAATTTAGTGGAGAAAGTCACTAACTCCAGACCCAAGCTAAGTGAAAAACATTCCAGTATTCCTGACCAGAGCAGATTTACACTGGTGGATAGGCAGTAATTTCTTTCTTTCTCATTTGCTTCCAGATTTCAGTCAAGGACCTGACCTTCTGGGGCTAAAAGTGCGGGCCAGCCTCTGTCACACCACGTGGAAGGGCTCCAGGACTCCTTCTGTCCCACAGCAGTGTCCCCTGCAGAAAGGCAGGATCCTGCAGGATGGAGCCAGGCTCTTCTCAAGCAAGAGAAAATGGGCAGAAACTGAGGCACAGGAGTTCCACCTGAACATGAGGGAAAACTTCTTTTCTATGCTGTGACTGAGCACTGGAACAGGTTGCCCAGAGAGGGTGTGGGGTCTCTCTCCCTGGAGATATTCCAGAACCATCTGGACACAATCCTGTGCCCTGTGCTCTGGGCCCTGCTGGGGCAGGGAGGTGGGAGCAGATGATGCACTGAGGTCCCTTCCAACCTGGCCCATCCTGGGATTTGCGATTCTCTGATTGGGTTGAAATCAGAACTGCTCTCATCTGTCTCTATTTTCAAGCCCAAAGGTCACACTGCACTGTGGTTCTGTGCTCAGCCAGCCAATCCTGCCAAAATTACCTCAGCTATTCCCTTTCCTATACAGCCTATTGCCATATCAGAGAAGACTGAAGCTGTCTAAACCAATCTCAGACACTTCTGAGATTCAGCACTCACTCCTTATCTACAGATCTTTTGGATGAAACCTAAGTTCAGATGACCAGTGACCATACCCCAGTGCCCACCTTACCCATGGGATGCCCTGCAAATGAAGCCACAGAGATGCTGGCAGGGAGAATTGCTGGGGCAATTCAACAACATCTCTGCTTCTCAACTCAGAGACACAGCACAAAGTCCACTAGCAGGGTGACCTAGCAATTCTTTTAATTTGAAATCAAGACTTGGAAAGTATTAACACCTCTGAAAGACAGGGTCAGCCCACTGTGCAATAGATGTGAAATAACTCAGTTAAACCATTGGGAAATCCAAATTTTGCAGGAAAAGAAGACCAAAGGGTTATTTAAACTTTGAATATCTACTTAATTTAACTGTAGAAAACTTGGTGAAATAACCTTAAAAAGTGTCCCAAGGATTCTTCAAGTGAAACATCCCAACCAGAAAGAGCAAAGCTTTTCCCAGCTGGGAGCTCTTAGTTGGCAGAGTGTGATTAAGCAGTGCTGGCTGTTGGAACACGCTGAAATTGCCTTTAATACGATGACAGTCACTGCTTCAGTGGGGAGGAACCACTTGGGGAGAAGAAAAAAGACCCACGACACAAACATGCAAACATTAAGGAGTATGCTGTCAAGAAGAAATATACCATGAAGAGGATGTGCTACTTTTACCTAAAACTTCTCCCTTTAGCCTTAAGTGGCTGGCATAGCTGTGCCACTGAGGGTTCTTAGGAAACTCAGGAATTACAGCTCAGGAGACTGAAGGAATTACAGCTTTTTAGAGGCTTCTGTAATTGTCAGCAGAGCAGGGGCCTTCTCTTTACAGCATGATCAAACTAAATTAATTTTTAGAGAGCAAAGACCCCATTTCAAAGGTTTTGCTAATGTTTCCTCGTACTTGAATGTGCACCAGCGAAGAGCTCCTCCTTTCAGGTGCAGAGTCAAGGGAAAGCACTCATGGCTGGGAAAGCCAGGAGGAGAGCTACCCACCAGCTAGTGAGCTCTCTACCCCAGCAGAGAAACACAGCATCAGCCATGTGAAAATTCAGAGTGCTGCTCCCTGAAGCCACTCGTGCAGAGATGGAGTTGCTGATGACACTCGTGGCAGAGCCGCTCGTGGACAGCACCATGGGGCTGCCTACGTGACACAAACCCCCGAGGATGAAGTGCTCTCCCTGCCCCCAAAGGGACCAGTGCATGTTTTTTCCCAGCTCAGGAGATGTGGCTGAGGCACTTGGCAGGCAGTGACTCTGCAGAGCTTTGCGTTTATTTCTGAAGGGCACCCGCAGGAGGAAGAGGCAGCACAGGAGAGGGAGCTGGTGGGGTTATGGGGATGGCATGAACAGATGGTGTGGTGAAGAGCCATTTCCTTCCCACTTGCACACTGACTGCATTAAATCAATCCCTGGGCTTTCATGGCAATGAGCTAAGGCTGTGCTGTGAAGGGTTTTAACGATCTGGCCATATCCTGCTTGTGGGTATCATTCTGTTGGGTCTCCACACTTCATCTACTTGGGGAAAGCTCCTTCCATTTTTCTCACGTGCTTCTTGGTGATCTTCCCTGCTATGTGTATGGCAGCCATCTCCTCTTTGCCAGCTGTGGATCTCTGTAAAGCTCACCAGCAGTGGTTTTGTTCCCATCCATGTACTCAGGCACTGACACAGGATGCTCCATAGGGGCTGAGCCTGCTGGTTTCGCAGCCTTTGCTTATCTCATTGCTCCAGACCTAAACAAATTAGTTTGTAATCCTCAGTATTGTGTGCTCTGGAAAAGCTGGCTTTAAAAGTGATCAGAAATTACCTCCTGTAAAACTGGAGTCAGTCTCCTCCTCCTGTCTGGGGCTAGAAGAAAACCCTATACCTGCACAAATAACAGGTCTTGCAATCAATAATATTGACAATTCTGTATTTCCCTATTTTTGGCCATTCTTCACCCTGTTTACACACAGTTTGTATTGCTTTCTACCAGTCCCTGTGCACACACAATTAATGAAACACCAGCTGGTGCAAGATAAACATTGCTGCAGTGATGTAAAAAGACACTAGACAAAAGTACAGATCTCTACCTCTGTTATTTTCCATCTCAGATGCTGTGTTTGCCTCCCAGAGCTCCTTCTCAGCTCAGAAACTTTGGCTAAAGCATCTCCCTGTTTTTCTCTTTGAGTTTTTTTTCCTGATGTCCAAAAAATCCAGCTAACCCCAAGCCTCCCACACAAGACAGCAGTTCTCCAGTCACCTTCTCCCAGGAAAGCCTTGTCCAGGAGGCTGACTCTCCTCAGGGGGGCTTGCCACTTGTCCCCCAGATGCCAGGGGACAAATGTGCAACTGTGTTGGATGTTAAGACCATGAAGGTGCTCAGAGGGCTGGAGCACCTCACCTATGATGACAGGCAGAGATGAGATGGGCTTGTTCACCCTGGACAAGGCTCCAGGGAGACAGACCTGAGAGCCCCTTCCAGTATCCAAAGGGGCTACAAGAGAACTGAAGGACTTTTGACAAGGGCATGCAGTAACAGGACAAGGGGAAGTGGCGTTATACTGCCAGAGGGCAGGTGTAGATTCAAGTTAAGGAAGAAACCTTCCCTGTGAGGAGGATTTGCACATGGTTGCCCAGAGAAGCTGCGGATGTTCCATCCCTGGAAGTGTTCAAGGCCTCACTGGATGGGGCTCAGAGCAACCTGCTGTAGTGGAAGGTGTCCCTGCCCAGGGCAGGGGGTGTGGAAATGATCTTTAAAGCCAAAGTGACCCAAACTATTCTGTGATTCTGTAATGCTGTGTTCCCCCATGGGGTAGGGCTGATCCACGGGGCCAGAGCATCTTGCCCTCAAGAAAGCCAGCAAGGCTAAAGAAAGCTGTTGGGGTTTTGCAACACAGCAGATTCTCTGTCCTAGCAGATTCCTGACCATCTCTATTAGCAGCTGCCTGACAGGTTGGACTGAATTTGAGCCCAATTTGGAAGCTCTTCATGGCAGCAAGCTCTTCATGGGGCATGTACTACAAGATTTCTAACAAATGCTTTAAGTTATGGCTGATGGTTCATCAGGCTCAGCCAGGCATCTGTTTGGGACATTAATGCATGGCTGCACTGAGCTTGTAAATTATTATTCATGTACTTTTGCAGAACATCTTGAGGTTGTTGGCTGAGTCCTTCACTAAATGGGAACAGGGACAGTTATTCACACATGAAAAACATGCATGATTCAGTTCATCCATTTTCATTTCTAGTGTAGCCTTCCCTGGCAGGATGGCCAGTACAGCCTGGGAGAAGGATGGTCATTCATAGTTGAGCTGTTCTAACCAACAACTGTCCCATTTAAAAATTGATTTATCTCAGACAAACAATGGAGAAGGAAATACACTACAGTGGCAAGGAGTCAAGAAAGGCAGAATTGGTGAAAATAGTGAGGTTAGACACAGAAATTAATTATGGAGATGACAGGATGCTCTAAGGCCAGGGACATGGACAAGGAAAATTGCATGTCTGCACACTGAGAGGGAAGCAGTGGGCTTGAATGGAAAAGAAAATTTAATCATAACAAAAAGGCTTCATTTCAGCTGATCAGTTAGAAATATCCTGATTAGAAATGGCTGTTCTTTGCTGCTGTCATCTGCTGGTTGCTTAGGTCCCCATTTTCACATTTTTAAGGGAGTGTGAAGTGTTTTAGGCTCTCAGAAGAAGCCAGAGCCTGTTCCTGAGGTAACAGGAGTGCTGTTCATAATAAAAAAGAGGGCAATGGACTGCTTCCAAAGGGATTTGTACTCAGAGAGCACAGAGAGGTAAAGTCCCCCTGCTCTGCAGATACAGTGATTGATGGAAATTTAATACAGGAAACTATATAGAATCTTTTTGGCAGCTGAAACACCTTTGTGGAGTACTAATAAAAAAATCTGATATTCACCTAGAAGTCAGAGGAGGTCCCAAAGTTCAAAATATCAAAAGATCACTGACAGTTTAATTAAGGAGTTAAGAGAATCAGAGGCTTTTATAACTGCTCACAGTGCTCCTTTTTTTAACAGTAACCTACAACTAAAATCTATCTTATGGTTTTGTTATCTTCAGGAAGGGAAACAAATTAAGAGCTAGGGCTGTAAGCTCTGAGAAGCAAAAACATGGGATAAAAAACCAAATTAATACTATATAGTCCTTCCTAAATGACAGACTATTTTTAGCTGTCAGTAAGTTGCTCAAAAGTGCAGTAATATGGGACTCAGCTTATTTCAGGTGCTTCCCAGAATGTCCCTGTCCCTCCTGACAGCTATGCCCACCTCTGGAATATATTTAAGCATCTCCTGAATTTGTTCCTCCAGTCTTTCTTTGCATGGGACCTAAACTGAGCCAGCTTGCTAATCACAGCCACTGGCAGACAATTAAAAAAGGCACAGTCAATCAGCCATCATCAAGTTGGAAGTGACAGGCTGGGTGTTATTTTTAACTAAAACTAGTGGGATTTATGCACCTCTTGCACTTTGTTTACAATTTAATACTTTGCTACATGCTCTATAGAAAGCAGTCCCAAAATACCACTGAAAGCAAGGTAAATCTAGGATTTGCAGGACTGCAATGATTATTATGTGCTGAACCAGCATGTTTGGGTATTATTGCATTTGTGAAGTGTGAGCTGAAAAATAATAGATTAATGGATTTATACTTGCACAGAAAAGAAAGGCCTTACACAGGGAGTTTTATTCAGTATTTTAGAAGCTATTTATTTATTTATTCATTTATTTGAGGAGCCCTTTTGTTCAAGCCAAGGCAAAAACCTAATAAATAAAATCAGTGCTGTCTCCATTGCAAAACTGCTACGAAATTGTTACTGACCATTTCTAGATGGGTCAAAATGGATCCCATTTTGGGCAGAGCCAGACAATTCCCACTTGAATGAATGCTTAAGCTCTGCCTGTGCCTTATGAGCCCAGGGAGAGCCACTGATAAGATCCCAATGAACAGGCAGAAGTTCTCTTTCCCCAGCCATGGCTTTGGGTGCATTCCTACCAGCATTCCCAGTCTGACAGAAGTAAGGTTTAGGGAATGGGAAGTCTGGGGTAGAAACTCATTTTATACCTTCAAGTCATACTGTGCTGTTGCTAAAATGTCTGGTGTTTAGCTCCAGGAAACAATGACAGAATTAATCATCTCAGTTTTTTAACATCTCCCCATTTTCTTGAAGTTTTCAGGTTGAAAAAAGAAAAAAATCATAGATCCACACAGCTGGGAGGGGTGTGAGGTAACACAACACACCTCTGTCCCCACTTTCTGTGTGAATGGTAAAAACTTCCTTAACTGCAAATCAAAAATGAAATGGCAATGTTCCTTCCCATTGCACCATGCACATTCCCTCCTTTTCCTCTGCAGTGGGAAGAGATCAAAAGCATCAATTTTAATCAATGAGGGGAGGTAAACACAAAATGCTTATTTTTTAATATTTACGAGATTAAAAATAGCAAACATTCAATTTATTTTTTATTATGTCCTGTGTAAGCAATGGTGCCTCAAACTGGTATTAGCAGACAGCATGCAGAATTCTTTCTGTGTCAACCAAGGAGAATATCTTAATTATGAGAGCTTTCTAAACAAGAAAATACTTTTAATTCACAGAAAGCACAATAGCAAACAATCATCAATCTGGATCTTCACTCTAACACAGCCAGTCATATTTTTGTCTCCCTGTGGACCTGCCCATCCCTGACATTCCTGTTTAATGACCTTTCCACACACAGACAAATCACCCAGACTGCACTGCCTGCCTGAGGAAGGGACGCTCACACCTTTCACTGGGGTACCTCAGCTGGGTGCCTTTAGTATCAGCTGCTGAGTCTCTGTGTGCAGAAAGCATCACACCAGCACACAGGATTTTTTTTTTTTTTCTGCAGCCAGACAATGCTGTTCAAAGATCCTTGAATGAGAAGTATGCTAAATTGCCTTGCATTCCTCAATAAAAACCAGCAGACAAACAACATAAAATGACCTTTTGATTTTGATTTAGATATAGGCAGGGAAGTTACACATACAGGAAAAGAATAAGTGTACCTCTGTAATGCCAAAGGATTATCAGAACTGGGTTCAGTCCTGCTTTTAACAGAGCTGGTGATTTGTCTCTTGCTCCTACAGAAGCATGGTCAGGATGTCTGAGGAAGGTATTTAACTCAGAGATTATATCCAGAATAGAATATTGGCCTGCTGATACCCTGGGGGATTTATGTGGCTCTGAAACACTGCTAGAGATGAGAGTGCACTGGCTGATCTCTGCATCTGCCTGCAGTCTGAAGGCAAAACGTGCTCACCCAGACTGTGCTGTGAATCCATAGCACCCCAAACCTCCCAAAGATCCCACGGGATATTCAGTGCCCTGGGTCTGGGAGAGGAGAGGAGAGGAGAGGAGAGGAGAGGAGAGGAGAGGACCTAAAATCATCACCTAATTCAACTGCCTGACCACTTCAGGGCTGATCAAAGTTACATGATCTTAAGGGCAATGTCCAAATGCCTCTTAAACACTGACAGGCTGAGGGTATCGACCATCTCTCTAGGAAGCCCATTCCAGTGTTTGACCATCCACAGTAAACAAATGCTTCCTAATTTCCAGAAAACCTTTCCTGGAGCAGCTCTGAACCATCCCCACACATCCTGCCACTGGACCCCAGGGAGAAAAGATCAGTAGTTCTCTCTCTCCTCCTCAAGCAGCAGCAGGGGGAAATGAGGTCACCCCTCAGCCTCCTTTTCTCCACCCTAGAAAAGCCCAAAGTGCTCAGCTGCTCCCCACACTCCTTCCAGCCCTTTCACCAGCTTTGTTGCCCTGGATGCATTCAAGAGTTTCACACTTTGCACCAAGTTCTGCACTCAGGCACAAGAGCAGCCACAGCCAAGCAAGAGAAAACCTCTGTGCTCCCTCTGCTCCTCCAGGGAGGGGATTCAGAGGTGCCACAGCACCTCATTTCCCACGGTCAGGATGACCTGAAGAGTGCCCAGAAGAGATGACCTGAAGAAGAGATGAGTGTATGGGAAATGAAGAAGTGGCAGAAAGGAGAGGGAAAGGAGTGAGGCACAGGGAAAAGAGTCCAGCTCACAGCTAAAGTGGGACAGCAAACCCACAGCAGCTCCTGCAGCACTCACTCTGCTCCCACAGCTGTCCCAGGCTGTCTGGCAGGGGCTGAACTTGAAGCAGTTCTCCCTTTCAATTTTTATGCTGCTCTTCTACCTAGCAAAGTCACACACAGTCCTGCAAGGACTCACCTCCTTGCTTTGAATGCCTTAAATTCAAATCCCCACATCCCTGAAGAGGGGCAAAGACACAAGGAATTGCTCAGGGGAGCAGGAGATGGGAAGGAAGAGCTGCAGAAAAAACTCTCACCTCAGATCTGTAATTCTCACTTGGAAGGATCTATGGGGCTCTCAATGGCAGAAGGTGGAGAATGGCCTTTGCTGGGCTGTCTGTAACCACACAGCTACAAATACACAGGGAATTGCTGCATTATCTGTACTGATAAATTCCTCACATGGCCTTGGATTGCTCAGATCCCTCAGCAGTTTCTCCAGAAATTTCCAGCCCAGGACCACCAACCAACAATTTGGACAGGGTCACTTTATTTGAAGGCTTGGAGTTGGTTCTTCTCACCCATTTGATCTATAAGTGTAGACACCATCAGAAAGTGGTATTAGATATAAATCAGTGGAATAGTCCTTTAGGAAATATTGCAATTGAGTATTAACATATCTGGAGTGAGCAATGAATGCAATAAAGCTAAACAATAAAAATCTCCAAAAATTTTCCAAGGTGAAAGTCTTTCCAAGCATAAGGGCAGCTGCAAAGTCTCCTAAGGTGTGAACAAAATAAAACTAAAAATTATTTTTGAAGGTGTAACTTACTTGCTTGGTAATCACATTAAAAAGTTGCTTAAGATAAACTATAGCTATAGGACTTATTTTTTTTGGGACATGTTCATATAAAAGAAAAAAAAAAACAAAAACTCAAAGAGCCAAAGACCAGCTAGGGAGAGAAAAGGCCTGAGACAAGGGCAATGCTCTGACCCCTTTCCATGTAGGCAAGTCCCTCCCCAGGACTGGTGGGGACTGTGTGTAAGCACCAGCTGGTGAGGTGCAAACAGCTCTGAACTGAGCTCCTGCAATTGTGAGTAGCTTAATTCAGAGCTCAAAATGTGTGAATGTCCCCAGGGTCACCAGAACACAAGAGACCTTCAGGGGCAAGGGCTGATAGCTGAACAAGGCTCTCTGCCTCTGGCATTCTGCATCAGGACTGTCACTAGTACAGGACACCATTGGGAGGGTCTTGAAAATGAAAATAGGGATGGTGAATGAACCTTGGGACAACCTTCACTTTTAGGACACGTGAATGCAGAATCCAACTTGAAATAAAGCTTTTCTAAGAACCACGTGACAAAGAACTGATGAGTGATTCAGTCAAGAAACCATATGTGATGCATTAAAACCTCAAGCAAGAAGAGGAAGGTAATTTAAAAAGAAATTATTCTAATCTGAAGGAAAAAAGGAAAATAGGACATGTGTGTTAACACAGTCTGATGGCCTCGCCTGCTAAAAAGCCCCAGAGATTCCGTGTGCTGGAGGTATTAGATAACTTCAGTTGCTCACAGTGTTGTCTCTGGCTTTAAGAGCATCACAGGGAAAAAAAAAACCCTGAGCTCCCCAAATGGGATTTTGCTGCCTTAAAGGCATTCATCACATCTCCTCGGCTCACTCTCAGCACACCTTCCAGGAGCAAAGGCACCAGGGGTCAGGCAGGAACAATTGTCCTCCTCCCTGGCTGCTCCTGACTCATTCCTTTAACCCAGCTCGTTCTGGCTAGGGCAGAAAGCAGCAGGATGTGACTGAGTGCCTTAAAAGCTGTGGCTGAAATCTTTGCTGTCCGGAAGCACAGAAGAATTTGAGCTGTGATTTCAGGAGGGCCAAGGTTTCATCTGGATTTTTCCCCGCGCTGGCACAGACTGTGCTGGGCTCGCAGAGGTGGCACATTAGCAAATGGAAGCAATGATGAGAAAAGGAGGGAAAAAAACCCAAAATGTGGCTGGAGCAGGGAGGTAGGTAGGGCAGCACTTTTCCAGGACAGACATCCTTATTCTGGCTCCTGGAAATAAACACAGCACAGCACAAGTGCAGGAATGAGGTCAAGATGTAGGCACAGACAGTAGCAGGGGATCAAGACCACCCAAGACCCTCAAAGCCTTCCAACCCAATGCCAGGAAGGTCTGGAAGAACTGACTGTGCATAATAACTATTTTGCATAGAAAATGAGAAATTTATCTCCAGGATGGGAAAACCTATCTATAAACTTTGTGCTCCCACAAAGCCTGGGCATGTGTGCATCCCACAGCCACAGCTGGAGCAACTGGACCCAGGACTGGTGATCTGTCTTCCTCACCCTTCTTTTGCTTGTTTGCTTGCTTTCATTGATCTCTCTCTCTGCTCCCTTTCACCCCACTCCTGTCTCCAAAACCCACTGCTGCGTGCTTACACAAGGAGAGCAGGGATTAACTCATAAAAATTCCCACACCAAGTGCGTAATTTACTAATGAAACTTTGCAACCATTTGCAGACCCCCTGACTTCTGTTGTTCCTTTTCACCTAAGATTTCCACCCTGGGTCCTAACTTGACAACTGGATGCCACAGAGCCTCCTAAAAATCAGTCATGACTCCCTTCCTCAGGCCAAGCTCCATGGCTCAAGCTTGCAGAGAGGGCCCCTCCAGCTGTGTGAAATCTTGAGAGGCACTTAATGAATTAGATATTATTAATATTCTCTTCCAGCATCAGAAGGCAGTAATTAACTCTTTGAAGACTTATCCCAAACCCTGCTTTATTACTCAATTCTCAGAGGCAGCTATGTAATCTCATTGTGATTTTAAAGACTATCTTTTCAGAATAATTATTTTCCTTGATTGAAAAAAAAAATAGGCTCAAAGTCCTGGTACTGCCTTGGAGTGTGCATTAGTGATGTCAGACATACTGTAAAGATATCAGAGCACGAAACATGATATGCTGCAATACTTTTGCTGAGCAGATGCCTTAAGGAGGTCATTCAACATGCCAGGCTCTAAATGCTATTTGGGAGTGAGAAAACATTATTTTCCCACTTCAACAAGACTTTCGCCTGCCTTTCATGTGGAAATAACCTTTTGTGCTCAGTGCTGTTATTAATTTATTAGCCTTTTGAACGTCTAAATGTTTTGCAGTCTGTGGACTGCATCGAAGCGCTGGCTGAGGGACAGGGCAGCACAAACATATGGTGTGTGCACCCAAATCCATGGATGTGTGTTTCAAAGAGCAGATCTGGTGCAGGAACATTTCAGCCTATGTATTTTTGACAGTGATAACAGCCATTTTCTCAGGCACAAACCCCCAAGGAGTTTATTTAAGTTATAATTAAATGTCAAACCTTATGAGTGATGACTATGTAGAAAAAGTGCTAAGTATATATTTCTATAGAAATCAATTAAAGGAGACAATGATTTTCTTTCCATTTAGGTTACATGACTCCAGCACAAGTGCTGCAGCACAGTGCAGCTGTCAGCCCAGCCTCACTGCCTGAACAATTTGCTTTCTGTTCACCTGGTGGGACCATCCTGGACAGCACCGATTTTCCTCAGGGGTGAACGCACCGCCAAACACTTCTGTGATTCCCAACAGGGAATCACGTATCCTTCCAGCAGATAGGAGGTTTGAAACAATCCCCTGAATATCTTTATGTAACAGGACTTGGATTGTGTCCCTGGTGTTGAATGTAGCATGATCTATTTTGTGCCCAGGAACAAAGCACAGAATTTCTGCAAAGGAATCTCTGGCTCAGCGCATCTGACTGCAATGCCAGGCTGCTTCCAAAGCAGTTATTGACTGAAGCTGCAGGAGAGGGGTGGAGTTCAGCTGATGTACATGAGGTATTTAAAAGTTCATGATCATGGACTCTGTGAAATCAAAAGGTGTCAAAGAGCACCCTGGGTCGCGGGGTGGCTTCGTATGGTGGAAAAACTTCTCCTCCAACCCATGTTTCCAAAGAAAGGCTCAGTAGTCTCTTGTTGTTTGGTCTCATGGTTGTTTATTGCAAGTTATCTAACATATTTTCTTCTTGGGCTGCCGTGGTTTGCTCACAGCTCAGGCAGAGGCACACACACACCCTGACATCCTCTCTGACTCCCGACTGCTTCTTCTCCCCCTGCCCAGGGCTGCTGCTGTCTTTTATATGGTACATTACGTGTTACATGTTTACAGTTTTCCCCCAATACCTACTACCTATATTAAATGGTGCTTTTCTACTCTAAACCAATCTGTGAGTGCCAACATCACCAAGAACATGGAGGTAAGGAAGGAGAAAGAGGAAGGACAGGACCGGCCAAAACCCCTCCATCTTAAAACCTCTGACCCCCATGTACAAAACCAAAACCCCCCTGTACAAGCATTAAAACCCCCCTGTACAGCACTAAAAAATTCTTCCCTCTACTTTGTAACTACTTCTACTATAATATCTAAACTTTTGTGACTTCTTGTTCTTCCTGCAAGGTTGGTAACTCATTCCATGGCTCAAACCCAAAATCACAGCTGTTTCCAGCTGCCTGCCAGGGTCTCAAATGCTCCTCACCAGGGCCTGGAACCTCCAAAAAATGTCTGAGGGACATTTTGAGTTCCCACAAAAAGGGGATGGTTTTCCCATCCCAGACTGGGCACCAAAGAGGTGCCAGGCGATTTCCTCCCAGAGGAAACATCCTTCATGGGCTATGAAGGTGATTGGTGACTACCCTGGACACCATCACCCAATTCTTAGTGAAATGAACTCCACTCTGCATGCTCCACATTGACATGACCCTTCTTTGTCTCTTTCTCCACTCTCAGTACTGCCCACACATTCCCCCAAACATTATTTCCTTTCCTTCTGCAAAATCTAACGTTTCTTTAGGAATGGTGCTCCTTCTCACTGGGAGTCACTGCCCCCATGCCAAAGTCCATGTACCTGACACTGAGCTAAACAGCAGGTATCTCTATTGGCAACTTGAGTTCCCTGAGTTTTTCCACCTGGATGATTCACCATGCCAGGGCCTGCAGGGAAACCAATTTTCCTTAACAAAGGTGTGTGAGAGAGAAGAAATTCTGTGACAGCTCAGCCAGGGGGCTACTCCCCATATGCATCCCTGGACTGCAGAGCTGAACTCCAGCACACTGCCCTGTCAGGAATAGACATGTCCATGTATTTCTCAGGAAGGCAGCTGGAGTGACAGATTCACAGTTTTAAGAAGGAAAGAATACATTTTGGGACAATATATGTGGCATTATCTTGTCCCATGAAATCAGCATCAGCAATGCCTGAGCAGAGTTGTCATTGCAGGGCTGTAGCTGGTGAGATGGCAAGGGGGGGAAATGTTGAAATCAAGGCTTGGAGCACTTCTTTTCAACAGAGAAGTGATAAGCTAGAAACCACGAACCAGCTCCCAAGCCCCAAAGCCCTCCTTCAGGTCTGAATTGGAACTAACAACCTCGAGTCAGAGGTAAGCTGACAAGCTGGAACCAAACCTGATTATAACTCAGTTCTTTCAGGCTCCAGCACAGACAGAGGGGCACTGCAATCCCATTGCATCTGCTTCTTGCCATGGGTATTTTGTGCCATTCTTGGGGTATTAATGAGCACAAGCGATGCACAGAAATTGAAATCTTTGAGAGCAGCTCCAGCGGCTAGAGAGAAGCTAGACTTAAGAAAATAAAATTGTAGTTTTGTTGAACTCCTCTTACTGCATCAACTGAAATTGTCTTGTGAAATACCGAGGTAGCCTTGGTACATTATCAGGTGAGATACCCAAGGTACAGCTGCAGAAAAACGTGTTTCAGCAACTAGAGGATCACAGCTAATGCTCAGCAATCTATAAATCATTGTTATGGGATTTCTCTATGCAAATGAAATTTATATAACCCTCATCAATTGTAAAAAAAAAAACCCATAAAGATGAAATTTTGCAGCCTCAATGTGAACTAAAGGATCCCTTAACCTGTTTTCAAGATATGTCTTCATAGCTAATTAATTTTTAGATGGAGTGTTCTTTGAAAGAACTAATGGATAGTGAGCATTGCTGATTGATTATAAAATGAGCAGGAGGGTTTAAGAAGTGAGCTGTGAATGTAAAATCTATCCAGCTTTATTAACTTCACCATATTAAAATTCTAGACTATGCAACTTCATAGTCATAGAAGCAGGTATTAATACAGTACCTTTGATGAGTGTATTTTATTTATTTAACATCAATAAATTTCTCTTAGTTGGTCTATAGCATGGAGATCTATCAGATTGCCCTCTCAAGTGTATCTTAGAGACTTCAACTTTGAGAAATCCAGAATCTGGATTCTATAAAATAAAACTTTATACATTTATGTGACGGGGTGGAAAAAAAAAAACAACAAAATGAAAACCAGCAGCTATGAAGAAAAGGAAAAAAAATGCAATTCATATGTCATCCTGCTAGGACTGCTCTCCAGAGCTGCAAATCTACAGGTAACTTTTATTGAGCCATCATTACCAACAGTGACAACAGCATTTATCGAAAGGCCACTCAATCTGTGATGACCTGAAAACATCAGTAGGAAATGGGAGGTTGTTAAACACTGCAAGCACCTGCAGGACTGTGCTGTCTCCTGGTGAGAGGAAGGGGAAAACAAAGAGCTTACCCTCTTCCTCAGATTGCAGGTGAGCGTGAGGTTCCTGGAGAAGGAGTTGGCAAAAGCAGTGTAAAAGTCCAGCACTTTCAGCAAGGCTTCTCGCTTAATTATATGCAAATCGCAGTAGGTCAGAGCCCGAACGTTGGCACATGCATGGGCCAGGCTGGTTTCCTTCCAGAAGATATCACCAAACACATCACCTTTACCTGAAAAACAGCAGGGCAGATTTGTTAAAAGGTAATGCTCAGGCAGAGTTTCTCACATGATTTTTTCACAGCCTGTCTTATGCTCCCAATTATCCCAACGCAAGCTCCCAACCATGAAAACTAACAAGGGTAAAAGTTTCAAAATTAGCTGAGGTACTTGAGCATCCTTAGCAGTAGCCCCAGGTTTTTAAGGTATTTATAGATTGTTCTGTGAAGTGTCACAAAGCATAAGAGCCAGATTGTAAAGGTCTCCTTGTAGCTGAGGATTCAAGTAATGGATTTTTCAAAGGCTACCGAATATAATGAGCACTTAACTAATGTTCAGGTGATTGAATACTTCAGGTGTCTGTTCCCAGGTGATTTAGGAGTCCTGGTCTTACAAAAACCTTCTGACATCTAGGTTCTTTCATCCTTGTGGCTCTACAGTGAGGGGCAGGAGCCAACTTCCAGGGCACAAGGACCACATTTTAAAGGACTTTTAAACATCTTTAATTCAGTGTAAGTGATAGCACTCCTTCTGGAAAGAACACCAAAAGCCTCACTGAGACTTCTAACTTTTACATAACTACCTCTAAATCTTAAATACGTCCAAAAGTATAGTTCTAAACACAAATTCTAAACCAAATTCATCCATTCAAATAGAGGCTTAGACTTAAGTCTGTATTTTAATGTTTGCTGAGTAAGAGAGGGTTTGACACCTAAGACACCTACACGTATAAATACCCTCAACCAGAGGGGAAAATTCCACCTGAAGGCTACTGCTGCAATGTAGCAGAGCAGCTGCTTGAGGACTGGACTAGCTGTACTCCAGTGCCACAGACAGAAGACTTCCAGAAGACTGGGAGTGCTCTGACTTAGCCCAGTTTCCTTTCCTCTGCAAGGAATCCACACCCCCTAAACCTGTGCTAGACACCCAAGCAGGAGAAGAGGATGAGGACACCAGATTCAAAATCCCACTTCTGACCCAACCAGAACCCCAGCATGGGTGCAGATTGGAGATATGCTTTCAGGTTTGGACCTTCTGGTTGTTCTGAGACGAGGCAACAGAAAACACACTGAAACATTCCAAAGTTGCCTCTTGCTGCCTGGGTTTGGCCAGGACCTTGGTGTGTGGTTTGTGGCTGACACCTCAGATCCTGAAGCAGAAACTGTGGTACAAAGTTTATTTTTTGTTTTAGACCCCCAGAGATATCCCAGCTCTGTATTTTAGCAGTTATTAAAAGGGAACTCAAATCAGTCAGCCAGTGGCTATTGATTTCAGGCACCTTGAGCAGCCCCTTGGTGAAGGTTAGGGATGTTACAGTTCTGGCATAAAAAAGGTCATGAATTTTAGTATTTCCTCTTGTAAGAGCTTTTAACATTTTGCTCCACTCTGTTGTGGAAACACAGAGGGGTAATCTATCCAACCTTATTACTTTTAGGGGTCAGAGGCTCTATTTCTCTATTTCCATTTCTGCTTTTGGTATTGTATCCAGTGAAACATATCTAACATTTCTCAGGCAGAGTGAAATAAAATGTGCAAGTCCTTGTCTTCCCTTCTCTGTTTTTATTTTCTAAAAAATATCTCTATAATAGAATCATCCCTTAGAAAGGTTATAAATGAATCTCATTGAGCTGCTTTTGATTCTACATATTTTTATGTAATTAAATTTAACTACAATACATAACACAGATGGTATAATTTATAAAACAAGGTGCTTTAAAATGTTTCCCTTAATACAGAGCATTTTCTAGTAACATTATAATTTATCCAATGTACTGTTTTGAAATTACCTTTTGCAGTTAATTGTCCTTGTCTCTGCTTAGAGTTCAAACCCCAGTTTACAGACATGCTCAACTTAGTTACATAATTTATAGCAAACAGTCCATCTCTGAAATGCAGAAAATTGCTTAATGGATTTGCTCTCTGAGGTGGACACAGGGCAGAGCTGAATCCTACTTTCAGAGCAGAGTGCAGTTAAAAGACAGTGGTTTTACCACTGAAATGTGAGCAAGCCACTTGTTCTCATTTCAAATTTAGGATAATACGTGGTTAATTTAACCAAGAGGTTGAAAGCAGTGGATGCTCAGCTCGAAACTCAGGACAGCAGTGTATTACAGAGTTATCTGTATATAGACCATGGATAAATGAAATAATATTCATAAGCTTGAGAAGATCTTGTTGTCCTTCAGTGTGGCAGGGATGTGGGACTGCACTGGCTGGGACTTAAAGGCTGGGACAAAAGGAACTGAATTCATTCACTCTCCCATGAGCCATCACTCAGTGGATTTGAAGGGTGAAACTCTAAACTCCTCTTACATTATGGTTTCAGAAAATACAAAATCTTGGAAGCCTTTAAGGGATCTTGAATTTGACGTTCCCCACACACACTTCTGAGCTTGTCTGCTGGTTATAAATGTGCTAAGGAATGTACAGAATGAAAACAAAACCTACCAGATTCTCCAAAACAACGCCTCTTTCTTCATAAATACAGAGATTAATGTACTATACTTTATCCCTATTAACTGTAGTTCACTGTGTATAGGGAGGAAATTATTCACTCAGGACAATATCAGAAGTTAGGAAAAAATTCTTTACTTGGCGTGTGGGGAGGCACTGAACAGGGTGCTCAGAGCAGCTGTGGGTGCCCCATCCCTGAAATGCTCAGGGCCAGGCTGGATGAGGCTTTGAGCAACTTGGTCTAGTGGAAGATGTCCCAGCCCATTCCATGATTCTGAGGGTAATTTTACACATTGGAACTAAATAAAAACAAAATGTTCAGGATTGCAAACCAGAAAATTTAACTGGCTAGGTCTGGCACAGCTACCCAGAGACACACGAGTATTTTTCACTTGCAGGGGATTTTCAGAGCTCTAGGGAAAATGCTGCTGGGGCTGAGCTGGGAATGCAAAGGTGTTGATGCAGCCTGCATAATTTCCAAAGATTCTCTGGAGGTCTATTGAGGCCTTAGTACATTCCCTCCCAAATCTGCCCCGTCCTGAGTCTTGACACCTCCTGAATGGAGGCAAAGCTCTGGGAAACCCTCCTGCCCCTGCTCACAGTGCCCGAAGCATCGCTGGAAGAAGGAATTCTCTAAATTAGAATGCAAGGGAACTACTTGCATGCATTTTACACACAACACAGAATCATAAATCTTTTGGGTTGGAAAAGGCCTCTAAGATCAAGTCCAACCCTTAACCCAGCAATGCTAAATCCACACTAAAACATGCCACTAAACAACACATCTACAGAATTATAGAATCATTGGGTTGGAAAAGACCACTAAGATCATAAAAATTCAGATTTTTGCAACTGAAAGGAGCATAGACAGCAATGGGACATGTGAAAGGTGTTGGTGGCAGGCATAATTTTTGCTGAAATACATACACTGCTATAATTCTAAATGCTATGTATGTGTGCCTGTACATAAAATATACATATTTATTAATGCATAATCACATAAACATATTTAGGGGCAATCATACAGTATGCAGCTGTATAACAGGTAAGGATATTTCTATGCACTGTTCTATTTTCTATATTCTGATAATCTTGCCAAACAGATTTGGGGGGACAGATGTTCTCTGCAGCCTTACACCATGGACTGACCTGCCAATTTGCCAGACAGGAGTTCATGCCTGGACCTTTCAGGTAGAAAAATTCTTAAGGGCTTTATGGAACCACCCAGGAGCTTGCAGATGTAATGAAAAAGTGTTTGAACTCAGAAACACTCTGTTTAAACAACATCTCAGAATCCACATGTGTATTTATGTAGAGACAGAATTTATCCTCCTTCAGATGGGGACAGAAACTGAGCTAATAAATATCCTAGCCAACATAAGAGCTTGATGGATCCTTTGGAAGAAAGTTTAGGCAGGCAATAAAAGAATAAATTATTGGTGGGAAATAGCACTGGGTAAAAACACATAAAGGGCGACCAAGTCTACTTGAGGAGGTGTTTTTCTGTAGTCTTAGCTAATAAACCAGCAACTCTTTAACTATTTTAAAATATCTCCAAAGCCTCATCAGTCATGCTAGCACGAGTCAGACATGATGAATGATGTTGGCTTTCCATCAGGATGCACTCAAATCTTACACTGCTCATGAAAAGCAAAGGCTGATGTTGTTTGAAGATCAGTAAAACTGTATCACAGAGAGAAAATATTCGTAAGTGCCAAATATCATGAAGTGATGGCAGCATGCACACAAATGGAGGCCATAATTACATATATTGGTGTCTATATTAATACAAATACATATTTCTGTGTATCTGCAGTGAAACCTCCTGCTGCAGGACAGACATGTCCCAAACTGATGTAGAAACCCAATGAGCAGAGAGTGAATCAGCTCTGTCACCCAGAGCAGCTCCGTGATGGGTCACTGAGCAGTTCTGCATCTCCTTACCATGGCACACTGGGACTGGTTGCACAGGTTTACTAAAGGATGCAATGTATTCATGGAATAAAATCCATCTGTAGCTACTAAACACAAAAGATTTCCCTCTGGGTGAACTACAGTCCAGTGGAGGGTTGGAAACATTCTGGAGAAGCATCAGAGTCTCCTTACTTCACCTTCCTACTTTCTCCTGCACATCTGCTATTGACCACGTTTGGAGACAGGCTGCTGGGCTGGCTGGATTTCTGGGTGTCCCAGTTTGAGACAAATTTGGGAAGAAAGAAATTTGGGAAAAATAGGGGATACCAGACCACAAAGTCACCCCAAGACATTTGGCTTAGCTGAAATGGTTGTTTCTACCTAAAGAGGGTATCTGGAGAAGGTGGGGGTGATGCAGTGGTGCAAATCCCTCTGGTACAGTTCCCATCTGGGACATCACTGCCAGAACAGCCCGAGATGTGCAGAGATGATTCTAAACTGTGAGAGAGGTCTTCTTTCCCCTGTGAATGTTTTAGCCTCAGCTTTTTCTGGGGCATCCAGAAGGGCCAGAACTTCCTTGAAAATCAGATCAGAGCTGACCACTGAGCTGCATATAAACCCACTTCTATGTGGCAGAATGACAGGAGAAAACAGCATTTTCAGCCTCTGAGGCATTGTCAAGACAGCCAGTAAAGCAGCAATGACAAGAGACTGTGCCAAAACCCTGGTCCATGCTGGCAAAGGTACTTTGCATTATTTAACGCAGTGCAACCCTCCCCATCTGCACCTGGAAACAAAAAGGAATTACCTTTCTTCCACCATTCAGGACTGTTGCAAGCAGGGCCCAAAGCCCAGAAAGGTTTCTCTCCTTATCTCTCTAATTTCTAGTGCAAGTATCATCACTGCCTCACATCCTCTAGAAGCCCCAGCTCCTGAAGACAGATTATTTCCATTTTGATTTTATATAGAAATAGGTTTCTGTCCTTCCTGACTGAGGAAATAAACCTGAAAGCATGACCATTCCTACCACCTTGAAAACTTGTAGAGCAAATCAGATTGCCTCAAACTGTTAGTCTGGTCTGATTTAAAAGAACTGTACCACATGATTTTAAAATAATTTTCTTATTCTTGGGCTGGCAAGACTTTCAAATTTTGGCAGCAAAGCATGCAAGTCTAATTCAAAAACATATCAATTCAGAGAAAGGAATCTTTCTGACTCTGGAGGCTGTGGATCAAATCTGTAACACACTAGCTGGCACTAAATTAAGACTGATGTTTCTTATCAGAATTAACTATCATGCAGAGACACAAAAATATATTAAATTTACAAAACAATATGAAAAATTCAGGTTTGTCAGCAAGAACTAATGAACAAACATCAGTAGGACTAAATCTTACAATGGTACTGCAGGTGTCAACCCAGACCTGCAGGATCTGACTGATTCCAAGGCACTTAAGAAGAACTGCACATTGCAGACCAGCAAATCACACTCGTTTTCAGACCAGTAACCCTTCAGATATTTCGCAAAATACTTTCAGATTCAGCACTTAAAACCCAGCCTAAATCACAATAATTATTTAAGTTCTGCAAGCTGAAAAAATTCAACCCTTTCCTCTATGAATCATTTTCCTCTTAGTTAATTTAGAGCTTTAACTCATTGGAACACAGGGGATTTTTCCTATGGATGAAATAGGACACAGCCTGTTCTGTAATATGCTACCAGGTGCATGCTACTAACCTGGGGAAATGTTCACAATTAGTCTGCCTTGGTCGACTTCACATGGAAAACAGCACAAAAGTTCAAGTATAAATTAACACGAGCTGATTTGACACAGGGGCCAATTCTGCCACCCTCATTCCACTTGAGAAGAAACCCAAACTGCAACTAAAGACATTAAAACCAAGCAATTAGCCACTAACACTGTGAGATGGAACTGGACTAGCAGGTTTTCATGTCACAAAGTGCACCACATGCTCAGTCAGTCTTGTCCTGCACAAAGCACATGCCCGGCTGCCCAGGCATGGAAATTCAAAGTGCTGATGCGTGGATACCAAATATCATCTTGCTAATGCCCATGGATGAGAGCTATGGAGCTCCTGGGATTCCTGCTCACCCAAATGGGAGCTGTTACTTGATCTTCCTCTAAAAAACTTTTCTCTGTGTGATTTGGTGGGAGACTCAACCATCTGACCTCCAAACACAGGCAGCATTAAGAGCGGAAATAGACTCATCCCTATTTTCATACCAAACTCAAGAAACTTGCTTTACTCCTCTGATACTGCATCATATCCCCTTCCCAGATAAAAAAATTTGGAAATAATTAATGAGTCAGACCTTTAATAAGGTCTGGTTGTCTAATAACAATTAACAGTGTGTTACTCTGGAATGATATGCAGAACATGCTGAGAATTAACATGTAATACATAAAGGCAAACAGCTGAATACTATGGGATCAGGACCCTAAGTGTGGCTGAAACATGAACTATTAAATTTATATTCATTCTGACCTGAATATCATACTGAGTTCACTCAGCAGCAATCCCCACCAGGATTTCACTGCTCAATATATTTTTATCGCTATGCAGCTTGAGCAATATTTTTGATCAATTCCTACAATCAACATCTGAACGCAGCAGACCATTATTTTTCTGCTGAAAAAACACCTTCTTTAAAGCTTGTTAATCAATATGCCCAGTTTAAGTTACTGCACAACTTAAACAGCCAGCTGTGCAAGTAGCAGGAGCTGGAAAGCAACTTTCAGAGCCACTTGGTTGGCATTGCCACCGATGTGTAACTCCTCATTGGGAGCAAATTCAGGTTAATTGCAGCAGGGTGAATTATGAGGTGCCCTCTGGTAGCTGATGCCTCTTTTCATTAGCTTGGGGACTCCAAACCCCTGGTTCTCCCTGAGATCCTTTGCTGTAACACCTCCCCGTGCAGAGCAGTAGCAGTTAAATTGTTTACTCCTGCTTGAGACGCTGGAAAATTACTGACGTGCCTTGTCAGGGTCACCTCGCTTGCTGGGAAAGTTTGGATAATTAGAGACAAGACTGTTTGCCCTTCTCCATTCTCCTGGCAACTGGAGATGAGTTATGTTAAAATGTCTGTGTCTCCTTTTCCCCAGTGTAGCAGCACCCTGCACATGGAGTGCTCCCTGCTACAGCCAGGACCTGCAAAAGGTGGGACACTGCCCTCGAGAAGGGGAGGTAACTAATGAGGGGAACATAATGGGGCACCTGGATATCTCCTTTAATGAGTCCTAAAAACTGCAATTGGAGTCATTCTCTTACTGTTAGTGTTTCTGTAATGCTGATTGCTGCAGCGGCTGGGCATTTAATTATCCACAAATGAGAACAAAATCAAATCTGGGGGAACCAAATGTCACAGTGCTGCAAGTTGCCCTGTCAATCACCAGGCTTCACCTGATTTCAAGCACAGAGAACACCAAAGCTGCTGAAAAAAAGGATGGTTGCTCCATGAAGGTGGAAAAAAAAGAAAAGCACCTGGACAGGATGCCAAGTCTCTTGAGGGAAGCATTTCTGCAGGCAGGGAGGTTGGATGTGCCACCTCACCCTGGTTGGAGGCAATGGAACACAATAAGGGAAGATGGACAAGCAGCAAAATCCATTGAGTGATTCATGCCAGGACCTGAGGGGGGATGAAGCCTTGCACTTTGGATGGAAGCACAAATGTCAGAGATGGGACATGATGGTTCTTAACCTGTTTTAATGTCCTTACCTGACTCACTTCTCCTGGATATTCCACATTTTAAAATACATCAAACCATCCATCTGTGGATGAGCATTGTTGAAAAAAAAAACAAAGCACCCTTCTCTCTCTTTCTCTTTCCTTAAGTAAGGCAAACAACACACTACTGTATTAAACCACATTGCACTATTATTTCCTCTGCAAGGAGCAGAGGCTGCAGACAGCATGTCCTGTTCATTCCTGCTCTCATAGAGGAAATTAATGAGGACAAGTTTCCAAAGGATACTTATTGCATTTCCTCTACTCTAGGTCACTGCTGGGTGGTGGAGAAGAGGGACAGACTGGCAGCACAATCCTGCAAGTTGACTTTCCCTGGGAAAACCAGAGTGGCAGCAGATGCTTGGAGAATTCAAAGCAGGTATTGAGGTTTTCCCATTAGTCAGTTTTTTTTAAACCTGGTCTCCCCCTTAGGCAGATTCATGTTCCTTATGCTTGAACTTCTCAAGGCAGAACAGATCAGTAAAAATTTTGTTTTTCACTGTCTGATCTGCAGTTGCTGTTCCAGGTGCCACAGCTGCCACTAGAAATGTCTTTGCAACTACATCTGGAAGAGATATTCTTCCACAAGTGAATTTTTAGGACTCAACATCCCATAATTACTCAGTTTACTATTCTGCTAAATAATCTGTCAGAGCATGAAAAAAACTCTTCAGTGTGTTCTAGGACTAGAGGAAGTAGTTTATCTTGGTTTAAGTTACATTTACAGGTTCTGCCAATCCCTGTAGTACATGATGAACACAGCTCTGAAGCATGGAAGTATTGAAGCCACTTTTGGTAATTAAAGGTAATTCATTTACCAGATATGGTTAAAAATCTTTCTGGTTAAATGAGGATTAACATAGATACTAGATTTAATACATCTAAAAGGTAGAAACAAAAAATTCTTACTGTTGTGTCATTCCAAAACACAATATTCATTAATAAATGCAATCAAGTTTTGCATGTAATCCAATAGTGATAGCTCTTAGTTCAGTAAATTACATACTTATTGTTTTCATTCTAAAAACCATTTATTTGTTTAAATACTGCTGCTACTTCCTCTTAAGCCTTTTGTTTTTTTAAATAATTTTAAGAAAATATAAGATATCATCACTGAGATTAATTATAAAAATTAAATAGTCCAGTGAACTGGAATACAAGGAATAATTTCCTATGGAAATTGTTGATTTTGGAGCTTTCATCATAATGCTTCACATCTGAATATGGAAACAGATTCATTCTTACACTAAAGCTCTCTTTTCTAAAACCTTACTGGACACTGGAATGCAGAAAGGTGCAGCAGGTATTTCCAAAGAGCATGGGTGTGAGTTTTCCTGAACTCATACTCCAGCTGGGAGAATCCAAGGGATGCCCTGGGGGAGCTGTTCCCATCCACACTCTGCCCAAGCCCACCCAGTCCCAGGCTCACACACATTTTTAGGGGAACATGTCAGGAGCCCTCTGGAGCCATCCTTAGAGAGAAGCAGCAGCACAGAGCTTCAGTGGGGTCTGGCAGCTGCCCTAAGACCAGGAACCCTCTGGATTTGCCCTCAGGGACTGACAGCTCCACCTTAAGAGAAGGCAAATATTCAGCAGGGTATGAGTTCTGCAATAAATGTGTCTATTTGAAACAGGCAAGACAGGCTCTGGGTAGTTTTTTTGCAGAGCTACCAGTTTTTCTTCCACATAGTTCTGCCTCTGAGGAGGATTCCTGCCCCCACACCAGTGCTGACCACTCAGTCCCACCACACGCCACACCTTTCCCAATCTCATACAAGCTAATGAGCTTTGGGCTCTTTCCCAAAACCAGACAGCACAGTGGAAGGAAAGGGTGATTTACCTAAATTCCCCCATTACTCAGACTTCTCATGACTGTGGTTTGATACATGGTGTAACCCCATCCCTTTGCAAAGTCAGATCAGACTCTTTTTATTTTCTGAAAAGCCAGCTCACTACAGGCAAAAATTTTGCCTCCTTTCAGAGACTGTTTGTAGGTGTTATTCTGGGCTAGAACACAGACAAATGAAAATCCCAGTGTGAAGGTTAATGTGGAAATCCTCCTGAGGGAGTAACATAACACAAAGTGCATTTCCTCTGTTTAAAAGATGCCAAGCACACAGATGCCATTCTGTTCTGCTCAGAGACACTGTAGCTGTGCCCAGTGAGCCATAGTGGGCAGAAAGAGCATTCCCAGGGGCAGAAAAGATGAAGAATTTGCTTCTAGAGAAGGATCTCTGGAGACACAGCATCCCCATCTTATGACAACTGCTAGCTTCCCGTTGTCCCAGCTGATGTTAGGCAAGACTCGTTAATATTCAAACCTCAGCAAAAGGAAAACGCACACACAGACCACGAAGCATTCCAGCAGAGATCACAGTACCTAAAATAGCCACCACCTCGTCGTCCTGGATGACTTCCAAGGATCCTGAGACCACAAAGCAGAGAGCATCAACGCTTTCCCCAGCGTGGTAGATGAGGTCCCCCGGGGCACAATGGATGGTCTGGAACTCCACGGCCAGGGCTCGCAGGCAGCCGTCGCTGGCCAGCCGGAAGGCAGGGTGCTCGTTGAAAACCTTCCGGTTCAGGTGCACGCAGATGTCTGCTCTCATGTCCTTTGGGCAGATCGAGAGCACCTGGATGAACGAAAAGATGGAAAAATAATCAGCTGGGCAAGAGACACCAAGGCCACCGCTGTGTGAAATAACCAGATGGGTGGGTCTGAAGAAGTGCCTGGGGGGAATCTTGAAATCCATCCATCCATCCATCCGTCCATCCATCCATCCATCCATCCATCCATCCATCCATCCATCCATCCATCCAGTCATCCATCCATCCATCCATCCATCCATCCATCCATCCATCCATCCATCCATCATCCATCCATCCAGTCATCCATCCATCCATCCATCCATCCATCCATCCATCCATCCATCCATCATCCATCCATCCATCCATCCATACATCCATACATCCATACATCCATACATCCCTCCCTCCAGTCATTTCATAAAGCTTCTGGTGGGAGTTTCATTCTGATTTGGGGTAGTCTTTTCCTGCCCATCTACTGCTTTCACTTTGTCTGAAAGGGTGATGTGGAAGCAAGGACTGCTCTGTTACACTCTGCTCACTCTCACACTCATTTCCAGAGGTGGAAATGCTCTGTCCTGTCTGTGGGTGTCCCTCCAGACCTGGTGCCCAGACTGTCTGCCTGCTGCTATGCTCAATCCCTGCAGGAGCACAGAACAGAGCTGAAGGAGCTCAAGAACATGCAAAGACAGACCATCCACAATAGAAAACCACCACGTTTTGTTCACACTCAGAAAACCCAACTTTCAGAAGTCTTGATGTAGTGACCACTTACCAACACATGTCCAAACATACCCAGGGCTCAGTTTCAGTGAGATATACAAGGAACTACCTGCTCAGGAAGACCTACTAGACTAGAATATCCAAAGAGATTGGAGGAAAAAGGAAATATATTGAAACCTCATTAAATGTGAAGTAAAGGTGAGTGAAGAACTGTCCACTATGAAGACATCTTCATTGTAGATAGATTTAATTAAAACCTTCAACTAGTTTCTTACTTTAAACAGCTTTCCCTATTGAAACAGTAACACAAATACACTTGAAGAAAGAAAGTGAAAACCTGTGGGTCTTTTGGGTTTGTAAACTGTGTTTAATATCTGCACTCCCTCCTAAACACACTAACATTCTTATAGCCCCAAAATGCACATCAGATAACTGCACTAAGAAACACATAAAGCCTCTTAATGTTTTTCTAGGATAAATGATAGAAAAGAGCATGAGACTAAGAGCACCCTGGAAGTCTCATATCAGGAAGACTGCAGATCAATAGTACTGATTAATTTCCCATTGTATGGAATTAATCTGGCAGCTTGCTCTGCAGACAGTGCAGGAGACAGGGACACTGGGTTAATGAGTTGACTATTACGGAATAATAGCAGAGGGAGACTCTGGTAACCCTCACTAAGCTTTGAGGTAAATGGTCATGTTAATGAACTCAAACTACAATTTTAATTTCTGTTTAATGCAGGAGAGGTATAAAACAAATTACTGCAAAGTATTATTAAAGCTCCTACAGCACAGAATGTGAAAAGAATAAATAACTTCTATTTTAATAATAATAATAATTAGTCCTTTTCTTATTCAGATAGACCAAAGTGTCCTTGGGATCAAAGACATAATGAATGCAGAAAGGTGAAAGAGAAGTTATTTTCCCCTTCTCTGTACTATGACAGTGTGTGGTGAGAAGGGGCTACTGTAACCATCTGCACTAACCTCTTCCACTCCAAATGTTCCCATCAATCCCAGAATATCTGGTAAAATTATAGCCTGGAAGGCCTTGACTTAATGTTTGCCAGTGCTACAGGGTATTTGTTCCAATGGACAGCTACACTCTCTCTCAAAATATGTGTTTTTTCTGACCTCAGGTTTTGTTTTTTTTTTTTTAATTTTCAGCCAACACCCAGAGAATCTATGATCCTGTTGAGATAAAAGACCTGAAATACTCATAAATCTCTTCCACGTGTAGGTGTTCATAGAATACGACCAGGTCACCTCTCAATCTTGAAACAACAAGAGTGATAGAAGATGCTTTTTTTGTCTAACGCTATGAAGCACAGGCTCACTTTGGAAACTTCCCCCTGCATGAGGTTTCCTCGCTTACAATCAACTTCCCAGAGCACCATATCATTAGTTTTTATTTTAGTTAACAAAGAATAAGTAGATTTGAGTTAATGGTATTTTTCTGTAACAAAATGTTGTACAGAACACATTAAGATCCCCTGCACAAGTACGTTTTATCACAAAAAATAGTAACAAACATTTGACAAGGCATATTCTCTATAAGCCATCATTTGCATTAGTAATAGTATCTTGTCTGAGTCACTGTAGACCACATTCTGTATCACATTTCCATAATTTAGTAAGGGCAAATGTCAATTTTACAAACGTTGATTTACCTGAGTCATTCCATTTACCAGTAGAAATATGGGAATGCCTTAGTTTCTCAGTTACAAAAAAAAATAAAAAAAAAAAAGATTACTTTTGGGAGTGATTGTTTCACCTTGGCCTTACTTGTGGATCAAACAGAAAGTTTGTCTTTATTACAATACAACAGAAACATGCCATCTTTCTTAATCTCAATAGTAACTTAATGAAAAATTCTGCTTTCTTTTCTACCATGATTGATGATTTTGAACATTTTTATCTACTCTTGGGCCTGAATCATGGTTATAAGTTTTTTATGTCCCTTTAATACTTTCAGAAATTTAAGTGCTTTTGACTTAACAAGGCCACGAGCTAGGAATTCTCAAACATTGCTCTTAAGAAAAATGTCTATGTTCACACATGACTGATTACCAAATTTCAGCTTTTGAGCTTCCAAACTGCAGAAAAAAAATCAGTTAAACTGTTGAAGAGGTTGTTCATGTAAGATTCTGAGATGTTTCAGGACCCTTTGTTTGCCTGGACTGTACAATAATTGTGTCCCTCAAGAATAAAAGCCACTTGGATGCAAAGCAGCATACCATTTCCTCACAAATACAGACTTAAATACAGAGTATTAAAAGTGAACACTCAAAGAATGATTTTTTTTTATGGACACAAGCAGCATATCTATCATTACACACTATAATATGAAGAGACAGAAAAAAAATCCATTGCACAAAGAAAAGCCAGTCTTAGAAAGCATAATTCAGGAATTCTCTGATGTCATGATAAACTGATTCTCCTAATGACAAATCACTGTACAGATATATATGGAGATATCAGTTATCAACAACATAAGCAGTAAATGAGTAATGATCTAGGAGTTAGCCAGGAACAAATATGCTTAATTTGATTTCTCTTGCCTGCTACATCGGCATTGAGAACAGAGAATGAAACAGATGACAAGTAAAACAAATACTTAGTATTACAAGAATTGGCAAGGCATTGTTGACTGCTATAGATAAATGTAGATATATGTAGGGGAAAAAAGAGAGCAAAGATAGACAATTGCAACATTCAGCTACATGCTTACTGCATGCTTTTCAAATGAGCACTCCAAATTCAGATGACTATTCATGAAAATTACCTCTTATTGACAATACAAAACTTTGGACATTTTTATTGTGAATTGCTCTCATTGAGATCTCAGCATTTTTAAGGCACTATGCAAACAAGGAAATACAAACTAGTAGCACCATGGCTGTCCCTGAGTCCATTATGTGTACAAATGCACACATATGGGTGCAAATAAAAAAATTTAGGTTAAGGGAGAGCACATCCTGCAATGCTCAGTCAAATCTCTTCACTGTGAGGGAAATGCCTCCAACCAAAGCTCTGCTGGCACATTGGTTCTGCCCTGTGTGCTCTTTCAGCAGCGCAGCAAAAAACTACCAAGTGAAATTTCTTAAGAGGAGATTTCCTTGGAGATTCTGTGGCCTTTTGCAGTGACACATGCAGTTTGTAAGGCAGGCAGGGCATTCAGGTGGCTGAGGGCAATGCTTTGCTAACTGAGGGGTTTGGAGCACTTGGAAAGGACAGGTGCTTGTGCTGCTACAGAATTTGCTCTGTAATAAATCTGCAGCCACAGACTTTGCAGCCAGCTCTCCCCTACGTGTCCAGGCAGCATGAAAGAACTGAACCTGCTACACATCAGTGCGAAATCAGAGGAGAAAGCTGAATTCTACCCAGAGGAGAATCTTTGCTGGCTGTACCAACTCTGATTTTACCAGGAATGAAGCAAGGCTCCCTGAACAGCACACACAGACCTGAGCCACTAAAAAGCTGAGGGAGGAGAAAGGAAAGCACAGAATAATATTTATCATCTTCTCTCTTTGCACAGGAAATTGAATCTCCTCAAAACCAGTGTAAGACAATTGCTGAGCTCGGCCATCACCACCTGGCACCCAGCTGATACAGACCCCAGCACGACAACTCCCAAAGCAAAGACTCAACAGCATCACCATGTCTAGATAATCTCATATGGAAAATGCTGGCAGTGAGAGAATGGTTTGTGGTTGCTGCTAGAGGTTGGGAAAGGCAGGAACCAGCTCTGGAAGACTCAGAGGGTATTGGCACAAAATGTCTCACAGTCTTTTCAGCTCGAGATTTGCAGGGGTGGGGGACTTAAAACTCCCCAGGGGGTTCCATCTGATTTTTTAACTCTCTCATCCATTTCCTCAGCATGTGCAGGCAGTTCAAGATAAGCTTCCTGAACAGCTCAAAGAGCTCTACAGGGAGCAAAGATTATGAAAAAGTCAAACAAAAGCAAATTAATCAAAACAAAAACTGCACAGATTAAGAGCGCATCCACACAGTATCTTTTAGGATGGGTTTACAGGTTTAAGTATTTGTTTAAAAATCTTCCCCAGCTGGAAAACACTACAGGATGGCTTAGCAGGTGTTACAGAATCTGTTAGGACTTGTCAACAAATAGGGCAGAGGCCAGTGAATAATGAACATTAGCTATCAATCCTCTTTCAGCACACAGGATTCTCACATTTTGGGGGCTGTAGGTAGGGAATATATTGACTGATGACCAAGCCAAGAGCTTTGACATTCTAAGGTGTAATAACTAGGACTGTTTCCTGAATGAATAACTGTAACAAATATCAGAGATACTAAAAATGCCAGCTTTGAAAATAAATAAAATAAACTACTCCAACCTCAAAGCCATTACAGGCCACAGAAAAGTCTTTTTATTTTGTGGAGAAAGGCCACTCTGGGTTTTCAGACATATTCAGCAGTCAGAATCAAGGTCAGCTCTTTACAAAAAAACCCACAATACTCACTAGGCAGCTGACCAAGTTACTCAGATTTTTAGAAAGATTTGGCTCATATTAGTATGGAATTCTATTTCAGGCCTGGCTAAAAGTGTTACATTTGTCACTGGATGGAGGCCAAAGAGAGCAAGGTAAGAAAACAGCTGACTGGCAAATCACAGCATTTTTCTGTAATAATCAGTTAATTTTGTAAGGATCTCCAAGATGATGTATGGAGCTGAGCAGTAATTAACCCTGCATGCATTAGGGTAGTCTTTAACACATCACTGAGTATCTTGGCACCAAGAACCGAATGTCAGCAGCAATGGTGTGCTCTGTTTTAATTGCACTAAGATACAAGCTCACTTGGATTTAAATGCTCTGAAATCGAGATCTGAAAATCACATCTAAGTTGAGTTTGGCTTGTTTTCTGATTAATAATATATGATCTGAACCAGTGATTAAAATGGATGGATTTCTCAGTATCGTAACAAAATGAACTTGTTTTTTTTTAACCGAGTAACTGGTTAGAGACGTTAAAAAAATCCCAAGAAATTGGCCATGGAGTCCATTAAATTCAGTTTGTTAATACAGATAGAATCTGGCTAAGGGTTAGAAAATCAGGGCAAGATGAAAGGCAACAACATGTCTTTTAAGGAATCAAGTGGTTCACCAGCACAGGGGCTACTGCTCTGTCTAATGCACTAAAAAGTGGCACACTAATAACATCCACAGATGACTCCAAGTAGTAGATCCCAGGTTGCATAAAGTTTGCATATTTAAAGGTTTTATAGTTTTCATTTTTGTTGTCATATCTACAGCAAGCAAAATTATTGCACAGCCTTCTAATGGGGCAAGGGACAGCACACTACTGGGAAATTTATCATTAAAAAACAGCTTTTTAGATAAAACAAGGAAAAGAAACATCTTAAAGAATATGTCATACATCAAAGAGTTTTTCAAGTCACAACAGTTTCTGGCACTTAAGGTCACCCTTGGAAGAATGGAATTGTTCAGTGCACTATTTAATTTTGTGGTTTTTTCTGGAGGTGGCTTTACTTTCTCACATGCAGCGTTGTGTAAAGACACTCAGGGAAATGAGGGATAAAAACAGAGGTGGTTAGACCTTCCATAAGATGTGGTCAGGAGCTGACATCCCCTTTGTCTGCTCCATCCCTTTGGTGGCAGTGCCCAGCAAATTGCCTGGCCCATCCACTCAGGGATTATTCCCCCAGGAATTAAGTTCATGAGCTGCTCCATAGCCCTGGCATCTCCTCAAGCATGACAATTTCACCATTTATTCTGTATTAATCCCAAGATATTACACCCAAGAGGCAGAGATAACTGTGAATACTCTTTCCTGGTCCTGCAGAGTGCATCCAGGAGGCAAACAATCCATAAAGGGGAAAAAGGAAGCCCCACCAGTGCACAGACCTGTGTGGGGAAGGACAGTGAGATCTTGAGCATCTCTCCTGCATCCCACTCTCCAGAGATCTGTGTATTCCAACTGTACCTGTTCTTAGCTCAGCTCTGGGAGGTGAAGCATGACTCCTTGTTCACCTTGTCCCAGTCTGCAAGGAATGACCAACAACCCCTACAAGGAAACAAAAATTCCCATCCAAATGCTTTTTACCTGCCCTTCCCAGCAGGGAACTGTGTGCAGCTGTCACAGCTAATGTTGTGGAAGTTCTCTTTGGCCACAAAGCTTGGCAGGCTTCTACTCCTTGGTCATCCACAAGGAAATCCAGCCAGCATTTATGGGCACCTCAGTGTGATGGGATGTGGCAGCAATGGCAGCCTGATTCCTCTGTTTGTCTCAGGGTATCACTATTTCTACAGCTCTTGAAGCCCTTATTAACAGCAAACATTAATAAGCTGCACTGTCCTCATGTAGAGTCATATTTAATGAAGTTACAACCTGTGTCTATTTACCATAAACTCATCTCCTTTATGCAAGCTTAGCAGTGAATAATTCCAATACTGTGTTATGTTCCTGTGATATCCATTTCAGTCACTGCAACATGGAATTGGCTTTCATTATCCCAGATGCCATTGATGTTCAGGTTGAAACTAAATAAGTTCACTTTTTTCTCGTTCAACCTATGGCTTTTCTGAAGGAAACTACTGTTAAAACATGATGGACATTTATTTAATTGCTTTCTGAGCAAATTGTAAGCCATGCAACAGCACAAAGGTCAAGATGAGAAAAATCTTTGGGTTTTACAGACATTTCAGAGTGTTATCATTAGATAAGACCTTGAGACATCTGCATGTTAGTTAATGGTTGTTCTGCTTTCCTGGATAATGACCTATTTCTTACAGAAGAGCTAGTATCTATAAATTTCTCATTTGCTGCCTGGATATTTTAATGAAAACTAAGGTATTTGAATTCAGTGTGTTTCATATACCAAATTATTTCTGCAAAGATTTTTTAAAATCTACTTAAAAATGATAATGTACACAGAAAGTACTGCCTCTTTTGCCTCTCACAAAACAACCCCGGGTTCTGATGGATGAGTGATACTGCTTAATATATAAAAGCTTTTCAGTTTTGTCATGTTTTTAACCCTGCTCATTATTAGATGAGTAACCCCAAAATCTGCATCACTAAACATTAAAAAAAAATTTAAAAATAAAAAAATCCCATCTTGTTTGAGCCACTGTTGCACCAGGAGATAAGTGTCCATGTATTACATATCTCATCCCAGCTGTCAGAGGAGGGCTCTCATGTTTAAGTGATTTAAGAGTGTGGATCAGAAGCCACTTGCTTCCCCTTAGGTAATAATAAAAAATATGCTAATGCTTTTAGTGTCATTGTTAATTCCTTGTTTGTGAGCACTCAGAGACAGGCTGTAGCAATGTGGTCTGAAGGCAGGATTTGAAGATGAGTTATTCCCAAGGAGATCAGGGAAGTCAAAATTCTGAGCTTAAAGCACCTCCACTTCAGTGTGGGGGACCAAGTCTTCTTCCACATACAAGGAAAACACACTGAGGTTTTAAATTCTTTCCAGGACATCCTGCTACACAGGCAGCAAGGACTAGATCTTCACTTAACCTCCTCCACTCTAACTTCCACTTTGCTTTCAGTTCTCATGTAAGGACTCATCAGTTTTGGCCAAAATCTTCTTTGGGACTACACACCAAATATGTTATTCAAGCATAAATATTTGAGGCAACAAATCAACAGATGTGAAGTGGTAGTAATTTCAGTCGAGTTTTTAACTTCTATTTTGATTTCAAGCACATTAATTTAAAATCTTCAGTTATCAAAGAAACATGTGTTAACCCTTGCTCCATCAATGCTGGGATTGTTCAACACCATAAAAATCTACTGTAATACTTATATAAAAAAACTCATTCTTTCTTCTTGTTCTTTAAATCTGGGTTTAAAAACAAAGCCATTTCAATGTGTTGAGTGACTGAATGAAATGTACTACAAATTTATTATTATTTATGACAAATGGGGGCAAATGATGTCACAAAACACACTCCAGTGTGATGACAGAGATATATTTGGAACAATTTAGGATGTAATAGAGTATATTAGGTTTAAAAACATCCTTGGATGATAGAAACTGTCTGATCTGTCTAATGGAAAATGAAAAGCTGAAATTCCTCAGTAATTATCCTGTGTTATGAGCACATGTGTGTTTTGCAGGATAATAAGAGGCTTAATGAAAAGTTTATAAAAATTAAGCAAAATGGGAAATCATGTGATGCAAATATATCCTCACAACAGACTGCTCAGAATGTCATTACTGAAGCTCTGAAAATTAAACTGGCAGAAACCTCTAAGGCCAGGTCCAGGCTGTCAGAAGAAGCAGTGCAGAGAAGCAATCCAAGACCTGGAAGAAGAATTTGCTCTTCCAAGCTGGAGCACTGTCTGGACTCAGCAGCTCAGCTACGGGTGCAGTGCATCCCACCAGCCCCTCTGTACCCACAAAAATAAATCTGTGTGACACTGGGTACCTCGGGGTCCCTCTGCTCCCATCCTCTGGCTGCTCTAGGCTTGGTGCAGATGGATGCAATTTAAGTGCCAAGGGTCTTACAGCAAGGCTTGAAGGGTTAATGAAAGACCTGAGGCAAGAGAAACCACCCACCCCAGATGACCAATCTCTAGGACTGTCCCTCTGTTTCTATGATTTTTTCAGCTGGAACTTATAATGGTTTCTCATTTGTGTGGGTGATATCTCCTGAGTGGAGATAAATGTAAGACTGGTTGCAACACTGCTTCCCAAGCTTTTGCTAAAGGCAAGATTTCTGCAGCAGAAAGCAAACTGCCTGATCATACAGCCCCAGGGATGCTCTGTGCAGGCACTACAGGCCACTGGAGCTGTTGCTTTTTCAAGGCTGTAAGAGACACAAAATACCAAAATATCCAACCTGGTGCTCAAGTTCTTACATTTCTTGTGTCTCTGTTCTTCTGTACCATGGGCTTTTCTGGGAAGCTTGATTATCTGAAACTATTGATGTCCAGATGCAGAGATTCCTGAAATCCTGTTTTAAACTGAGTTTGCATCCAGGCCTACATTTAGGCAAGTCTTCACCAAGGGAAAATTGTTAAAAACCTAAGTCACAGATTTTACAGGTAAATTAATTATCTAGCTAAGCAGCCACTCCATCTTACAGACCAGAGAACAATGTTTGCCATGAGTCAGAGATTGGGGCTCTAACTGCGTTTTTATCATCTATAAAACCGGACATGCGGAAACTATGGTAGGAAATTTCAGTAATTAAAGCATAGGTTCTCCTAATTAACTGCAAAGCATCATTAAAATCTAATGAAACTGTCGTGGAGTAACACGGGAATCTGGCTTAATAGCAAGGAGATAAATGCAAATGGTAGTTGAATTTTCATGTAGTTGGGAGTTTATACAATAGGACTGAATGCACTTACAGGAATTCAGAATAGAAAAGCTCACTTTTAACACTTGTGAATCAGGATTAGGAAGTTAGGGTATTAGTGTATAAGAAGTTAACATAATAAAGAATGTGGCATACTGAAACATAAGAATCAAAGAAATAAAGATTTTTTGCTACTTAAAGTAGCTGTATTTGTGGTGGTAAACTGAATTTCACAGCAGATGATAAAAAAGAGAAGTGGTGTTGCATCAGCATGATGTAAGACTAAATTTTTTTCTGTGCAGAGACTTCATCCTGGCACACTTGAACAATCTGTATCACCCTCACCCTCCCATACTGCACCAGAGATTCAACTGAAGAAAGAGCTTTAAAGCTCTGCAAGCACATGTCAAGAGTCACCTGTCATCTGTCATGACTCTTCCTTAACTCCTTTGGACCCTTGGCCTTTAAGTTCTTAGGAGGGAAACCATGGATACTGGAGCTTGAATGCCTAATTTAAGCTGACATGTACCAGGTCCACAGGAGCCACAGGAGCATGGCTGATCCTCACAGAACAAAAATCTGAACCTAAAACTGTTTTATCTTGCCTTATGTTCAAGGCATTGCAGCTGGAACTCTTCCCTCATCTGACTTCAGCTCTCTGAAATATCCAAAGCTGGAGAGGCTCACTGCACATGCAATGCAGAAAGAGAGTTCTTGAGGACAAGCCATGAGGTCAGTCCTGGCACATGAGCAATCACTCTCCAAAGATGATCCTCTTAAACCAGCTTTTAAAGAAACCTAAATGAGGTTCCTTCTGAGGGCTAAAGTCCTGTAGGGCTTCCACCCTGGCACAGATGCCAGGGGTATCACATTTTCTGCACCTCCCTACCAAAGGCCTGAGGTGCCAGTCCAGAGATTTGAGCTCAGGGAGATCAATCTCTACTGCCATCCAATCTTAAACTAATTATGCTGATGGATATGCCAATGACCTGGGCATCAGCAAAAGGTCCAAGCCAATCAAATGCATTTAACTGCAATGCACAGATGCCAATATTTCTCAGGATAATACAGATGTAGTTTAGACACCAAATTATGTTCTTGGGCTAATTTGAAGACCAATTTCCCATTGATTTTAATAGTTAAATACGTTAAAATTATTTAGTATTTAGACAAAAGACTGGAAAGCAGAAAACATTTACCACAATGAAAAATAAAGGCATACATTACAAGCAGCAAAACAGTCCATTTCTAAAACAATGATTTTTTTTTTTTTTCAAACACAAAAATAATAAAGGCATAGCATGCAGTTAGAAATTTGTTAGTAAATTATAAGCTGCTATACAGTCCACATTCTAAGAAAGCACACAATGGACACAAACTCTTGCTGTCTAAACTGTTACCTCGGGCACTCATACCTTTTCTGTGTCAATTCCTTTAGACATGGACCAGGTTGAGACAATGTAATCCATGACTCTTTCACTAAGGCCTTTTGGGACTTGATATAGTTTTAGGAAATCCCTCACGTTGTTCAGCATCTCATGGTACCGGTTGGTGTTGGCATACATTTGCTGGAAAATGGTGGTGACGTTTCCAAAAATAGTTGCATAAAGAAGAGCTGGAAAAAAGGAAAAAATTGAAAATAAATATGTATGCTCTAGCAAATGCTAATCACAATTCAAGGGTAATGTCAGAGAATTTTATGTTTTACATGTTTACATGAGACATTACCGACTTTTCAGAAAAGAGAAATATTCTGGTATCTCACAATACCAATGTGCTGCACTACTTCTGTTTCTGACATTATCAAACACACAGAAATGCGCCTGTCATTTTTAATAATCTTTGCTCAGAGGTACTTTATAGCAGAATTCAGCTATGCATTTCCATATTGCTTTAAAAAAAAAAAACAACTGCATCCTACAAATGGTAAGAAATAAGCCACTGTGAAAGGAGAAAATGCCTTCCATCACTCAGTGCATAATGGCTTCCCTCTACACAACCATTTCTACCTCATTCCAGAAATCTCACTTTGTTTCAAACCAATTTACTGTTGTACATCACCCCTACGTGAGAGGTGGCATTTTTAAAGAAACATGGTGTTCTCCTAAAACCTATCTAATAGAAGAACTGTACTTCCATTTCACACTGTGATATTTATGTGTCCAGGTAGAAATCAGATGTCGAAGTTCATCACAAATACAGGATTCAAACCAAAGAAAGTCACGCAATATGTAGCACAAATGAGCACAAGATTTCTGTTGAAGAAAACAGAGCAGAATAACAGCCTGTGTGATGTTGCAAGGGCAAGTTTTTTCCTTGCTTTTCTGATTGTTGTGTCATATCTGCAAGATATCGGAAGATTTTCTATACCTCTGTATCCATTCAGACATATATCAACACTTAAGAGTACAAGCATATGGATTATAAAAAAGTTTAGATGGATGAATGCCACATGACTTTTTTATTTCTTCAGCCTTCTCTGCTCTTTTGGACTTTTGCAGCAGGACAAACCTGATGAAATATCACTTCTCTTAAGTGCAACATCCCTCATCCTTTTGAGCAGTTGCTGATTTATCATGCACTCAGCTCATCAGGTATGTGAGGGCACAATATCCCTGATGTTAGATGCTACTGTAAATCATTATAAATGTATAGAGAAGCCCTAATTGCCCTCAAAATGTTGTTTTTCTGCAGAAGTAAAATTCCTACAACCTCTAACCACAGCTAGACTGCATCTGCAAATCCAATGCCTGCAACCCAACTGGCCATGCAGACCTACCCAGAGCACACAGGCTGATTGAAAATGTGCCCTGCAAGACTGGCACAAAGAGATGCAACTCTGTCACCTGCCAGGCTGGAAAGAGCTGAGAATGCCATGGTGAAAACAGCTTGTCTGAAGCAACTGGCACTTATTACCTCCTCTTGGCAGAGAGGATTTGTAGAAAAATATAAAGCCAGAGAAGAAATTCTAGTTGTGTCTCATACTATATGGTCCTGGAAAAGTTGTATGTAAAAAAAATGTTTCTTCAAGAAATTATGGGTAGAATCAAGAACAAAAAAATCCCTGTACACACCACCCAGCAATATCTCACTAAGCCAGAATCCACCAGGCTGTGGAGTCTGCACAGCCAAACTCAGCATTATTTTTCTCTGTTGGAAACTAAAGTCTTCCTTTCAAATTGGAAATAGTAAAAATGGTTGAGTTCATCCAAATACTCCACTTCTCTCACAGGTGGGGAATCTGCATGGGGAATCTTTGGCAAAGAGTTAAAGGGAAGCTGCTTAGATCTTCACAGCTTTGGGGCTGTGCCTCAAGGGCTCTCCTCACCATGGTGCTCCACACCCAGCTGAGGGTGGGGGGAGAGAAGAATTTTCATTATTTACCTCTCTCTGTAAGTCCTCTCCCCATCCCTGTTCTCTACAACATAACTAGAAAAGGAGGTCATTTATAAAAAGGTGATTTTATCATTTTGCAGGTCTTGGTATGCAACAAAACTTGGAGATGCTGACAAGCATCTAATGCTGCTGCCACCTTCAAAGGGTTAAGGCTCTCCATCAATAACCCACACTGTCCATAATTAGCAAGTGAAGACTTGTCACAGAGTCTCTACTTAATGAGCAAATATTGAAGTGACAAGTGTGAGTCTTAGCCCTCACCTATTAAAAAAACAAAGGCAGAAAAGCACTACCAAGGGCATTTCACTTTTGCTGTATTTTAATTATTTTTGGCAGGTGGAATTGGCAGTCAAAAAACATGTGCAAAAGGTTCTGAAAGAGAAAAAATGCTTTGCCTCTCTTTACAGTAAAAGTATTTAAAAATTCTCTAAAGAAATCTCTGAAGTTGTTCATACATTTAAAACTCAATAGTTTTAATTTAGTCTCTCTGTTTACAATAAACAGGAGAGATGAGGTTGAAGGTGAAATTACCCAATTTCATGAAAAGACTGCTTAGGTCAAACTGCATTTATTCACCTTCTCTTTAATGACTTGAATTTCTCCAAACATTTCCTGTTATGTTCCTACAGTCATGCAACACTCATTAACTCAACTGTTCTATGTGTGTAAATCTGGAACAGTCTTCACTAAATTTTATAGAGATAAATTTTTTCTAGGTCCTAAAGGTGAGGTTAAGTGGTTAAACTGTAATTGTAGTTTCTATTTTTACTCTGAAGTGTGGAAAATCTCTCCAAAATTACATACAAGAACCCAAGTATTATATTTTTACATATAAAATCTTTATAAAACATTTCTGAATGATTTAGCAATGGTATTACACAATGTTTTAGCCTATTTAAAAATAAGGAACTTCCTAAAAAAAAAAAAAAAAAAAAAAGACTCAGAGTTACCTAAATAATCCCAAAGCATTTCAGATCTCTCTTATTATCCTGACTGTATGCTAAATACATCCAGATAGGAACATCTGCCTTAAGGAACTGAAGGCTTAATTGAGAGATCTAATTTTCCTTATATCCTGGAGTTTTATTAATCCAAGCATATACAATGTTCCTCTAAACTGCAATTGTAAAGAAGATTAGTGAGGGGGGTACCAGCCTCTTCTTTCAAATATCAAGTGGAACAAGGACAAGTGGAAATGCCCTCAAGTTGTGCCAAGGGAGGTTTAGATTGGAAATTAGGAAAACTTTCTTCACTGAAGGTTGCCCAGGGCAGTGGTGGAGTCACCATCCCTGAAGGAATTTAAAAGACACACAGCTGTGGCACTTGGGGACGTGGTTTAGTGGTGGTCTGGGCAGTGCTGGGTTAATGGTTGGACTCAACGACCACAAAGATCACTTCCAACTTAAACAATTCTATGAGGCCATGATCCTGGAAAAATATTCATTTCTACATGTTGAGGCTAGCTGTGACTTCTTCTTCAACTAATTTTTGAAATTAGCTTTTCCTGCAAGATTTTTAGATAAGAATTATTAAAGTTCTATCATTCAGGAGGGATTAGATAAAAACTCCAATATACATTTTTTGCATTGGGTTTGCATAGCCTAATTTTGGTACTGAGAGGGTGGCTTCTGTGTACACAGAGGTGGCTTCTGTGAGAAGCTGCTGGATTGGAAGCTCCCTCCACGTCCAGCAGAGCCAATGCCAGGCAGATCCAGGACAGATGTTCCACTGGCCAAGGCTGGGCCAATTAGAAGTGATGGCAACACCTCTGTGATGTCGTATTTAAGAATAATAAATTTTTAAAAAAAGGTATTGTGCAGATGTAACTGCAGCCAGAGAAGAGAAGGGTGAGAATGTGTGACAGGAACAGTTCTGCAGACACCAAGGTGGGTGTCTGGCATCCAGACAGGGTCAAACCACTACAGTTTACCAAACATAAATAGAGAGAAACCCAGTACCTAAATATCTGATTTATGTTTTTAGAAGCCGTGCAGTTTCCTGTTATTTCTTTCCACCTCACTCTAATACCTCTGCTCAGACTGTAAAATGTTTGCAGGCTCTGTTTGGTGCAACACCAGGCAGTGGCCATCTCCTACGTCAAACAGCCTCACTGGGATGCTGCAGCAGCAAAAAGGTGACACTTTCCTAACAGAAATAGCTTTCCTCAAATCCACCAACACATTTCAGCCAAGTTACTACTTGGGAGAAAATAATCCTGCTAAACTCCCTCCCCCATGAGTGTTTTATAGCACTTCTGTGATGCCAGCCCCAGCCTCCCACCTCTCCCCCTCAGGGACACTTCTGTCTGCCAGCTGTGCCAGTGAAAGCACCAACACAGCCCTGTGGTTTTACAGCTCTTCAAAAGGCCAACCTTGATTCTGAACCCTTGGCCCCACTAAATATTTTGCTGTTAAAATACTCTCCCCCTTCCCAGCAGTGTTTTACATCAGTGTTCAATCACTGTTTTTCCCCATTCACAGGGAGATGCCAACACCAGAGCACACCCACTTTTATATTTTTCTTCCAAAACCATCCAAAGGATTAAAAAAAAAAAATTTCCTCCAATTACCCCTGCAGCCAGATCACTGTATAATCCCATGACACGTCATCCAGTGTATTTATCCTCCTGCAAGTGTGCATTGTCACACCCACTTTGCAGAGGAGAAGCTAATGGGCAAAGGTCTGGATTCAGCCATGAAACTCAGCTCTGAACTCCTCACCAAAACCATCTGAGTGCTGAAATCAGGGCAGAGTTGCAGAGAGTTCTGTCTGGTCAAAAGCCCACCATGATTACAGGTTCCAGTCTGGTTCCACCAGCAGCCTGGCCCAGATGTGTGTCCTGCATTTGGTGGCATTCCTTCATCCCACTCTGCAGTCACACAAGGTGCACAGCTCCTCCCTAGGTCCAGCTGACATCCACCCCTGCTTTCCTGGCCCAGCAGCTCCACAGAACTCACAGAATTCATGGAATTCACAGAATCACTAGGTTGGAAGACACCATAAAGTTCATCGAGTCCAACCCATGCCCTAACACCTCAACTAAGTCATGGCATCAAGTGCCACATCCAGTCTTGTTTTTAAACCTTCCTGATACTACAGTAGTGCAAATCCTAAATTAAGAGGATAGTGATAATAAAGACAGGCCTGTAAAATTCCTGTTAACATTGATATTTGCTTGACAAGAACTAAATGATTATGTAAATTAGAATACTATCAGCAGTAAACTGTAGGAACTCTCACTGTTCTTCCCCTTGCAGGGGACAGTGCACAGAAGGGAGGGACAGCTGCTTTGGAGGCAGTTGGGCATTTAGCATTCCTTATGCATAAATTCTTATTAAAATGAAGGCTTTCAACTGCACTTGCACGGTCGGTCACTAATTTTTAAATGGTGAACCTGGGAGCTTTTTGGTTTTTTTCCATGAGCACACTCAGCTAATGGAAAATATTTACTTTAAAGCTCCAATGCCTTGCCACTACGCAGATGTGATGACCTGACCACCTGCATTTTTGCACAGAGCTGCAAGCCAAGACTGGCTGAAATGGTATTGCAAAACAGAGTCTTAAATTAAAGCTACCATTGTCCACAGCTATCAGTGAGTTTGGCTTCCACTCCTGTGGCAGTGATGGGCAAGAGCTGGAGCTGGCTAAGGTTATTCAGCAGCACAGACAACAAAATTCCTCATTTCAACCCTCTGAGGATGAGGGGCCAAGGGCTCACAGGTCTGATGCTAAGCAGCTTCAAATCAGTTTGCACACACATTCCCTGCTCAACATCCCCTTCCACAGCCACCTCAGCTTGCTACATTACTTTGCTTCTTCACCTGAGAAACAGTGCCAGCCATCAGAAGGAAAGCTCTGCACAAGCTCAGGGGGTTCCTGTTGGTATTTGGATTGAATTTCCTGTATTTCTTTCCATCTGAAAGCTTTACATGTCTTGGGACTGCCAGGGTCTGCGTCTTCCTCATCACATTAGTCAAGGGTGTTAAGCAACACATGGGAAGGCACAGCCTGAAAAATGGTGGCAATTACACCACAACAGGCAGCAGGACAAACAGCAGTACTCTGTGTTAACTGAATGGTAAAAGCATCACTTTGCTGGAAAAATCCTTATTTTGCAGTGAAAAGGCCTTAATTCTAGAATCTTTTTCTCTAAGAGCTCTGAAGTGAAAGGCTGGTTAGGGTCTTCTTCTACACATTTCATATGGAAGTTGGAAGTTGTGTTTAATGGGTCACAGCTTTTGATGGTGACAGTTGGGGCAGGAATATTTAACTTACCATTTAGCAGAACATAATGACACAAACACAGGTAAGAATTAACTAGTGAAATGAGTGAAACTATTTCTTATAATAATGCTTCATCATTCCTGTTTCTTCAAAAACCCACCAGCTCCTTGCCAAACAGCACATCTAGCATTTCACAGACTCACAAAGTCCTGTACAAAGGTAAATGGTAATTAAAACACCATCACTTCCCTAAAGTAATTACAGTGAGTGCAGGAGGAAAGTAGAGAAGCAGAAGTCAACCAAAGCTCAGGAGAATTATGTTCACCATGAATTCCAGCAACTTCTGTGCCTCTAGCACACTTTGCTCCATCCTTATTTCTCAACTTCTACATTTTGAATATTATCTCCAACACTGCCTCATTTCCATTCAAATCTCTCCAGTATTTCCGAAAATGCTGATTTGTGTCTGTCAGACAATCATCCACCTATCACATAAATCTTTCTCTTCCCTATCTCGATCAAAAAAATATTCTCAGAGTGCCGTCCTCACTCTTGTTCCTGTCCAGAACTAAGACCCAGAGATCAAAACTATCCTGAGCCTCCCTCACTGTGCCTCAGTGTGTCAAAACTGTCACCAATAACAAGCACAGGACACAAAGGGTCTCCAGCACTTCTGAACTGTAGCACAGGAAACAAAGGGATCATCTGAGAAAAAAAAAAATTTCCTGAGCAAAGCTGGCAGCTGTCAGTATCCCTGTGTGAAATGACTTTACAGCTCCTTGCTGGATTTGAGCTGTGAGGCTTTTTTCTCTTGTTATTTTTTTTTTTCCCTTTAATACTTTTAAAGGAATTTTTTTTTTTTTTTTAGTGGAACACCAAGTTCTTGTCACATTAAGATGAACTCAGGATAGCAATGCTGCTGGAGGCTGGATGCCAGAACATCACTTGCACACTGAGAACACCACCTAAATTGCCTGTCTTGTTAAAATATAATGGAAAGTTTGTAAACACACCTTCAAATACAATCTGTGTGAAAAGATGCCTCTAGCTCTCCGCTCCTGGGTTCTTTTTTTATGTGTATGCCAGTGCAGAAGTTTGTGCTGTATAAATCTGTGTGCTGGTGTGGTTTAGATACTCATAAATATACATATATATATATGTACAAACACACATTCACAGTGTAAAGGTGAATGAACATATGACATCAGTGGGCTCAGAATTTAACAGCTGCAAATTTTCCTTTGAGTCTTCTAATTTGCCCGTTCTTTCTAGTTCTTTAAAATCCAATTTTGCTTATTCATTTACTTAAATGTTCAGTTTTATCTTAGCACAAATAACAGGAATGGATTTGGGACAATTAAAGGAATTATTCCAGCTATAAAATACAGGCCATGTACAGCCCTGAGAGATGTGGGAAACACACCTGTTACCATAACAAAGAGTATTTATACAATATCTGTCTGAAAATATTAATGAGACAGAGAACAGTTAAAGCAATATTGCTTTTATTCAGTAGAACTCAGCCTGAACTCTGCGTGAAGATGGATTTTTATGAGTAATTATAGAGTATTTCTAGGAACAAAGTAAAGTACTTAACCCTTAATATTAAAAGCCTCAAGTTTGGAGACAATGTTTCCATCCTATTATTTTCAGAGTAATTCTGCTTCATAAAATGACCACAAAACTGATTCACTGAACTCAAGAATAATATTTCTTATTCAACTAAGTCATCTACAGAAGCACTTTCCCTCTAATTTTCTATTCAGCAAATTCAGCACTTCCAGACAGAGCTTAGCAAACTTTTGTATCCAAAATTTTCCATCTGATGCTGACAGATTAGCTCTGATTAAATTTCTCTTCCCTGACATGTTTGCTCTAAAACCAATGGAAAAAAAAAAGTTTCACAAAAAGTTGAAACAATTCACCTCCAGGTTTCACAGACATAAAACCATCTACAGCAAAACATTTTTTTCCTCCACAGCAAATTTGAAATATTAGAAACTTGAACAATGGAAGAAAATAAAATTTTGATGCAAAAATAAAGTATTAACAGCCTAAAAAAATGGAACATTCATTACCTTCACACATACCCTCAGTTTATATTGCAATGGAATATTTTCCACAAAACCAAGCCATGAGTTTTTAGCACACTGCTAGCAATAAGGGCCAATCCAAACTCATTTTTGCCCAATTTATTAGCACCAGATTTCAATTTTATCAGAACATTTGTGCACATGACTGGTGTGAAACCTGCTCCCCATTCCCACACTTGGGCAGAGTCAGGGCTGGGCCACATCACCTCTCCTCTTTTGCTGGAATAATGCTGGTTTTGTTGAAAAAAATTTCACACCGACGTTTCCAGACTTTCAAGGTGAATTAGCTTTACTCTACTTTGATTATTCACTCTGGGAAGCTGTCCTCCATGGCAGTATTGATTTAGCTGTGACAGATGCTGAGCTGTCACCAAGCCTGACAGCTTCTTCAGAGCCTCCTCTGTGGTTGTCTTGTAGAGCAGTCAATAGCCAAGTGAAGCCTAACTGTGAAAACAAGCACGTTTCCCACTTTTATACTCTATGAAATCACATGTCCTGCTCTGAGCTGCATCCTTCTGGGAGGAGGAAAGGAGCTGGCCTCTCAGTTTGGCACTCTGAATTATCAATTAACCCTTTGTGTATTCAGAACACACCCACACCCCTGCCCGACACGCTGGTGGGACCATGTTTGTCACAGGTCTGTGGCTTGGCAGTCACTCAGAGCTGCCACAAAACCACTTCCCACCAGGGGAGAAGGCTCTCTGGGGAAGGTGAATGTGCTTAAGGAAAAGGTTTCATTCCCTGAACAATGTTGATTTGAATTCCAGCGTATCTGGGAAGTTTTTACAGCACTTCAGAGAACATCCACGGTCCTACAAAGACTCTCTGTGCTCACCTTTGCAAAGTGACTCAAACCATCCTTGTGAAGGGCATTGTTCGTAGGAGGATCACAAAGCCAGATAGGAATTTTATTTATTTATTTGCTTATTTATTTATTTATTTATTTATTTAGATGTAGAACTGGACATCAGCACTCCAAAGGCTATAAAAAGATCTGGTTTCAGGTGAAACAAGCTGTCCAAATACTATACCATCCACATTACCTCCACTTCTCTCCACCAGTCCCACAGCTCTGCACTGTTCCTTTCTCCATAACACCAAAAATGAAAAACATTCCTGGAAACATTGCTAGCCATCAATGTTGTCCTGGCAGAAGGGGTTTGAGAATATTCAAAAGAACAACAAAAGATTGCACATACTGTCAAACTAAGACCAAAAACAATGCCTGGTTTTTCATTTTGGCCTCAGTGCATGTATTGCTGAACTCTCCGTGACTATGTGAGACTGGAAAAGTATCTTTATTTCCTGGCAGCAGCTCCTGGAGCTCCTTTCCTCCCTGTCCAACTCCTGATCAGCACTTGTTTCTACCTGATTACCTCTCTGTTTTCTTACTCACTATTCCAGGAAGGAGATGCTGGAATTAGATTTGCTGCATTTCCATTCCTACATTAACACTAATTTCACTGAAGTCAATGAAATTACACTGGTGTCTGGAGAGTGTCTGAGGAGAATAATTGAGTGTATTTTATCACTTTCCTTCGACTTTTTTGGTGACTGTTTCATGGCATTTTTAAAAGTCCCATTTCACTAAAATGCACTTACTCTGCTCTGGGATGCTGCAGTGAAGTTGCTCTGTTGGACCATGGGGTTCTTGCTGTAAAGCTCCAGACAGTGCCTGGAAGATGCCCAGGATGGGAACAGAGAGATGTGTACAGTGATAAATGTGACAAGCAGCACCATACTAACTGCTCACCCAGCCAAAACCCATCCCTGACTGCAGCCCCCTCCAGATCTTTATGAGAAGAGCTCAAGAAAGAGGGTACAGGATGAACTCCTGCCCTGGGCCACTCCTTTCAGATTTCCCCAAACCTAGGGGCTGCACTCACACCATGTATTGGCCACTAACCATCTCCACCAGAATATCTAACACCATTCCACAAATCCATTTCTGGATTTTTTACCTCACCGAAATTTTTTTTTTTTTTTTTGTGCTATTCTGCCAGCCTGGCTGCTCCAGCCTTTACACTGACCACCCCCAGCCACCCTTTCTAGGAAGTGAGTAATTGCTCCTCTCCATCCCCTTCACACCACTCTTGATTTTTCAAACCATTGCCCACTCTCTGCTTCCAGTCCTCATCCCATGCCTCATTGCTGTCACCTTTTAGACACCCTTTTCAATCTTACAGCATCTTGCTGCAGAGCAGTGCAGTCTGGTGTAACAACATTAATTTCAATTGCCTGCCCAGGAATCCTATTTGCCTTTTGTTGACTGGCACTGAATATTGCACCAATATTTTCAAGGAACTCTCAGCAGCAAGAGTCAGGTGTCATCCCTCAGTGGGAAGTGCTAATTTAGAAAACATTACTGTAGGTATAGCTACCTACTCATTTGTGTGCACTGACACTGAATTTCATCAGTCTTTTCCACAATCACCTCTGTGGTGGGATTGCTGGATCAAACCAGAAACCCCAATTTCAGGATTCAGCAGACCTGCAGCACAAGGGAGTTTTCTCCTCTGCTTTTCCTAAGCTAAATTTTCTCCTAAGGTGCATTTAGATACAACTATGAGTTGAAAATAACTCTATGCAAAATCTAATAATTTAAATTTTTTTTTTTTTTAGGTTTATGCCAGTATCCCAGCTTAGGTCACAATAATTGGGAAGATTTTATCATCTTTCTACTACAAGCAGGACTGACTATTTCCCAGAGCAGGACAAAGCTACTCTTGGATGTTACCCAAGAGTGACTAAGCCAACCCTGAAAGTCCAGTGAAAATAAACAAGAGATTTTACAGAATAAAAATACCAAGATTTGACCCAACAGTTATAAGAGTTATGGGACGGGATATCTCTCAAGCATTAACTCTTTAGCAGCAAGAGAAAGCATTAATTTCTAAAAGACATGTTCAACCCTCCAGTCTGGTAGCCTGAAGGTGCCATTAATACTGAATATCTTGTTGTCTTTTTTCACACACCAGTGATATCAGCCACAAATGCAAGAGGTTAAGTTAAGTGGCCTTGATGCCTTTGACATATTTGTTCACAGGTTAAGAGCTGAGGGAATGACTGCAGGGTCTCTCCCCCCACTTATTTTGCCATCCTCGGTTGTTTCTCAGCTGTTGCAAGGCACTCATGGCTGGTCATGTGTGCCAATAATGTCCTTTTTTAGGGACAAGGACATCTGAAATTACACACAGAATAGGCACATCAGAATGGGGAGTTTGACATTGCACATGGAATGGGGAGTTTGACAGTATAATCATGTTTTTTGCATGCTACTAAACACCTGCAAGAATCACTCACATTGAGTTGTCCTACCACCAACTACTTCTGTAAGAAACTGCTGCAAACTCTGCAGGATGGAGTCTTCAAACCCCAGGAAATTTATATTCAACAACCCATCTATTAGCACATCTCTTCGGGCCTTCAAGCCTGCTTCTCCCCAAGCCCTTGCAGTATAGTACATTAATTTTATACTGAACTATTAATTGCAGTTGACTTTAGCGAAGTTCTTTTCTTTACATTTTTTATTCCGTTTCGCCAACCCAGTCCCAAAGGAGTTCATCTTATTCCCCACAGTTGTTTGATCAAATTGCAAATATTTCCTTTAATCTTTTCAGGCATTCAGATTTATTAACTACAGAGCAGAGCCTCTTCCTCTCCTCTGCTGATGGTCTGGGAGAAAAAATCTTTCACGTATTTCTCATTTTATGCAAGTGCTTGATCCTGAGAGTACCTATTAGTAAGCATAACATTAAAACATGTTTACCTAAACTAAATAAAAACACTTTGAACCAAATTTGCAAGCTAACCTGCTTCAGTTCTTAATGATATTAATCTGAAGTCATTTTTCCCAGAGGTTGTGGTCCATAAATCACTGAGGTTAGTAAAAAGTAGCTGCTGATGTTATTGAGTTTTAGGGTTGGCAATAAACATGTATGAGTGTATTTTCCTTTGAGGAGCAGTATGAGAAATTTCCCAAAGGCAGGAGAAAAGGCCTTTGGGACACAATTTTAATTTTCTTCATGCCTATTCATAGTTAGAATTAGGAATAATAATAATAATCATCATCATCATCATTTCACAGTCACTTCACATTTCTCATTAATACATACATTTTACAAAGAAAGGTAAATTATTCAATTTTGTTCCATAATTAAACATTTATGATTAAGTTTCACACTTAATCATTTATGTCAATTGTCCCTGTTCTATTTTTTATTAGTAAATTCAGAATGAAATATTTTATAAAATTGAGATGTGCACTCATGGTTTTAAAAATTACTATTTCCCAGTTCATTATTTTGCTGCTTTTGTCTATGAAAGAGGATAAGCTTTAACAACAAAAAAAAAGTAACACCTTAACCTGAGTCTTAGTCTGAATTTGTAACTGTAGAAGACCTTCTAAAGTCAAAGTAGAAGTCAAATGCCTTTTTTTTTTTTGTATTATGTTCTATTTTTCCACCATTCAAGTAAAGTTTTTAAAAAATAAATTAACATTTCCTCCCATTTTTTCCAGCAGAAAAACCAAGGGAGGGATTTTTTCACACTGTAGCTTGAAAAACAAAATCTGAAAAGCAGAGTAAGAGAAGGAGCAAGAGAGGACTTTTCAGTTCTCTGGAAAACAGGGACATATTAGTTTGGATATAAAATAAAAAAACCCTTGTGTATATCAATTCTTTTCCTCAAAATACGTAATTTAGAATAAGAATAAATTTTCAACAAAACTAAGGATTTTCCCAAACACTTTTCATTTTATCTGAGTAAAGATACCACAAGGTTTTTTTTCACTATCTTATTAACTCCCTTCATTTCTTCCTCCTCTCCACATCTGCCTTCAGGGTCTGCTGAATTCTTCAAGAAGTGATATAGCTTATTTTTTATTTTGTTTAGTAGCTCATCTGCCTCCCACCTGACATCACTCTAAGCTGTTTTTCTTCATTTTACTCAATGTTGTTCACAATTATTTAACCTAATTGATAGGATGCCTCCTCTGGGTAGAGCTGGTTGCCATGACACTGCAAGAAATTACTCCATATTTCTCCATTCCTGGATCTTCCAGAAGAATTTATGCAGAACATCTTGCCTTCACCAGCTCCCTACCTTCGCACACATCCATAAAAAAATAATTAATGAGCTAATCCTTGCAGGCAGATTTCACTGGAGTAATAGGGCTAAAATTAAGGGTGTTTTTTTGTAAAGCCGCCTTCTGCTGATACTGACCAAGACTGCACAGTTTATGCAATCACAGGATTGTTTAGGCTGGAGAAGACCTTTCGGATTGTTGAGTCCAACTCTTCACCCAACACTGCCATGGCCACCATGAAACCCCAAGTGCCACATTCACACCTATTTCAAATACTGCCAGGGATGGAGACTCCACCACTGCCCTGAGCAGCCTGTGCCAGTGCTTGACAATCCCTTCCATGAAGAAATTGTTCTTTGTACTCAGTCTAAACCTCTCCTGGAGCAATTTGATACCATTTCCTTTTCCCCCATCACTTTTTACCCAGGAGCAGAGCCCAAGCCCCAGCTGGCTGCATCCGCCTGTCAGGGAGTTGTACTGAGTGATGAGGTCTTCCCTTGAACATCCTTTTATCCAGGTGTGGAAAAACACCCCCAGCTCCCTCAGCTGCTCCTCATCTGACTTGTGCTCCAGACCCTTCCCCAGCTCTGTTACCTTCTCTGCACTCCAGCTCCACCACATCCATCTTGCCATGAGGGCCCCAAAATTGGACACGGGATTTGAGGTGCAGCCTCCCCAGTGCCCAGCACAGGGGGATCATCACTGCCCTCCTCCTGCTGGCCACACAGCTGCTGGTACAAGCCAGGATGTGAAGACACAAAGGCCATGCTTAATGTGCCAAGCCAAGGGCACCCAGAGGAAGGCAACAAGCAGTGAGGTGGCACAGCATCATCAGCATCAGGCAGCTCATGAGGATGTGGTTTAGGAGACAAGCTGGGTCACAGCTGAGTGCTTTGGCAAAGCCCCTCCACCATTCACAGCAATTAAAACCATGGAAGGAAAAAAATGCAATTTACAGTACACAGATGACTAAGAAGATGGAGCCTCACCCTAAAGTGTCAGGCAACTTTCCCGTAACTGCAGCAATGAGATTTGAGACAGCACATTTCGGAGCAGACATGAGTGGCTGAGATGCTTTTCAGGACTCTGCAGCTCTCAAGGAGCTTTACAAAAAAAGGGCCACCTTGAGAGGAGCTCCTGCAAAGAGCAGGGGCACAGTCAGGAGCTCCAGATTCACTTGACATCCTACTTGTAAGAATGGTCCTAGGTACAAGTTCCCCTCAATTCTGGCAACTCCAACCCCTCCTGCCTGGCCCCTAAATCGCTCCAAACTTTAATCCAAATTTTCTCACAACTTCCTCTATACCTCCTGACCCAGACCTTTCCAACCAGGACATTAATTTGAAAAGATGAAATGAAGCCAAAGCATGTTAAGTACACACCAAGCAGCATTCACAGCTCAATCCCTTTTGGCCTGGCTTTGAACATGATCACACTGCTGGTGTTACAACCCTCTGGGCAATTATGAACAGTTTAGAGGACCACAGTTTGTATCTAAGGCAGTCAGAAATGCACAGCATGGACATAGTGTATTTGTCCTTGTGAATGTCTCTAGCAAAACAGAATATTAACTATATTCATTATTTTTACTTACACACACCACTGGAGCTGTGGTTCTGCTCTTCAAAACCATACACTCAATACTGCAGAAATTACACAGATTGGGAATAGCCAAGCTTTGCACAGTAAGAAAAAAAATCCATTTATTTTCATTTATACATTATTAAGAAACTTGCTGAGCAAAACCTGCTTTTATTGTTGTTGATGAGGATTCATTTACAAGGCTAGGATAAAAAGCTAATGAAAACTTAAGGAAAAAGTCAAATAACAAAACTGTATCTGAAGTCGATGTTATCTCCCTCTCACACTTCAGAGGCATAAGGCTATTATGAAATTCCATTTTTTAAATTATTATTTTGGGTATATTCACACCAGATTCAGGAACTGATTTATTCAGCTAATATATTTATTTTCATTTGTGAAACATTTCTGAGTGCTGCAACCAAAGTAACAGCAAATTAAAATTCGCAAAAGTTACAATTTACTGATTATAATTACTAAGAGCATGCCCATCTCCCATCTCATTTACACAAAATGAATTTGCAGTCCCTTTCCAGGTTCCTCCCCTACAAGTAGTCAGCCAACAGCAAGTATTTCACAGAACATAGACTCAGAGGGGCTGTGTGGAGGATGAGAAATGATCCTTTTGACCCTGCACAGGGCTTACAGATAATTTAAGCAAACCTGTGCCTACCCTGTAAATCTGCCACAAGCAGACACAGAGTCATTAATTGCTCCATAATTTGACAAGTAAAAGAAATTCATGTCACCAAGACATTAATGAAGCACACATGGCAAAGCATGTCCTCTTGTAGTCTCCTAATTAACAGGTACCATATATATTTTTATATTTGCCTTTGCAATCTCCCTGAAAAATATGCAGCGATTGATATGGCTCAGCTTTTCTTCTTCCCAGGAAGCTTTGATTTTGAGTACGAATGGGACAGAAAGAATAATTTTTAGATTTAAAAACTGTGGGCAGGTGGGGGTGGGTTATGGTGATAGGAATTTAAATTAAATCGTTTTTTCACTATTTTATATTCCACTAGGTAACACGAGACAAAAAACTTGAAGTTAAGGATGGTTAATGACAAAAATGATAGGTCAGTTTGTCCCATGTGGAATTTATTAGCCCATAATGGAATGAAGGGGACACAGAGTGCTAACAAGTTTTTAAAAGATGTTTTGGCAAGATCAGTAAAATGCCTTCTTTTTTGACAAATTAGCTTCTGTTATTGAAATAATATTCTCCCTCAAAGTTTTTAAATGGCTTTAATAATCTCCCAATTTGTTTCCTAGGAAGGGATTTCTGCAATGCTCCAATGGTATTTGCATTCAGGGCATTCAGACTCACAATGGCCACATTAAATATCTTTGTATTGAAACTCATGAGGATGTTC